>NC_058130.1:730116474-730155807 GCF_016433145.1 Gracilinanus agilis | reverse complement strand
CCCCCCTCCCCCCCTCGTCCCTTGGGCATTGGCCCTTCCCCCTTCCCAGGCTGTCACTACCACCCCTTACTGCTCCTCCTCTCCCCTTCCTCGGGCTTATAACCCTCTCCCTGTTCCCCTCCCCCACTCAAGCCGTCCCCCACCATCTCAATTCAGACCCCAGCCTGGCTCTGACCTCCTTTCCCTTCCCTTCCTAAACCTCCGCCCCCAGCCCCGGCCCAGAATCAGCAAAACCCAGTCTGCCCCTGCCTCTTTTTGGAGATGCCCGCTGTTCCCCTCACCCACGCCTAAGGCTTTGGGAAGTATTTTCTAGCCCCAGAAGCTGAGTTCTTTCTACCGCTATCACCCTCCCGAAAAGTAAAAAGAAATGGGGGGGGGTCCCCTACCATGACTGTGAGGGTGAATGGAACCTTCTCCTTATTGGCCAGGAGAGTGAATGAAATCCCCCCATTGGCCAGGACAGTGAATGGAACCCCCCCCCTCCTTTATTGGCCCTGAAGGGGTTTATTTTCTCCCCCCATCCCGGACTGTATCCAGCTCCAAGCCTTTCCCACGAGGATGTCCCCTTCATAACTCTGCAGAGCAAATTGGAGCCAAGTGAGTAAGTGAGGGGGTATAGGGTGGCCGGATGGGAGCGTTAAGGATCTTGGGCACCCCTGCTTGAAAAAATGATGTGTGGGAGGCACACCAAAGAGCTTTTACACACATAAGCCGCAAGAGATAGACCTCACCAGCCTACTCCACCTCCTTACCCCCCCCCACCATCCAAAGCTCTTACCTAAGTGCCTCGGTGGAGAGGCTATAGGGACCATCATTCTGCCTGTTTTCTCACCTGGCCCCATGAGAGCACCTGGCACCACCTTTTTCAGGGTTCCAGGCTACCCATAGCTCCTCAGTGGGTACCTAACATCCTCTGAAATCCTGTAGCACTGTTATTGCCTTAGGATGAATATTATATTGCTTACTTGTTTCCTGAGCCAGTGTCAGGAGATCTGGATTCTACTCTGACTCTGTCCCAGACTCACTGAAACTTTGGACAAGCAAACTTCCCCTACTTGGGCCTCAGTTTCTCCACTTGCAAAATGAACTAGTTAAGTTAGATGATTTCTGCAAAGCTCTTCCATTTTGAATTTTCTATGTACTAAAGTCTCTTCCAATTCTGGTTCTAGGTTCTAAAAGGCCTTCCAACTCTTTCAATCTATTATATGTTCTAAGGTCCCTCAGAATTGTACAGTAGAAACCTGAATTTGGAGTCAGAAGAACTGGGTTCAAATCTAAATATTCCACGCCTTTTGTTATTCTGAGCAAATCATTTAACCACTGTAGACCTCAGTATTCTCATCTATAAAACAAGGGGGTTGAACAGTTGGCCTCTAGATTCCTTCCAGTTCTGCCATTCTATGTCCAAAGGGCTCTTCCCACTCTGGTACCTCATATTTTATGCTGTAAGTTTTCTCTCCAGCCCTGACAAGATTCTCTCTACCGCTAATATTTGATGTGACCTATTTTCAGAGGCCCAAGGCACTTTCTAGCTCTTGCTCTGTGTTCTAGGAGTCTATCTCACCTCCCCCCATAGGTCCTGGTCATCCAGGGCAATGTTTTCCTGTTTCAAAGTGATCTGGGCGCACAGCAAGCTCTTAATTAAATGCCAAGGAAGGAATAAAGGAATGAATGGTGTGACTGAGTTCTAGGTGACCTGGGCAGATGTCCATGGCATTCAAGGCCTTCCAAGCCTGGCCTCAACCTGCCTACCTAGTTGACTCATAGAATTAGAACAGATCACACTTGGAAGGAATCTTGGATAGTCCACCAATCCCCCTCATTTTGGAGCAAAGCCCCTTGCTCTGAGTCTTAGATGCCTAGGATTGAAGATTTATATCTGGGAAAGGACAAGAGAGATGGTCCTGTCCAGTTTCCTCAGGTTATGATTGAGGAAACAGCACAGTACTCCCTTCCCCTCATCTGTTTGCTTCTTAGCTCCTCACCAAAGAACTCCCCCAGACCCTCTCATTTCTTCCCTCCTATCTTCACACACACCATTTCCCAGTCCCTGGAATGGCCTCCCGCCCACCATCTTTGCCTGTAAAATCCTCCAGACTTCCTTAAAGGCCCAGTTCCAGGGCCATCTCCTCTGATGAATCTGTCCCAATTCCCCCTGATACTTCTTTGAAGCCCTCATGATACTGTCTGCAGTTTTTTTTTTTTCCTGCCCCCATCTTGCCTTCCTTTGCCTGGGCTATCTGGACAAGGTATCTGATTCAAGGGTAGGGGTGGGGAGGACATATTTTTTTACTGTTTTCTTTGGGCCCATTTTGACTCTTATCTCCACAGTGACTATCCCAGGCTCTAGCTCCTTGATCTCCAAACAAAGAATAATTAATAACTTCCATTTCTGTTATAATAACCAACATTTATGCAGGACTTTAAAGTTTACAAAGCACTTTATCTACTGTACTCCATTTTAGCCTCGAAACAACACTGTAAAAGGTAGCATCTAGAGATCTAATTTTGCTGACGAGGAAACTGTCCTCTGGCTAGTAAATATCAGAGGTTGGATTTGAACTCAGTTCAGAGGCTCCTAGATCATAGAATTAAAGCCGCCCATCTAGGCCAGCCCCCTTCAGAAATTGAGGGAAATGTCCAAAGATTAGCGGCTGTGGAGATGAGGACAGGATTGGTGCCCGGGGCCTCAGATTCCAGATCAGGCATTCTTTCTACTGTGTTGTAGGACTTCTGTTAATGCCTTCCTCTCACCTCAGCCTGCAAACCTTAAGAGTGCTTTATCTTTAAAGCTGAGCTAGAATTCCCAGATTTCTTCAAGTGCTCGCCTTCAGGCCACCTCCCACAAGAGGCTTTTAATCCTTTTAGCTGCTAAGGGCCCCCCTTTCCCAGCCAGATTATATTTACCTCGTGTATATTTATATCTACGAATACAGATTCATATCTTGTTTCTTCCAATAGAATGGAAGCTTGTTGAGGTCAGGGACTGTCTCTTTGAGGAAGGTAGTGTGGAACCTTCAGGGGAAAGGGTTTAAATACTATACTTACTGCCTTTAAATGGGGAATATTTATAAAGTACTTAGTACTGTGCCTGACACACAATAGGTGCTTAATAAATGTTTATTTCTTGCCAACCCCTTCACTACTTGTGTGAGTAAATAAATGCCTAGTTTATTGGGTCTGCAAATGAGGGTGTCTTTCTGGGGTCCCTCTCAGCTCTAAATTTATGATCAGTTCCATGCATAGAGACTCTTGTCTTCACTCCCAGAGAGATCAGGTGAAAGGTCTTGGGTTCCCCTACTCAGTGACCCCTACCTAGCCCTAAGGTAAGCTCCTTGAGGTCAGGACCTGCTGTTTTGGGCTCTGTATCCCAGTGTCCTAGAGGTCTGTCTGGGCAATTACATCTAAAGGAATCACCCTGAGCCCTTCCCCCATGGGATCCTTGCGGGCCCAGCACTGAAGAGGTTAAACACTGAGACTTTCCAAACTGTCATCTTAATCTCTGCTACTCCAACTGCCTAGAATCAAGGAGAGGCTGGGGGTCATGGCCAGCTGGGGGCTTCAGGTTTACCTGAGGAGACACTGAGGAATTCCCCAGAGTGAGCAGATGACCCATGACTGAGCAGGGTAGGGTGGGGAGTCCCAGGATGTGGCTTGCAGTTAGAGATCTGGACTATGGAGTTCCATTTGGGGTGATCTAACTAAGATGTGGCTGTGTTGGCCTGAAGTAGGTGGTATATCCCTAGACTGTAGTATTTGCATTGGGGAGTGCAGGATTTTTGGCAGTCACAATATTGGTGTTAGGAAAAGAGGACTGAATTTGGAGTCTGGAGGTCTGAATTAGAATCCTGGTTCAGAAGTCACTCCCTCTCTCTGAAGCATTTTAAGTATCCCCATTTTAAAGATGAAGACATCTAGAAAATGGAAACTCTTAAAATAATTACCTCCTGAGATTATTGTGAAGAAGTTTAAACCTTCCAAATCACAACAGAAATGTTATATCTTATTTTCTCTCTGTCTGGTATATGCACATAAGATTGTTTAGATGATCATTTACCTAGATACTTACAAGGATGTCCCAGTTTTTGTTTTTGCCTGCCACACATATGAGTGCATTTCCTTCTGAAGGATTGTCTTGGCATGTATATGCAAGTATATAATATAACTCACATTTCTTTTGCCCTGGAAGGCTTGCAGAGTGTTTTTTGACCTATAACCCCAGAGGTGCCACTAAATGTAATTATTGCTTATATTTGTTATTCCCAATTTACAGATGAGATAACCAAGGTACACTGAGTACTTGCTTAAGGTCTAACTGTAAGTTAATACAGACTTGGGTCCCTTGAATCCAAGGTCCAAATATTCTTTCCACCCTATCATTCATTTAACAAACATTTTTTAAGATCCTATTGTGTGTCAAGTACTGTGCTTGGTGCTGGGGATTCAAAGACAAAATCTGAAACTATGCCTGCCTATGGATGGTAGACTAGAACTAGAAGGGACCTCACAGATCATTTGGGAAACTGAGGCCACCAGAGGTTACATGTTTTGCCCAAGACCAGCCTAGAGTTGAAATCTTTTATTCATTTTTTACATAAATGTATTATTTATTTTTTTCCACTCCCCTCATTGAACAATTAAAAAGAAAAAGAAAACATTCCTAACAAATATGTATAAGCCAGCAAAGCAAATTCCCACAGGTCATTTTTTTAAACCCTTAACTGCCATCTTAGAATTCATACTAAATAACAACTCCCAAGCAGAAGAGCAGGAAGGGATAAGGAATTTGGGATTAAGTGACTTGTCCAAGGTCACATACGTAAGATGTGTCTGAATCTAGATTTGAACCCAGGACCTCTCATCTCTAGACCTGGCTCTCTATCCACTGAGCCACCCAGCTGCCATTATGTGTCATTCTGCATCTTCAGTTCATCCTCTGGCTGGCTCCTGCCAAAGATGTGGATGTCGTCTTCATTTCTCTACGATGGTAGTTGGCCATTGCATTAATAAGTGTTCTGAAGTCTTTCAAAGTTATTTTCTCCTATGATATTGTTGTTGTCTAAATGATTCTACTTTTTCTCACTTCACCCTTTTCCTGGATTCCTCTGAAACTGTCCATTTCATCATTTCTTATGACATCGTAATATTCTATTACATTCCTGTACCAAAATTTGCTTAGCCATTCCCCAACAGATGGGCAGCCCCTCAGTTTCCAGTTCTTTGCCAGTACAAAAAGAGCTGCTAGAATATTTTTGCACACCAGGGTCCTTTTTCTCCTTCTTGGATCTCTTTGGGGTAGAGGCCTAGGAATGGTATCACTGGGTTTAAGAGCATGCATGGTGGAGTGACTTTGGGGGCACTGTTCAGAGGTGGAATTTGAACTCAGATCCCTTGTCTCCAAATCTGATGATTGTGGTTCAGCACTTTAAAATGACATCTCCAGGAACTCAAGGAACTTGTGTCCTGTTTGGGGATGAAACAATATTGCAGCAGGTAATAGAAAAATAAATGCAGAATACATGCAAAACAGATACAAAATAATTTCCCCATGGCCAGACCTGGGTACTACTGTAGAATCAGAGCTAGACCTGTAGGAAGTGGGAGCTGAGCAGATCCTGAATGGAAACTGGGGATTCTAGGAATGGAGATGGAGACTAGGTAGCTTCTGAGGTCTTTCTTCAAGCTCTAGAGAGTTTTACAAATCTTCCCTCATCTGATCCAACATTCCTGGGAGGGGGGGGGTGCTACTAAAATCTTCATTTTGCTGATGAGGAATGTGAGGCAGACCGAAATTAAGGGACTTGCCCAGCCTCACAGAACCGGCAAATGTCTGAGCCTGGATTTGAACTGGACTCCAGGCCCAAGAGTGAACCTATGTCAGGCATGAAGAACAGACCATGCAAGATGGCATGACAAGTAGGCCAGTTAGAGTGGAATATACAGTTCTGAAAGGGGAGTTATATTTGAGAGAGAGAGAGAGAGAGAGAGAGAGAGAGAGAGAGAGAGAGAGAGAGATTGAGAGAGAGAGAGAGAGAAATGAGAGCTATGTTTCAGGCACTGTGTTAAAACACTAGGGATAAAAATAAAAGCAAAGAACAAATCTCTTTTTCTCAAGGAGCTAAAATTCGAATAGGGAAAGACAACAGATGAGGAAACTGGAAAGGCAGGGAGGGCACCCGCTAGGAGCAAGGAAGCTGATGAGGAGGTAGAGAAGCCCAGTGACTGGAGCAAGCTGGGAATGTAATGAGCATGGCTGAGGCCTTTTATGAAATGGTGGCCCGGGCTTGGGAGTCACCTTTCAGGAGAGCAAAGATAGACTGCGTTAGATTGGAAGGTCTTTGACAGCCAATTGGGGAGTTTATACTTTATCTTGGAGGCACTATACCTTCTTTTTTCCCCTTTCTCTTTAAACCCTTACCTTCTATTTTAGAATCAATACTAAGTATCAGCTCTAAGGCAGAAGGGCAGTAACGGCTAGGCAATTGAAATTAAGTGACTTGCCCAGGGTCACATAGCTAAGAAATTTCTGAAGTCAAATTTGAACCCAGGTCCTCCTAATTCTAGGACTGGCACTCTATCCATTGTACTACCTAGCTGCCCCTACTAGAGCTTCTTGAGCAGAGCAGAAGAGATTTAAGTAAGAAACAGAAATCTGAGGAAGAGTCTTTAAGATTCTGGAAGCTAGGTGTCAAAATGGCTAGAAAGCTGAACTTGGAATCAGGAAGACTCAAGTTTAAATCCTGCCTGAATCCCTTAGTAGCTCTCTGACTTTAAGCAAGCCACAATGCTTAGTGTTTAGGTATAATACTTTATGTCCATATAGTATGTACTTCTCTGAGCCTCAGTTTGCTCATCTGTAAAATGAGAGGGTTGGACTCAGTGGTTCCTAAGATCTCTTTGTGCCCCAAGTCTATGATCCTGTGATTTCAGAGATTAGTCATCATTAGACATTCTAAGCTAATGGATAGGCTGCTCTGGGCAGAGAGACTTTCTTTTTCTCCTCCTCCTCCTCAGGTCCAGGCTTCTGCCAGATGTCCCTATGTGGGGGTTGGGAAGAAGGCCCCACTCTGAGACCACAGTGAGCCTAGGTTCCAGAGTGAAGGGCTCTGGCTGCTTCATCCAACAAAGACTCAAAGGGGAAGCATTTATTAAGCTCCTACTAGATACTATGGCATTACTCTTGGCTATGGAGGAGTGACTGTAGGGAGAAGATGAGGTGAGGTGGGAGTCTCTTCCTGGTACCTGGACCTGTTGCTTTTCTCTCTGTTCAGTATTTTGTTCCTCAGCTTCCCCCAGGCCCACCCCCTTCACCCCTACCCCCTGCCTTCTTAGGACTGTCCATGCAATGGGACACTGCTCCCAGGGCGGCCACCAGAGGGCAAACCTTCCCATCCTGTTCATGTCTTAGAAGGAGTCCTAGATTCCTACTTAGAGTGTCAGAGCTAAGAGGAACTTTCATTTACAAAAATTTTTTTCCAACAAAACTATTTTATTGACTTCTCTTTTGGCAGTTCCATTCGCTTCAGAGTGGCATCCTTAAGGGGACAAATCATTTTCTATCTTGTTTGTGACTTCTCTTTTTGATAATATTATATGTAGAACCATAATATGTGATCATAATAATTCATAAGGATATTTCAGCATGTCTGCATCTGCCCTGCAGTCCCATTCCCTCATTGGAAAAGGAGTAATAAGATGAAATGAAATCCAAATGTCTATTGCTACAAAATGGATCCAATGTATCTGAATGTATTCTTTTTTATTTAAAAAATTATTTATTTCCTTCTGTCTTAGAATTGTACTAAGTATTGATTCCAAAGCAGAAGAATGGTAAGAGCTAGGCAGTGGGGTTGAGTGACTTGCCCAGGGTCACACAGCTAGGAAGTATCTGAGGGCAGATTTTAATCCAGGACCTCCCAACTCTAGGCCTGACTCTATCCCAGAGGCACCTTAATATCCCTGAATGTATTCTTTAGAAACTTACCTTTGGAGATTGATATTTTTTAAATGTACAGATATTTATCCACTTTTAAGTAGAGAATTTGGAATGGGCAAATGACTCTTAAGAATTTACTTAATGATCTATAATTCTCCACTAGAACTAGCTTGGGAGGAACTTTAGGACAGAAAATATCAGAGCTGGGAAGGACCTTAGATTCTTAGAACATTGAATATAAGAGCTGGGAAGGCCCTTTGTATATATGATGATCTCAGTATTTCTTGTTTTCCCAGAGTTGGAGTGAGGGAGAGAATTTGGAACTGAAAATAAAAATTAAAAACTAAAAAGAACACAGAATGTCAGAGGTTGTTGGGGGGAGGGACTTAGAACATAAAACAGAACATTATGGGGACAGCTGGATAGCTCAGTAGATTGAGATTCAGGCCTAGAGACAGGAGGTCCTAGGTTCAAATCTGGCCTCAGACACTTCCCAGCTGTGTGACCCTGGGCAAGTCACTTGACCCCCATTGCCCACCCTTACCACTCTTCCACCAAGGAGCCAATACATGGAAGTTAAGGGTTTTTAAAAAAAAAAGAACATTAGAGTTGGGAAGGACCTTAGAACAATGAGTGATAGAGAAAGGTGGGATTTTAATGGGATGTAGTTGTGGCATAGTGGAAGGAGTGATGGATTTGGAGTCACAGGACCTGAGTTTGAATCTTGGTTCTGTTACTACTCATGTAGCCTTGGACGAGTCACTTAACCTTTAAGACGAGAGGATTGCCCTAAATGGCCTCCCAGCTCCCTTTTAGCTCCAACTCTGTGACCCTCTGCACAAAGAATGTAAGAGCTGAAAGGTGGAAAGAAATAGAGTAGAAAGGCAGAGGGAGCTGAAGACCACTGAGTGAAAGACAAGCCTCTTCAGTTTAACAAGCTGCCCTCCATCCTGGACCTTTGCCTCTCCTCTTTTCCCCATTTTCACAAGCTCCTAGAAACCAGGTTTCCTCCAGAAGACAATATAACCTCAGTCACTCTCCCCACTATTGAATATTCCTTTTTTCATGTTCCCTGAGACACTCTGAACTAGCAGGAGGGTCAAAGTGAACTTCCACAAGTTCCTCATTTCTGCTTTCAGACCTTCCTTCCAACATGGACATTCAACTCTAGGTATCTACTCCAGCCTCCTTTTTCACCAGCCAATTTTCTCTCCTTTTTTTTTTTTGGCCTCTCCCTCTGTCCCTTCCTTCTTTCCTACCTAGCCTAGAACAACATTGGTCCAAACCCACAGCTGATTACCATGAAAGCTCTATTTCCAATCTGCTCTATTTCCAAACTGGACCAGTTTGCCCCTCTGTAGACAGTCTGGAGCCCCTCGATATCCAGAGATTCACCAAAGTGGCACCAGACTTACTGTGGACATCCAATTAGCTTAGTCCACTGTAGCTCAGAGTGGATAATTTTTGGTGGTGAAGTGTACACAGTGCTGGGCCTGGAGTTCAAATCTAGTCTCAGACATGTATTGTCTGGGTGACCCTAGCCAAGTCATTTAACCTTATTTGCCTCAGTTTCCTCATCTGTAAAATGAGCTGGAGCAGGAAATGGCAAACCATTCCAGTATCTCTGCCAAGAAAAACCTCCAGTTGGACAGAGCTGAAAAATAACTGAACAAAAAGATATATATGTGCATATGTGTATGTATTTCTTGAAATAAATATAGATTTAGCTATTATATGTTCACAGAGCTCTCCCAAATCTAACATTCCCTGTTCTAAGATTCCTCCCAGCTCTGACATTCTGTGCTCTAAGTCTTCTCCCAATTATAAGATTCTAGGTTCTAAGGACCCTCCCAATTCTGACATTCTCTGTCTCTAAAATGAGATAATCTAAAGAACTTCACAAATGTTAAAGTACTATACACGGTGCTACCTATTATTATAGGTGGCTGGGTGGTGCAGTGGATAGGACACTCCCTGGAGTCAGAAGACCTGAGTTCAGAAGCCATTCTAGCCATGTAATGTTAGGCAAAAGTCACTTTACCCCTTTGCCTCAATTTCCTCAGCTGTAAAACAAGGATAATAAGAGCACCTACTGATTTTATTATAGTTGCCATTTTGTAAGTTCTTTTTCTTTGATCTAGTTGTTTCTGCTGGCTAACCATTATTGTGTTTAATATCAATAGTCACAATAATGATAATAAAGGCAAGGTCATTCGTTGACTTGTGAGCTATAGTTTTTGAAGTTTGGAACCACAGAGTAACCTGGGAACCCTGAGACAGAAGTCGTGTCCGTCTTGGATGCCGGATCTGCAGACCTATGAGTGCCGAGCTGGGGACCCAGCCACTTACAGCTGCACTGGCAAAGTGACTAAAAAGTCCAGAACCTTTGACCTGCCAGGCAAAAACCCTACGGACTTTGATAACAGGAGAAAAAAACAAATCACATTCATCTGAACTTTTGTAGTAGCATTTTTAATAGTAGCAAAGAACTAGAAACAAAGTAGCTGACCTTCCACTAGGGAATGGGGTAACAAACTGGCACATGTAGGGATCAGATATTGCCAAACCATAAGAAATGATGTCTGTGAGAATCACAGGAAGGAATGGGAAAGCTTCTGTGAACTGATGCAAAGTGAAGTCATCAGAATCAGGAATAAGATCTATGTACTCGTTACCACAATGGAAGTGGAAACAAGAACAGAAAAAAAGAGAAATTGAATTGTCTAATTATGCCCAAGCTTGGCCCCAGAGAAGAAATAAAATAATGCAGGTTGCTCCCTTCTTTTTGTCTCCTTTTCTTTTCCCTTTAAAAAAAAAACCCTTACCTTCCATTTTAGAATTTATATTAAATATCGATTCTAAGGCAGAAGAGCAATAAGGGCTAGGCAATTGGGGTTAAATGACTTGCCTAGGGTCACACAGCTAGGAAACATGTGAGGTCGGATTTGAACCCAGGATTTCTTGTCTCTAGGCCTGGCTTTCTATCCACTGAACCACCTAACTGCCCCTCACTTCTTTTTCAAAATGAACACACTGGGGGATCCTGAGTACCACAGTCAGGATGTGTTAGAGACAAGACAGTGTGGTGAGGAACACTGCAGATGCTATTGGACTGGGTTGATGTGCTGGTTGATTTTGCCGAATGACTATGTGTGCCTCTCTCTTTTGTTCTCTGTTATAAGGAATGGCTCTTAGGATGGGAATGTAATCACCCAAACAGGCAACAAGCTTTTATTCATTGACTACTATGTGCCAAGTACTAGGTTAGGTGCTTGGAGATACAAAGGAAAAATGGAATAGCCCCTGCCGTCAAGGAGATGACAGTCTCTCAGGGGAAACAATATGTTTATATATATATACAAAACAGAGTAATTTGGGGGAGGAGGTGAGAGTTCTGGCAAAGCCTCATGAAGGAGTTTGCCCTGGGGCTAAGCCTCTAAGAGGCTGAGATGAGGAGGGAAGGAATTCCAGACATGGGAGGTGGCTAGTGAAAAAAGCTCAGAAGTGGGAGATGGAGGAGCACCCCATTTACAGAATAGCTAGTTGGCCAATCCCAGTGGAGCAGAGAGTATGTGGAAAGGTATTAAGGGGCCAGGTTATGAATAGCATCCAATATCAACCTGGAGATTTACATTTGTTCTAAGAAATAATGGGGAGGCCCTGGACTTTATTGAGATGAAGACTACCATGGTCAGATCTGAAAAAAAAAATGTCTCAGTTGGCTGAAGCATCCCCTCAAGCGCTCTTCCTATATCTCTACTCCCTTTCTCAGCCAGTCTTCTAGAAAAAGTTCTTTCCACTAGCAGCCTACAGGTTGCTTCTTCCTATTCATTTCTCAACTTCTTGGCTTGGCTTCCAAACCCCAGTACTCCACCAAAACTGCAAGGTGACCAGGTATCTCTTTAACTGCTTGATTCAATGGCTTTTCCATCAGTCCCTATTTGACTTCTGTGGAGCTTTTGTCCTTGCTGCCCATTCACTCACTCCTAGTGATATTTTCTCTTTGGCTCTGATTCTCAGTTTGGAAGCATTATCTATCTCCTGCTCCCTCGGTGGGGTGTTTCCGAGGTTCTGCGGAGTGCCCTTTTGTCTCTCGGTGATTTCGTCTGCTCCTATGGATCCCATGCAGATCCAGATCCATGGATGTTAACAGTTTCTCTCCTGGACATTTCCACCTAGATATCTCATCTTAATCTCAGCCTCAACATCTGAAGCAGAATTCATTATCTTCCCACCTAAATGCTAAACCCACTCTCTCTTCCAGGCTTCTCTCTTGATGATGGGGGACAACCATCCTTTTAGTCATTCAGGCTCACTGCCATAAAGCCATTCCTGAGTCTCCTTCCTCCATCCAATGGGTTGTCAAGCTTAAGCGATACCGCCAAGATCTCGTATCCTTCTCCTCACACATGACCAACCATCACTTTAGCTTAGACTCTCATCACTTTTTTTTAACCTTTACGTTCTGTCTTAGAATCAATACCAAGTATCAGTTTTAAGGCAGAAGAGCAGTAAGAGCTAGGAAACTGGAGTTAAGCGACTTGCCCAGGGTTACAACTTCAGAAAATGTCTGAGACCAGATTTGAACCCAGGTCTTCCCAACTCTATCCACTGTGCTATCTAGCTGGGCTACTGCTGCCTCACGCCCCTGCCTCCACCCTCACCTTCTACCTGGGCTGTTTGAATGCCCTCGTAATCCATCTCCCTGATTCCGGTCCCTCTCCCCTCTCATCCATCCTCTGAACAACTACCAAGAAAATCTTCTGAACACATAGGGCCGACTATGGATGGCATTCTCCTGCTAGAAATCCACACCAGCTCCCTTGCCTCTGAGGAGAAAATACAACATTTCTCAGCCTAAAACCCAGCACAATCTGGCTCTATTTCATTTTTCAAAGTTCTTCTTTCCAGCCAAACTGGCCGACTAGCTGTTCCTCAAATTTGGGATTCTGTTTTCTCTCACTTTGTCCCCCATTCTTAGAATGCCCTCTCTCCCCACTAACCCTCTTAGAACCTTTGCTTTCTTGCTAGGGTGCTCAGGCACCACCTCCTATAAGGAAGGAGGCTTCCTTCCCAGATTCCCTCAGTTGTTAGTACCCTCTGCCTCCTTGAATTACCTTCTATTTACTTATCTGTACACATGCTTTAGTTTCCCTTTTGTAGAGGCCCAGAGCCCAATGCCGTGCCTGGAGGTATTTAATAAATATCTGTTGAGAATGTCAGACCTGGGAGATGAACACAGAACATCAGAGCTGGGAGGGGCCTTAGAACACTGAAGGTCAGGGCTGGACATAGAACACAGAATGTTAGTGCTAGGAGGGAAGGTAGGCCATGGAACACAGAGCTTCAGAATCGGAAAGGGCCACAGAACATTCAGTGGTCTTCCACTGGAAGTTTGGAAGGCTCAAAGCAATGTCAAATACCTGCGTGGGGAGCTACAGACAGACTGCTACATCAATTCCAGTTGCAGAAGCTCTCAGAAAAACCAGGGCTAAAATTCAGAAAGTGGACTGCTAGAAGCCAGCCTCACTGAATCCCCGGCAGGGAGACATCCAGGGCCCCATGTCCCCATCACATTCAGCCTCCTGGACCTCAGCCACTTACAGAATTCTCCCCAGAGACTCCCTTCCTCCCCAACCCCTTGGGCAATCACTGAGGGGTTGAGGGCCCAGTCCTGGGGCTGCCCTGGCCAGGAAGGGGGAGGAGAAGGAAGTGGAGGGGGTGGGGATGGCCAAGCCCCAGATAAGGGGCAGGAAGCTAGAGCCTCAGATGAGGTCTGGGCCACTGTAAAGGAAAGGGGCAGGCACTCAGAGAGACTTGTGGACCTCACACAGCACCCACACCGAAAGACCCAGTGGAGAGAAGCTGTAACTAACATGAAAGCAGCAGGACCCCACGAATGCTGAAAAACAGTGACCCAAAGGGACTCGCTCCCTGGCCAGACAGTGTCAGAGAGAGAGAGGGAGAGGGGGGCAGAGAGATAGAAAGAGGAGGAGGAGGAGGAAGAGGGAGAGAGAGATAGAGAGAGAGAGAGAGAGGGAAAGGGAAAGAGAGAGAGAGGGAGGGAGGAAGAGAGAGAGAAGGAGGAAGAGAAGAAGGAAGAGTAGAGAGAAGGAGGGAGGGGGGGCACAATTGATACAAGCCCACTGACACAAGCCATCTCCTGGACCATTGCCCTGCTTCTCACACAGGAATACAATGGAGATACACCTGCAGTGACATGCCACACCCATCTACATGGAAGGCCCTGGAAACAACACCCAGGCACCCTGACAGAGACACAGATGAATTAGTCCCCCTCTCCTTACTCCTCCAGCCTAAGCCATCTGGCTCCTTCCCTCCCTAGGGGCTGAGCCATGCACTGGGCTTGCTACACTGTTTTACACAAACAAACACACACATACACATCACAGCAGCCACACACGTACCACAACATACACACCACACACACACATGCTCCCCCAGATACTGATGGTAAAATGGAGCCCCCTGCCCCCACTCGATCTTCAAGGATGAGGCCCAGGAGCCTCCTTGTCCCTGGATTCAGAGAGCCTATATAGAGCCCCCCACATTTTCCAGCCAGCCTAGTTGCTGTGTCCCCATTGCTGTTCCAGATATATTCAGCCGTGATCCAGAGATCCTTTTGAACAATCCTGTAGTGGAAAGAAAGAAAGAAAGAAGGCTGGGCTGGGGGCAGAGCCTTTGTTGAATCTTACCTTTGCTACCTCCTACCTGTACAAACTTGTGCAAATTACTTCCCCTTTTGGGGCCTCAGTTTGTTCTTCTGTAAAATCAGGGGGTTGGGCTAGGTGAGCTTAGTCTGTGGCCCCTTTCGCTTTTGATTCCTATGTTCTCTCCTGCCTACTCACCACCCAGATTTAGGATGCTAAAGGAAGACAGAGAGGAGGCCCTGGCTCCCCTCACCCCACCCCACCCCATAAGTAGTCCTGATCCCCAAGGAGACCCAGGATTCTGTGTTCTTTCTCTAAAACACACTGCCTCTCATTCCTCCTACCTTCCATAGGCAGAGAAGGCCAGCAGTTTGGGTAATGGAGAGGATGGGAGGGAGAGAGTGTATGTGAGTGTGTATGCAAGTCCCAGGCTGAGAGAGAGCGCCTTAAAAAAGCACCCCCCCCCACCTCAAGCCAACTGGCTCCAGGATTCCTTCCTGCCTACACAGTGGCCAAGACCAAGGACAGGCTATCTGTCGGGTTGCCATGCCTCTGGTCTCTCCTCCCTTCAACTTCTTGCTCAAGGATTGATAATCAAATACTTATTACCTTTGCTACCATGGAGAGTGTGACAATCTGCTACCCTGTGGCTCCACAAGGAATCCTTGGTTCTGAGTTTTAGGCTGCCACCAGCACCACTTTCTGCTGCCCTCATGCCCATCCGTAGCAACTCCATGCCTCCAGGGGCCCAAGCCCAAGCTGTCCCACCTTCTCATCATGCCTTCTTTTGTTTTTGTTTGGGAATGGTCCAACTCTTGGTTACCCATTTTAGAGTTTTCTTGGCAAAGACTGGAAGATTTTGTGATTTCCTTCTCCTGCCCATTTTACAGATGGGGAAATGGAGGCAAATGGAGTAAGTGACTTGTCTGGGGTCACACAACTAGTAAGTGTCTGAGGCTGAATCTGAACCCAGGAAGATGAGCCTTTTGATTCCAAGCCATTTTCTAGCCATTGCATCACCTAGCTGCCCTTTCATTATGCCTCCCAGCAACCTCTTTCTCTTGTTCGTAAGTGCCCTTGCTTCCTATTTGAGCTGTGTATGTGCTGTACTGTATATATTTTGTCTTTTCTTGTATGTATGCATATCTAGTAAACTCCATGAGGGTCAGGAGCCTTTTTGATCTTTGTATCCCTCGCTTGTCCCCGAAATACTGAATTGAACTGTTTCTTGCTGGGGGGACCTCAGACTTGGATTCCTATGGCAGTCATCCCAACCCACCTTGGCCTCATGGGGCAGGAGATGGGCAGGAAGTGGCCTTGGTTGTGGGTGCAGTGGAAGGAACTGGGCACTTGGAATCAGCAAAGACTTGGGTTCAAATCCTGTCTCAAACACTTCCCAGTTTAGTGAGCTGTGTGACCCTGAGCAAATCAGCTCCCCTCTGTAAAAAGCAGCATACGTAGATCTTTTGACATCTCAGTTCCTTCATGTCAGAGGAGAGGCTTGGCCTGGATCATCATGAAGGTTTCTTCAAATGCTAGATTCCTGATCCTGCGAATTCTTGGGCTACCTGTCTCACAAGATGATTGAGGAAAGGAAGGGGTTATAGAAGTGGGAGTTGGTAGTCACACTGTCCATCTGCCCAGGGAATTAAAGGAGCCAGCCAAAAATGGGAAAGAGAGGGCTTTTATGGCAGCTCTTAGCCGCAGAATCCTCAGATAGCCTGCTGACAGGGGACCATCTCAAGATGGCTGAAGAGCACATGGGATGAACAGGCTGGGATGAGAACGGAAGAGAGAACTGAGCCCAGACCAGGAATGCCTTTTTCCTTCTCCACTGCAGCTCCCCTGCCCCCAACCCCAAGGCTGATGCTTTGGAAACCAGGGTGGCAAGTTTCATAGATTTAGATCTGGAAAGAGGCCTTAGAGATAGCTAGGCAGTGCAATGGATGGAATACTGGGCTTGAAATCAGAAAGACTCATCTTCCTGAATTCACATTTGGCCTCAGACACTCACTAGCTTTGTGACCCGGTCAAGTCATTTCATCCTGTTTGCTTCAGGTTTCTCATCTGTAAAAATAAGCCGGAAATAGCAAGCCACTCCAGTATCTTTGGCAAGAAAAACCCTAAAATGGGGTCACAGAGAGTTGGATGCAACTGAAAGAACTCAACAAAAAGTCTAAGCCCCTCAACTTACAGATGAGGAAGCCAAGGCTAGAGAGGTTAAGTGACCTTAGAGGTCCACTGGTCCAATTTCCTCATTTTACAAACAGGGGAACTGAGGCCAGAGAGGTTAAGCAGTTTGCCCAAAGTCACAGAAGTAAAAGGGGTCTGCCCCCAAACTAAGAATTCTTCTCCAAAGGGATCTGACCTTTAGATGTATGACATCACCTTCCATCTGTGTATTACTGGCATTCATCTAAGTACCCTGTTCCAACTCCCTAGAATCTTATTTCTCATAGTTCCTAGGCTAAGTCTTCATGGAGAAAGAGAAAGGAGGCAGGCACCACAGTCAGGTCACACACATATGAGAGGGTGGATTTCCTTTGCTTTCCCTCCTGTCTTTTCCAGCTCTTCTATTTCTCTTTCTCCTTAGCACCCTTAGCTGTGGGGTGGGGGAGGAGGGGAATGAAACTAAGAGAAGGGCAGCAGAGAATAATGGTGGCTCCAGAGCCTATGGGGCCTCCGAGTCAGGATAGCCTCAATTTAAGTCCCAAGCCACATCAAGTTCTGAGGGCCAAGGGCATCTGCAGAAGCCGTTCAATCCCTCACAAGGCCCCTCCATCACCATCGAATACTCAAGGCTTTGCCACAGCCAGGGAGGGGTTCCATAGAGAAGGCTGATCCCTATAACTCCAGCCTTTCACCCAATTTCTAGCACCTTCCATAGGAAAACCCACTTGGCCTTCTCTTCCCCCAAATCAAAAAGGCAATCTGGGGAAGAGCCAAGGTTGCCAAAAGAGCACTGGACATGGCCAGTGAGTGCTTGGTCATTCAGATTGCCGCTTTCTGGTCCTGCCATTGGGCAAATGTCCTCCCATCCCTGAGCTTGTGTTTCCTCCTTTATAAAGGGAGGGTTGGATGAGTCTCTAAGGGCCCCTCTTGTAGCTCTAAAGTTCAGTGATTATCCTTTACTTCTGCCCAGGATTTTAAACTTTTCAAAGGCTTTCCCATTTATTCTTGTAGATTCTTTCCACACTCCCCATAGAGAGACATAACATATTTTTCTGATCTAGGAGAAAATCAAGGGCCAGAGAGGCCCAGGTCATATGCATGTGCATAAAATAAAATAAGGTAGGATTGCAAAACAAAACAATTGCCTTGAAATTGCTAGCAAAACTGGTTTTGTGTTGTGTTTTTTTAAATCATGGACGCAGGGTTAAGAACTCATGCTTTAATTCATTAATTTAGTTAATTAAAAAAAAAAAAGAACTCGTGCTTTAGAACAACTGCCTTAATTTTCCCTGATGAATGCCATGGAGACAAAGTGGTTGTCAACAAGTGCATATAGGCACCTACTGTGTGTCAGAGAGTGTGATACTCATTGGAGTAAGATGACTGTCCTGAAGGGCTGAGCTGTTACAACTCAGAAATTTTGTTCTTGGGCCAAACAAGCAAGGAAGCAAGCCCTAATGGTTGGGGGTGAGATGAGAGCCTGAGAGGAAAGAGACCCCATAACACTCTGAAGCTCTTCCTTTGGAAGCTGAGGGAAGAGATTTGAGGAGTGAGTACTGAGGGGAACAGCAGACTATGACAGAGGAGGCAGCTAAGTCCTCTCTGAATGTGGTACCCTGAGGCAAAGCCCAAGTCACCCCACCCTAGTTAATGTTCTGGGGAGGGAGAGATCTGGGCAGATATTAGCCTTAGGGAGGCAGGAGTGGAGAATCAGCTGAAGCCTTAGTTTCAGGGACATCCTCTGTCTTCATATTTAAAGCCAGGACTTTTCCTTTTGTTTCTTGTTTGGTGTTTGCCCCTCGCCTGGAACATCCTCCTTCCCCATACTTTATTTTTATTTTTAAACCCTTACTTACCTTCCATCTTAGAATCAATACTAGGTATTGGTTCCAAGGCAGAGGAGTGGTACGGATTAGGCAATGGGGGTCAAGTGCCCAACCCTTGCCCAGGGTCACACAGCTGGGAAGTGACTGAGGTCAGATTTGAACCCAGGACCTCCTGTCTCTGGGTCTGGCTTTCAATCCACTGAGCTACTCAACTACACTCCCCCCCCCCCCAATACTTTAAAGCCCATCTGAAACAATAGCTTCTCCCATAAGTCTCCTGTGATACATCAGTTTGGAATGATTTTGCCTCTTGTAACTCAGTTTTGCACTTTTATGATACATTTACCATCTAATATATATATTCCTGACTAGCTTATGGACTCCATAAGGACGGAGAACTTGTCTTCTCTTAACTTTGTATCTCCTTCCACTTGTAGCTGTGCTCTGCAAACATGGATGCATGATATCCACATTTGGCCCAGGGCTTAGCTGCTTGCTTTTCCTGGGGAGTGAGGGAGCTTAACCTCAGGTATGACTACTGTCAGTTTTCCCCTCTCCTTCCTTCCCTCCCGGCGTCCATATTCAGTCAGTCAACAAATTGCATCAGTTTTCTTTCTGCATCTCTTGTTTTTGTCCCCTTTGCTCCACTCATGTAGCTTTTACCTTAGATCAGACTCCCATCACCCCTAGCCTGAACTATTGGGATAATCTCCTTCTAGCCACAAGAAAGACTATCTCCCTGTAGAAAATCAGAGAGATGACCCTGGGAAACACCCTTTCAGAGAAAGGGATGGATATGGCCGCTGCTACAAGGAAGATTTATGAGAAGAAGCAGGAGAGATCAGTTTCATGAAAACCCAGCAGAGAAAGGTGTCTAGAAGATCCCCCGTGCCCAGTGTGGCATAGAGACCAAGGAGAAAAGACCATCAGTTTTTGCAAGGAATAGTTCACTTGTAACTTGGGAAAAACCTATTTCAGTTGAGTGAGGACACTGGAAACCTCACCATAGAGGGCTGAGAAGTGAACGTGATATAAGAAAACGGAGACGATGCATGCCTAGGAACTTCAGGAGAAAGAAGAATTGTAGGGTGCTGGTAGCTTAAAGGGGATAGAAATAACAAATGGAGGTTACATTAAGATAGGTGAGCTGGCCATGCCTATAAGCAATAAGGAAGAAGTCTGGATTAGAGAGAGGGGAGAATGCAAAGGCCATGCCTATAAGCAATAAGGAAGAAGTCTGGATTAGAGAGAGGGGAGAATGCAAAGGCAGAACATTCCACTGGAGATAGAGATGGGATCAAGGGCATTGTTGCCCATTTGATACCTGGTGTAGGTAGACAGTGTTGGGGGAATTTTCCTGAAAGGAAAAGGGCCGACTCCTTCTCCAAGACTGAAACAATGGAGTTTCAAGAAAGTGGGAGATGACATTGAGGGGCCATGATGTGTGGCAGGAGGGAAAAGAGAGCTCAGGATGGTGGCTTTAATTTTTCCAGCATTTTGTGAAGCCTTCTGCTGGGAAGGGGTGTGTGAATCTCTTGTGGAAAAAAGAGGTTTAGAACAGATGCCAAGTGAAATGAGCAGAACCAAGAGGATTTATGTGATGACCACAATAAATGAAAGCAACTTTGAAAGAAAATATTTTTCTTTAAAATAATCTGTACCAAATACAAATCAGGTTCTCCCCTCTCAAACCACACTGACAAATTGAAATTCTTAAAAGATACTTGTCCACATCTTACTTTACTTACAAATTTTCAGTGTCTCTACATTGTCTCCAAGATTTAAAAAAAAAAAAAAAGAAAAATGCTCAGGCTGGCTTTCAAAGTCTTCCACAAAATGGTGCCCACTTGCCTTTTGTTACTGCCCAGTACTCTGGTTACCAATAGGACCATTCCAGTACACACATAGCTGGTCTTCTGCTTTCATGCCCCTACACAGGTTATCTCCCACATCCAGAACCAACTCTCACTTCCCAATCTTAGAACCTATAGCTTCCAAGCACAGGCCCATCTACACAAGGCTTTTCCTGGTCCTTCTCCCCCCACCCCCATCACTCAAGTTGTTAGAGCTCTCTTCCTGCGTGATTATTGCTTCATATAACTTCATCTCTACTGACCTGGGTATGTATCGTGACCCCCACAGTAGACTTTGTGTGCTCAGAACTGAGGAAGATGCCGCACAAAGCAGGCACTTAATATGCTGGATTGAATGGATGGAACTGCAGTAGAATGAAGGGGCTTCTTTAGACTCAACTCTTTCACGAGGCTGCCTTCTGAGCTCAGGTGGGAAGTAGGACTTTCAACCCCAATCCATCCAGAAGAGTGATCTTTTATAAATCAATCTGGTCCTGTCCCTGTTTAAGCCTTCACATAGTTCACATTTCTTAGCCTAACCTTCAAGGCCCTCCTCAGTCCAGTCTTCTCACCTTGGCCCTTTATTCACGCCTGAGTCATGCATCCTCCCACCCCTGCTCTTGGTGTACACTTTTGGTGTTCTCCCTGCCCAGTGAATCTGGACACATCCGTTGACACCCAGATACCACTCGTTCTGGAAGCTTTCTGTGCTCCTAGGACCATGAGCCGAAGGTTCCTCCTCCTCAGATGGAGCCACAGAGCACTTGGCCTCTCTGCCGTCCACTTGTCGTGTAATATGAATTATAAGCTCCATGAAAACAGGGCCTGTATCTTGGGTAAACTTTGCAGGAGCTCCCTGTAGCCAGCAGGGGCTTAGGAAATGCTTACATGTTGAATAAATGAACCAATCATCAGTGCCACACATTTCTGCTGGGGGAGCGGGAGGGGGAGGGCCTTGTGAACAATTAATTCTCTACTATCTGTATTCCTCAAAGGATTTCCACACCAATGATCATTGCAAGATCAGCATGGCATAGGACTCTGAGTTGACAGATGACTGAGGCCTAGAAAGGGCAGGGGACTCGCCTACATCCCACATCATCTTGGCCAAGTTGAGTGGGACCAATTCAGGGAGAAGAACGGGCCTCCTGAGAGGCAGGAACCAGTCACTGAGTGCCATTAAATCCCTTATTGTCTCAGTTGTCCTTGCACTCCCTAGCTCACATGCTGATGTGTAAAGCTTACTATAGAACCCAAAGCACCAGAGAAATATGGCAGGCAGCATCTTATCCCTTCAAATGTTCAGAGAAGGAACCTGAGGCCCAGAAATGCAATGTCTTTCCCAAAGTCACAAAGCTAGGGGATGCACAATGAGAGGGATGGTCAGCCCAGAAAGAAGTAATTTGGGCCAAGCCTTTGACCCTTATTCTCCTTGCATTTTGCCCCAAACAATGCCATCCTTAGAGCTGCTGTGCTACAGGGATCACCTGGGGACATGACACCCATTTCCAGAAAATCCAGCCCACAGGAGCCAAGGAAGTTCACTTGTCCCACCTGGGGTGTTGGGGATCCTCTCCATAAGCTCCCATTTTTAGGTGGCCAGTCAAAACAGAACAAGGAAAGTGGCAGAAAAGGCACTAAGAACAAAGCAATTTCTCTTGCACTTGGATTCTAGATCAGTCAAATGGGAATAATAATACCTGTTGTATTGACCTACCAGTAATCACTTTGAAAAATTACCATAAGAAAACAGGTTCAAAAGAAAGAAATGGAAGGGGGAGAGGGGACTGTAAAATTTTAAATTTTTAATTTCTTTGTTTTTGCTTCCAAAATGAATGCAGATATATTTCTATCTGTATATCTGTACATGTTGGGGAGAGTGGGGAAGGGGAGGAGTTTGGGTATCTGAAATCATGAAGGGCCCTGCTGGGAGTGACCCACCTTGGGGCTTGGGATATGCTAGGATCACCTCTCCCTGATTGGCAGAGAGAGCTATGGGGGGAGGGAGGGCAGGTGTTTCTCATGCAGTCACTGCCTTCCCAGGAATTTGGGATTTGGAGGAAAGGACGTGGGGAAGAATGAGGTCCACTGAGGCCCTCCCCTACCTCACTTGGCAGATATATTATTGCTATTGTCCTGGTAGAGGGAAGGGCAGCAGGAGAGGAGGGGGTATGCATTGCCCGGCCCCTCCCAGGTGGTGGGGGCAGCCCCAGTGTTAGCAGCAGTTTGGGGTCATCACTGCGGACTTTGTGGGGAGAAAGATGGGGGTCATTCTGTCCCTCCCCTCTCCTGGAAGGGGAGCGGTTGTCAGAAGAGGCCATGGGCACCAGATTGGGAAAGGCAAGCCCAGGGGTGGGGAGTCCTCCCCACTTCCCAAACCTCCAGTGGGCCAACCCTGATGAGCTCTCACTCCTCAGCAGTGCCCCGTTCTGAGCTCCCACTGGATTCCCTGGGCCTGTCTGCCTATTGACGCCCATCCTGCCCTGAGCAGGGGCTCCCTGGGGACCTCAGTTACGCTGGTTGGTCAGCTCCTGGGTGATGAACTTTCGAAGGCGCTCCAAGTACTGGCTATAAAGCTCGATGTCGTTGTGCCCGGCACCCTCCACCCAAAGGGGCTCCACAGCTTTCGGGCAGCGCTCATACAGTGCTAGTCCATGTGAGAAGTCAATCACCTCATCCTCGGTGCCATGGATTATCAGCACAGGCGATGTGATCTTGGAGACCTTCTCAATGCTGTAGGGAGGGCGATAGAATGGTCAGGCTTGGTGTTGGGGTGTCTCCAGGTCCCCAACATGCAGACCACCCCACCACCCCTTCTGTACCTAGACTGGGGAGCTAGAACTCTTGGGGAAATGCTCCAATCCCTAGATTAAGTGACTCTGTCTCCCTTCTTATGACCCCCTTCCCCTAAGGAAACTGTTTCCTTTTGTAGCAGAAATGACATTAAAGATAACTCAGATATGCAGGGGAGAAAATAAGAGGATTCAGGAGCTGGAAGGGACATTAAAGGTTATCAAATTCAATGCTCTCAATTTCTAGGTGAGGAAAACGAAGCCTGACCATAGTCATCCAAAGCTGGACTTTGAAACCAGGTCCTCTGATTCCCAAATAAAGCATGCTTCACACTGAACCACACTGCCTCATCTCACTTAACCCACCCTCCTACCCTCTAGCCTGCATTTTATAGGATACAGCATAAAATAGGGGGAAAAGTGCTAAGACTTGAGGTTTGGGGAGGTACAGGGTTGAATACTAGCTAGCTCTGCTACTTACTACAGTTGTGAGACCTTGGGCAAGTCATTTTTCTCTGATCTCCAATTTCCTTTTCTACAAAATAGGGATAGTACTTGCATTGCCTACCTCACAGGATTATGAACAAAATAAAAGCATACTGGATACCCTTAATGTGCCATCCAGTTCTGAGCTGTCCTTGGGACTTTTCAGCCCAGAAAGGCTGTCTGGCCCAGGGTCCTAGAGCTACTGAGAAGCAAAACTAGGCCCCAAACCAAAATCTAGGATTCTCTTAATATGCCAGACTGGTTTCATCAGGTCATTGGCAGAGGGGAAGAAGGGAGAGTCTGCTCTGGACACTGGATTAAAAAGACCCCTGCTCTAACCATTCCAAAGAGACTTCCAAGTTTCCTCCAAGGAATCTGGATCTGGAGACCCTCAGCTAGAATCAGGTTGGCTTGGGTTTTGGAGCAGCCCCAAGGTAAGTGGGGGAATTATTCCCAGATGTCTAGGGCTGCCAGCAGGGGCCTCCCCCTGCCCTTTTGGACAATGGGCATTCCCCAGATGCCAGGCTGGCCAGCATCCTTTGCATTGCTCACATTGCTATAGCATGTTAAGTTTCACAAAGCATTTTTCTGAGGAGTTGGAGCTGGGATTTAAAACTAGGGCGCCCCCCAGGCCCTAATGCTGAAGTCTCAAGAAGAAGCAAGTCCCCACCCCACCCTAGCCCCATGGGATTCCCTTACTTGGGAAAGGCGTCAAAGCAATAGGTCTTCTTGGTGTCGGGGAAGGCGACCCTCATGCCCGAGGTGAGGGGGGAATGCAGCACCACAGCAGCACATTCGTAGCGTGAGGCCAGGTCCACGGTGGGCACTGTTCCAATGCTCTGACCGTACAAGATGATATTCTCTGGGCTGATGCCATACCTGGTGGAGAGGGGTGGCTGAGTCATTTGTTAGGCCCAGATCTGCCCTCGCCACCCCCAAATATAACAGGAATGTAGACTGAGAGCTGGAAGGAATCTTAGCAATCTCTGAGTTGAACCCCAAAGAGAGGTCACCCAGATAGTCAGAAGCAGAATGAGGGTGCCCTCCCTGGCCCTCTAGACTCCAAATTCAATATTCTTGCCACTGTACCATACTGGCTTCTCCCCACTTTAAGGATCTGGAATTTTACCACCAATTTACCACCCATACCAATCAGAGCCTCTCTACTGGCTACAACATACAGTTGGGCCTGTGCTTGAAGTTTTCCAGCTTGGCATCACTTGGAGAACTCAGGGCGGTTTCCATGCTAGGAGGCAGCAGAAGAGGATTTTGAAAGGAGAATACTAATATCCCTTTTATTTGTAGTGTTTTAAATCTTTCATAGTACTTTATACCTGTTACCTATTTTGAGTCACACAACTACTCTGTGATAAGTGCTATTGGTAACCCTATTTTGCAGGCGAGAAAACTGAGGCTTAGCCAGCTGGGACAAATTAAGTCCAATGTCCTCCTCTTACACTGGAGCAAACAAGAGAAGTTTATGCCAGCAAGGATTTGAGCCCAAGACCTAACTTCAAATATAATGTTCCTTCTACCATGCCATAATGCCTGGCACATATTTTATTATTTTTAAGAAACCCTTGCCTTCTGATGATAGTGAGTCAACAGTAGTAAGTATTGTTTCTGAGGCAGAAGAGCAGTAAGGGCTTGCCAACTGGGTTTAAGTGACTTGCCCAGGATCACACAACTAAGAAGTGTCTGAGGTCATATTTGAACCCACATCCTTCCAACTGCTCTGTCCACTGAGCCACCTAGTTGCCCCACACCTGGACTTATTTCCAAAGCTCTAGGTGAGTTGACCTGCTTAAGTCTCACAGCTAGTTTCAGATTTGAGAAAGATCCTAATTCATCAGAACCCAAGACTAGGGGGCAGTTGGGTGGCTCAGTGGATTGAGAGCTAGGTCTAGAGAGGGGAGGTCCTTGGTTCAAATCTGGCCTCAGACACTTCCTAGCTATGTGATCTTGGACAAGTCACTTAACCCCCATTGCCTAGCCCTTACTGTTCTGCCTTGGAACTAATACACAGTATTGATTCTAAGATGGAAGTTAAGGGTTCTAAAAAAAAAAAAAGAACCCAAGACTATTTTTTTTCTGTTAATAATGATGAAGATAATAAATCCTCACATTTGATCATGCTTAGGGTTTACAAATAAACCTTTCCTTACAATCCTATGCAATAGACAGTACCAATTTGATTATTGCCACTTTACAGATGAGAAAACCAAGGCTCAGGGAGGTTTCCATTTTGCCTAGCCCCATAACCATGAAAAAAAAAAGCTACCCTTCATTCCTTCCTACTCTGCAAAGGACCAATTTAAAAAAAAAAAAAAAAAAAAAAAGGACCAATGGGCCAAACAAAGGAAGTGGAGAATGCTACAATCAAATCTCTGCTTGGGGGGACAGGGCCTCCCCATCTTTCAAGGCCAGCTTAAATCCTGTTTCTCTGGGAAGCTTCCCTGACCATTCTAGCCTGTGATGATCTTTCCTCTAATTCCAGACCTTTTGTTCTGCCCAAATCACTAGGCCCTGTGGGTTCTCGTAACCTAGAATGGTTAGTTGTTCATGGATACGTCGGGGCAGAAATTCTAAGGAAGAAAATTTCACTTCAACATAAAGAAAAACCTACCCAACAAATAGAAGCTGCCCAAAGATGTAAGTGGCTTCCTGATGAGGGCAGGATTTCCCCATTGATGGGGGTGTTTAAGTTCTGGCTAGATAGCCCTTTGTAGGCAAGTTGCTTCAAGGAAAGGCTGGACAAATCACCCCTGAGATACCTTCTGACTCTTAAGTTTTCTATAATCAACTAAAATTACCAGACTGAGCTTCTCAAAAGCAGGGCTATGTCTGATTTGTGGGGCTCCTGACATATTCCTAGTACAGGGGGAGTGCTAAGGAAATGCTTGGGGATTGCCTCCTCATTGGCTCTTTAGTGACAAGAGCTAGGCCTCTCCCAGAATCACCAGTAGTCGGGGATGTTGTCATCTTAGCTAGGGCTGGAGAGAGCTGTTTCACTGCTACCCCAGCCTCTTTTCCAAGGATCTTAAAAGCCTTTGAGGAAGATCCAAAAACCCTTGCAACTAGGCAGCTGGGATGGGAGAAAACAATTTCTGTCCCCACTGCATAAACAAGAGTGAGTGGTCTGCTATTTGTAACAGAATCAACAGACTCACAATGGCCTGGTGGAAAGAGGCAAATAGCAGTCATGAGACTTGGGGTTCAATCTTTGGCTCTGCCATTAACTTAACCGTGTGACCTTGGATATGTCCTTTTCCTTTTGGTTTTCTCAACTGCAAAGTGAGGATAATACCACTTCCTCTGTCAACCTGGAAGGAATGCCTTAGGGATCAGATTCAATAATGAATTGGAAAACCTTTTGTAACAATCCTGATGTGAAGGATGGTCATTATAAGGAAGGTGCTTGGAATATATGACAGGCATTCAAGGGCCAGTTCTACTAATTACTAGCTGTGTGTGTGTGTAGGCAGGTTTCTCCACCTCTTGGGGCCTTGACTACCTCCCTTATAAAATGGAGATAATAAAACTCGTGTTGCCTCGAGAACAAGTCATCTGTTGTGAGGGAAGTGCTGTAACGACCATGCACGTTTATGGTCTTTCCCAACTCTGGGGTCTGTGCTTTGGCTCAGCTCTCAAAACCTCAGGAGGCCTGCCAGAGATGAAGGAATCAAGCCTCTCCCAGGACCTCTCTTCCCAGCTCCCCAAGGAGAAAGGATAGAGGCTGGTCAAAAGGAAGGGAAGAAAGGGGCAGCTAGGTGGCACAGAAGATAGGCCTGGATTCCAAAGGACCTGGATTCAAATCTGTCCTCAGTTGCTTCCTAGCTGTGTGACCCTGGGCAAGTCACTTAACCCTAATTGCGCAACCCTTACTGCTCTTTTTTCTTAGAATTGATACTAAGACAGAAGGTAAGAGTATTAAAAAAAAAAAAAAAAAAAAAAAAAAAAGGAAAGGAAGAGGCGTAGAGGGAAGAAAAGACTTAGATTCATTTAGAAGACTGCCCAGCACAGTGACATCTAGATGACACCCTCCCCATGGATGGAGTGCCCGCCCAGGCCACCTCTTCCTGGGTACTGAGTCAGCTAGTAGCCAGGGGTGTGGCCTGGGCTCTGGTACCACTCTCACACCCCTTCACATACACCCCCATAACTACAACAGCCTCAGGGGGAACTTCTGCTGACGGTGATGTTGGGTGGTGGTAGTGAGCTGGTGCCTAGGAACAGTGCCCAGCAGGTTTCCTTAGCAACCATGGACTTGCCAGCCTCCTCCACCCTAGTCCGCCCTCAGGCTCCACTGCCAGCTGCTGCTTCCCACCCCCCTGGGTCCTGCAAGCAAGTGGAACCGGTTGGGGTGGGGGTACTTTCAGGCCTCAAGTTGGGTGCTGAGGAAGGGCAGGGCAATGGGGATGTTCCTGCTGGAGGCTGGGCCTGGAGCGGGGATTGGAAGGGGGAGGGTCAGGGAGAAGAAACTATTTAGACTCCTTAAAGGAGCTCCTGGGAAAAGCTGAGTCTTCCTTCCTCACCCACCCTGCACCCACAGTCTGGGGGATTCAGACTCTGGCCATTTTGAACAAGGACGGATCCTAGAGGTCACCTAATCCCAAGTCCTCTCACTAACCAAGAAGGGAAAATGAGATTCCCAATAACTTGCCAAGGTGCCATAGCTCATGAGCAGAATAGTAGTGGGTCAGACCCAGGACTACTCAATTCAACTGCAGCCATAGCCTCCCTGAAGAGCTTTGGCCCTGTCTCCTTGATGAAGCTGCAGAGGGTGATCAGTATCCTCATGATTTGAGAAGCAGAGGGGTGCAGTGAAAAGGAAAATGGATTTAAAGTCTGAGGTCTTGGGTTCAAATCCCATTCTCTCACTTATTGCCTGGGTGGGCAAGATCTACATCTGGAAAATGAGGGGCCTAACCAAATGACCTTCCCAAATCCTTCTTTTAGCTACAAATCTATGTTCATCCATAGCTCAGCCTAGATTAGGAATGAACTCCCTGGGGACATTTGGTTACCTAGAGTCTCCCAAGGGAGAGGGAGAGAGATGACTTTGGGGGCCATTTTGTAGGAGAATCTCAGCTGATCTCTCCTCTTTCTGTTAGTCCTGATTATATTCCTAGAAGCCTGGTTTTCCTACAAAGATTTCATTAAACTGGGGGCAGCTAAGAAGTACAGTGGATAGAGAGCCAGGCCTGGAGTCAAGAGGATCTGGGTTCAGATCTGGTCTCAAGACAATCCCTAGCTAGGTGACCCTAGGCAAGTCACTTAACTCCTATTGCCTAGCCCTTGCTGCTCTTCTGCCGTCTTAGAATTGATACTATGGTTAAGGGTAAAAAAAAGCTTTCATTAAATATTGTAGAGTAAGGAGAAAAAGAGAGCTAGAACTGGAAGACCTGGATTCAAATTCTGACTTTACTAATTACCTAGATAATTTAGGGCAATTTATTTCTCTTGGGGTCTCAATTTCCTGCTTTGAAAAAAAATGAGGAAATTAGACTAGTTTTTAAGGTGCTGATAAAAATAACAAAGTGACATTAACATATCAATTTTTAGAGGTCTGAAAAGTGTATTATATAATTACATGTATTACACCTTCTCTGAGTCTCAAAACACCCGTGAGCAGTAGGTACCTCAGGTACTTTTCTTCATTAACCCCATTTTAGTAGTGAGGAAACTGAGACTCAGAAAGGCAAAATGATTTGCCCATGGTCAGTCAGTCACATGGTGAGAGGTAGGATTTGAACTCAGGTCTTCTTGACCCCAGACCTACTACCATGCTTCTTTGCCTGCCTGTCAGGTACCTTCCAGCTTTAAAACTTGAATACTGACCCCGCTAATAAATCTGTGTTTAGGCTGACTGAATTCCAAGCCCAAGAAAAAAAGAATCCTTGCCCTAAGGGAGCTTGTCCTCTGGCTGGGGAGAGAAGATTCCCAGAATGTCAAGCTTAGCGGCAATCTCGGGAGCCAGCTGGGCCATCCCATTCCTGAGCGAGCCCTCCCTCTACACTCTGACTCACCAAGGGGTCATAAGCCATTGCTGAAGACCACAGCAACTTTGGGGCAGCTCTCCCTGTTGACCTCAAGCTAAAACTGGCTGGTGTTCCCGCCTCCAACAAACAGCCCTTCAGATCCCAGAGCTGTGTCAATGTGTAAGCCTAAACACCCCCTATTTCTTTTACAGATTTGAACTCAAGACCATTTGGCAGCCCAGAGACCCTCTTCTGAACAATCTCTGGCACATCCATGATCCTCCTCAGACGTGGCCCCCAGCCCCAAAGCGAACACAGTACAACTATTCCAGGATGTGGTTTCACAGGGGCAAAGTACCAGGGCACCATGAGCTCCCTACTCCTAGACACCATGTCTCTCCTAAAGTAGTCCAAGACTGAATTAACTTTGTTGGCTGCCATATCCTACTGATGACTCAGATCCAGCTTAAGAGTCCACTAAAATCTCAATTGTTTTCAGATCAACTGCAGTCTAGCCATGCCCCTCTTTCCAAATATACAATCAAAAGGGGACTTGTGAAAGCCATATCTAAGGCTTTTTGTTATCTCTATGATATGTCGTCATCTTGTGTAATTCCGTCCAGTGTCCTGGCATGCTGGGATCTTTTTGTCACGTGATGGTGCCATCCAGGGTGCTCTCCTGCCCCTCCCAGCGCTGGGTCACCTACAGATTTGATGAGCGTGCCACCCATGCTTTTATCTAAGGAACTGATGAAACTGTTGAACAACACTGAGCTAGGAACAGATGAAAAACTCCACTTGAAATTGCCTCGCAGATAAGACTTCAGACCTCCTTTAGTCCTTGGGTCACTCAGCCAGTTCTAAATCCAGCTAGCTGTTCTATCATCTGGCCCACATCCCTCCATCCTTTCCAAGAGAAAAGCCCTTCCTAAGCCAAATCTCTCTCATTCCCCTGATCTACCAATATGGTTACCAGTCAAACAAGGAATAATGTTACTCTGGCATCATACCACCTGCCAGCTGCCACCTTCCTCTCACTCACCATTGCCCCTGCAATGCCCATCAGAACTTTCAAAGACCGTGGGAAGAGCAGGACAGACCATTTCCCTAAAGCTCTGCTTCTAATTTCTGTGACTCCAGGTCACAGGCTGCCCTCTCTGGTTCATGCTCTTTGCATTCCTCATACCCAGCCATGGCAGATCTAAGCTCACAGGGTCCCAAACCATCTCTGTCTTCTATTGTGCCAGATTAAGTCAACTATGGCCCCATTCCCCACTCCCCTTCTCCTCCTCAGTTCTGTACTGACCAAACTAGCCCACATGCTTTTTACTCTATGGGACATTCTATTTCCACACCATTATAAGATGTCCCCAATGCCTGGAATGCTCTCCCTTCTCACTTCTACCTCTTGAAACTCCCTCAGTCCCTTCAAGCTCTTAAGCTCAAGGGCCACTTCCTTCAAGAAAGCTTTCCTGGAGCAGCTAGTTGGCACAGTGGATAGAGTACCTGGAGTCGGAAGGTCCTGGGTTCAAATCTGACCTCAGACACTTCCTAGCTGTGTACTCTGGACAAGTCACTTAACCCCCATTGCCTAGCCACTCTTCTGTCTCAGAACGAATACTATAAGACAGAAGGCAAATGTTTAAAAAAAAACTTCTTTCCTTGAGTGAGAAAGAGTATCCTCTCACCCCATCAATGTGTATTTGTTTATATGTATGTGTGTGGATATAGATAAAGATCCAAACAGCCTTCATTTCCTTATGTGGAAGTAAGTTGTATCTCTGTAGTAAAATGTAAGCTTCTTGAAGGCAAGGACTGTTTTTCATTTTTCAATTTTTATTTTCTGGGAACACAGTAGGTGCTTCATAAATATTTTTTTGATTGACTGATAAAACCATTCTGGTTCTGTGATCACAGATTTCTAGATGTGGCTTTAAAATTTTGTTCTAGAACTTTTCTAGAAACCAAAGGCAATCAAGGAAGTCTGGCTTTCAGCCTACAGTCTTGCACACTCTATTCCTTCCCTGTTTTGAAAGTGGAAATAATATTTGTCCTTCTTCAATCCTGGGGTGCCTCTCCCCTTCTCGACAATATAAAGTAATGTGTGTGTACACAACACACGTCAAAGTGCTGTCAGATTTCAGAGGAACTGGCTGGGATATTGGGGTCAATTCCATGGAGGAGATAGGACTTGAGCTCAATAGTAAAGGTCAGGTGGGGTTTGGAAGAACAGATCGGGTGGAGAGGGTAGCCCCGGGCAAGGGAAGAGCCTAAGGGAAGATGGAAAAGGGGGTGAGGGTCAGGAACCAGGATGAACTTGGTGATTAAGGAGGAGAGTGAGAACAGCACAGCTAGAGTACTACAGCATGAGTGGTAGGCAGCAGCACTCATAAATTTGGGGCCAAAAGAGAGGCTCACTAGTTAGAATGGGAGAACAGATTAAATCCTGAGAGGTCTTAAAGGTAGAAGGTGAAAAAAGAACTGGATTTTGAATCAAAAGACCCAAGTTCAAACCTGAAATTAGCTCTTTCCTTGCTGTTTGACCTTGGGCAGATCACTAAGTCTGTTCCTTAACTCCTCTGACTGTGCAAGCTGAGAGTCTGAGTACTGGGGAGTTGTGTTCCAGGTAGTGGAGGCTCTACCCTGGCCCCACTTGGTGACCTGGGGACTGTGAGTGCCCTCTTCTTCCTGCTCTCCCAGATGCAAGAGATGCAGGAAACCTAAAGGGAATGGAAGGCTGCTGGGGTTCTGCTCCCACCAGGTAGGCAGGCACTCACCTGGTCCGAAGGGCCTGCCAAGCAGCATCAATGTCAGCATAGAGATTCTTCTCAGAGGGTTTCCCTGAGCTCACCCCATAGCCTGAGTAGTCGTAAGAGAAGATGTTGCAGTTGATGCGGGTGCCCAGGCCAATGTAGAAGCTGCTCATCTGGCCCAGGTCCACTGCGTTGCCATGAGAGAACAGAACGGTGAACCTGGCAAGGATGAGAAGAGGGGGAGGCAAGTCTTGTTCACTGTAGGCTGGCCCTGCGGCCTGCCTAACCTCAGTGCCTCCAAGGACCCAAAGCAAAGTAACCTTCAGCTTCTCTGACTGCTGCTCTTCCCACTGAGCACTTCTGGCTCTTAAGGGTCCAAAGAGAAGTGAGCAATTTAAAAGGGGTGGAAGTGGAAGAAGGAAACATCCCTAACCAAGCCCCTGAGGAGCAGGATCCTCCTCCCCACCACCCATGCCTGCTGGTTATCAATATAATAAACAACAACAACAATTCACATGTGAAGGTTTACAAACTTCAAGGTTTACAAATCTCACTTTCCTGGGAGAAAATACAAGTATCTCAAAAGCCCAGAAAGGTTGTTACATTGACTTATCCAAACTCCCATAATCAGGAAGTGACAGAGCTAAGATAGAAGCCAAGTCTGCCAACTCTAGGGCTCACCAGCTACTTGGGCATGGATTCTCTGCATCTAATTCTTCTACGTGTGTGTGTATGTGTGTGTGTGTGTGTGTACACCCCTACGACTGAGCTACAGTCTACACTGGCCCAAACTCATCAGTGCACTGCCCTCTCTCACTTGTCATCAGAGGTATCTATTACCCAGGCTTCCTGCCACCTCCCCTTTCTCCATATTGCCAATTCGGTTCCACCAACACTGATTCAGCATCAACTATACAAAAGCGAAGGAAGAAGCCCAGAAAGTCTGTGATACCCCAGAAAGTGCCAGTGCCCTATTTGGGACCCAGTGTTCTTCCCTATGTCTTGTTTCTTCTGTTCTTAATCAGCCTGGACTTTTTCCTCTGGTTCCTGGGGCTGAAGCCAACTGGCTAGGTCCAGTCCTGGAGGCAGCTCCTAGAGGACAAAGGGCCAAAAGGACTCCAGAATCACTATGGCCTATTCCAAGAGCTTCTCAGGGGAGGCACAGACATGGTCCCAGAGTTAGGGGCTCCTGCTGGAGACTGCTCTGGAAGGAATATGATTGGTACCAACAGAACTGCCTGTTAAGTGCTTAAAACAATCTCCAAATCCCAATCCTCCCCCATCCCAGCAAGGGAAAATATGTGGTGGAAAGAGCACTAGATTTGAAGTGAGGAGAGACTTAGCTCTAGACTTGGCTTGGCCACTGACCCTGAGGAAGTTGGCTCATCTCTCTAAGCCTCAGTTTACTCCACTATTAAAATGGGAATAATATCTGCACTACTATTAGTATGTGGCTTCACAAGGTTATTGTGCAGTTCCAGCGAGATAAAAGATTTTTTTAAAGAATTGCATGAAAGTGTCTTATTCTCTCTCAGCCTCCAGCCTCTCCAAGTTTCAGCCTATTTTTATAATAATTTTTATTATAGCCATTTTTATAATAATCTTTCTAAAGTACCATTCTGACCATATGCTACTCCTTTGCTCAAGAACTTTAAGGGGCTCTCTGTGTCTGCAAAAAAAAAAAAAAAAAAATCTAAAACTCTTTGCTAGAATGTAAGGGCCACCACCATGCAGGTCCAATCTGCTTTTCCAGCCTGATTTCAGTTTATCCTTCTTTACTCAGTTAATGTTCTAGCCAAACAAGCTGTTCCCTACCAGCTGTTCCCTGACCACATCCTTCCTTTTCCCACCTCCTCCATGCATTCCCAAAGGCCTCAATGCCTAGAACACCATCTCCCCTTACTGCTGCTGCCTGGTAAAAATTTCTTTGTTCTTTGAAGGCCCAATTTAGATGCTGTGCCCTCTTCAAAATGGCAAAAGTGATCTTTCTCCTCCATTTTCCTTAAAATCATTTGGTTTGCATTGCTCCTCTTCCTCCATCATAGTCTCCCTTATAAGGATGGAACTGGTCCTGTGATGTCAATAGTATTGCCACCTCTGCACTTTAGACTTTCAAGAGAGTTTCCTGGAGCCCTGAGGTTAATCAAGTGAATGGACCAAGGTCATCCAGCCAGAATGTACCAGAGATGTCTAGGACCTGAAGCCAGCTCTTCCCTCTGCTCTACAAGTCGTCTCCAGTCTTGGATTACACCTACATTTTTTCACCCCAATAGACTGTAAGCTCCTTAATGTCATCAAGAACAACTGTCATTCTTCCTCTCCTGTAGCTCAGGGCCAAGCACAGTTTCATATGTAAAAGGCACTAAACAAAACTTTTTCTATGTGATGAATGTGGAAGGCTTTGGCAGAATAGAAAGTGCTTAAAAAATGGCTGGATTCACCAAGAACTTCTCAGCCTTGAAACGTAGCCTTAGCTCACTTAATGTTAGGAGACCCACTTGATAGCCTGACCCCATCCGCAATCATTGGAGTAGGATAAGATAAGCGATTTACCCAGGACCAAGTCCCAAGCCTCTTGGTTCCCTGACTGGGCTCCAAGGCAGCTTTGCAGCCCCCACACACAATGCAAACAAGCCTTAGGCCCCTGGGAATCTCTCTCCTCCTAGAAAGCATCCATAGAGCAGATTCTCCCAACACCGGCCATATCCATCAGATATGGACCATGGCTGAAGGGGCACAGGGAAGAGAGAAGATGGACTGTAGTGCCAGAGAAAGGTCACCAGAGTCCCAATACAGAAGAAACCAATGCCTTGGATAAATGACACACACCTTTTATTAATAGAAACACTGACTAACGCCATGCTCAATTGGTGCCCTCATCACAGTGCCAGGCCAAATGCCACTTTTTAAGTCTTGCTCACAACTTTACAAGCTTTTGACCAGCAAGGCCTTTCTGGGAATCCTCATCTTGGCTCTGACATAATCAGTAGCTACAAGATACCGGTCTCAGTATCTTCATCTGTAGAATGAGATAATCCTACCTATACTTCCCATTCTTCTCAGGGTTGTTGTAAGGAAAACACTTTAGAGAAACTGAGTTACTTTACTACAATTTTCAAATTTAATGCTTTAAAATACAAATACAGGAGGGCAGCTGGAAGCTCAGTGGATTGAGAGCCAGGCCTAGAGATGGGTTCAAATCTGGCCTCAAACACTTCCTAGCTGTGTAATCCTGGGCAAGTACTTAGCCCCCATTGCCTACCTAAAGCAGCAGAAGCCAGCCCCAGACCCGAAATGCCAGAAGAAAAAGACCCCAGAGCCAATCTTGCCACAGAGAAGCTGCCAGGCTTCCTAGAGGACACTTACCTAGCTCCTGGCACACATCTGACGTACATACAGGAAATACGGTTCCCCCGAGTGCTCTTGGTAAAGAAGACCTCAGTCGTGTCTAGATCACGCTGTGTGTACTGGAAGTCAGCTCGCTCTGTCAGGTACAATTTCCAGCGGCCCAGTGCCCCCCCAGTGCCCCGCCCTGGGGTAGCAACCGTTCCACTGGAGCTCGGGTCAGGCTCAGCCATTAAGGAATAAGTAGGCTCTGGAGGCAGGAAGGCCAATTTGGCTGCAATTCGACCAGGACAGGGTGGACAGCAGAAGAGGCAACAGAGTTCGCTGATAGATAGGCCGTTCATGGCGGAGAGGGAATCACACTTATGTGAGGGAGGCCCCCCAGATCCAAGGCTGTGGTGCCCAAAGCTCTGGGGATACAATGTCTTCAAAGCAAAATTCGCTTTTTATTTTTTGTTTTCCAAAACACAAGTGGGAAAGATTTTGCCACTGTGCTTCCCCAGCCTCCACCCTGTACAAAGTACCTGTTAGGAGAGCTGGCCAGGGAACCATTGTGGTCCGAGCCCAGTCATAAGGGGCACCCGGGCCGTTCTCCTCCAAGCTCCAGCTAAGGAAGGCCTGTAGGGTAAAGGAAGAAGAGAAGAGGCCATTAAAACGATGTCTGAAAAGACCCACTAGGCCCAAGGCTGCTCAAAAGCCCAAACCCAGGCAAAACCAAGAGTTCTTTTGGCTGTGGCAGGACTTTTAAGGAATCCTCAGGCATTTCACCATCTTTACAGGAGACATGGGGCAAATAAAGCAAGAAGGTGTGGCCTGTCACACAGAGAAAGGATAAAAACAAATACCTAGATGACTTTGACTGGTGAAGAGAATAAGAACATAGGATTTGGATCTAATAGGGGCCATATGACAGAGGGGGGAAGGAACTGCTAGAGATCACAAAGGCATGGCTGAGCTGGGATTCAAACACACAGGTCCTCTAACTCCATATCCACTAGCCAGGGTACCCCTTCCCTGAGCAGCACCACTGAGAACTCCTGTAAGGGTAGCTCTAAGTCCAAGGAACTCCTTACACCCTTCTGCCTCAGAAAGTGTCTGTGTCTCAAGAGCCTTCCAAGTGCTCACAAAACAATGAGCACAAAGATGGATGGTTTCCCACAGAGGAATTAAGAGTGTCAGGAAGGAGAGCTAGGTAGCACAATGGATAGAGCACAAGGCCTGGAGTCAGAAGGACCTGAATTCAAATCTAATATTGCCTCAGACACTTCCTATATGTGAAACCTTGGGCAAATCACTTACCCCCATTTCCCTAGCCCTTCCCCTTCTGTCTTAGAGTTCTTACTAAGACAAGGTAAGGGATTAAAGAAAATCAGCAGGAGGGCTAGGAGATATATCTATTACATACACCCCAAAACACACTGTGCTTCCTCAGACATCTGCTATACTACATCCTTCACAATACAGACATGCACACACAACCTTAATCCTCTGACACAGATCCTCACAAACATACTCACAGTTGCACATAGATGAAGTCACACACTCTCAAACACTGCCATATTCATCTTGCACACAGCTCACTCTCTCTCACATGCATGCAGTGTGACACATACACATACACACACACACACACACACACACACACACAAACTACCTGTACCTTTCTCATACACATGATACCACAGACACTGGGCAGCCACTCTTCCTCATAGTTAGTCAATGTTTAATTGCATTCAGCTCCTTCCTGCATGTGGTCTCAAGCCTAGCTATGGTGTTCTCTCTCCTCCCTCCCCCCCCCCACACGTGCTGCTGTCCCCCTCCTCACACACTTAACACTTCACATGATGTGTACAACAATATCTGAGGTGGTGTATGTGTCTCACTGGACACATCACTCTACCTCTTATCCATGGTGGATACATATTACTATGACTGACCCCCCCCCAGAGAGACACACTGAGCATGCCTGTCTCACACACATACCCCTTCGCCTCTCACGAGTATAGCACAACTCCCACATACTGTTCTATCCTGTCACACACATGATGTCACCTGGCCTGTTCTGTGTCATACAGCCCTTATATCGTCATTCATGAAATCTCTCCCACAAGCCCCCCACCCCAGTCAGACACAATCCCACACAGTCTCTCTCAAGCAGGACCTCCCAGCCACACACAACTTTCTACTTAGTTAGTTGTATTCTCTCAGCTACCCAAACTGTTGTCTTTCAGCCATAGAGTCTACCTCTACTGGGGCAACTGTGTCAGTCTTCTTTCTAGACAGCTGTTCCACCCCATCACACCGGGTGTGTTTGTTACATGCCCAATGTTGTACACACAGTGGGTAGCCCATACATTGACTGTGTCCTGCCTAGCCTGGCATGCAGGCTTACAGAGGCTTCTGTCTAATACCCTGGGATTCACACAGGCAGCGAGTGCCCTGTGATACGGTGTCTGTCATAACGTCTTACTCCAACTGTCTATCACACAAAAACAATGTAGCACACCCCCTGTTTCTCTCTCTCTCATACACACATACACACACACACACACACACACACACACACACACACACACACAAAGGGGCATTCACAGTAAGTGTAGCACAGACACTGATACTTTGGGCAGCACACAAAGTCTCATTACATAGTATCTGTCCAGCACAGGACCTGTCTTGTTAACACAATGAGTGTCCCACAGTGTCTACTCTGCATCATGATCACATCTCCTGTGACACTCACAAGGGCCACAGGAATGCAATATCTCTTAGTCTGTCAGCAAGCATTTATTTAAAGGCTTCCTACCTGGAGGTACTAGAGTGCTAACTTAGGCTGCGACTCTAAAGAAAGGTAGGACCCAGTCCCTGCCAACAGAGTTTGGCTAGGGAAGCCCACCCACCAATAAATACCTCGTATCAATACCAGGTGATGTGTACCTAGGTGTGGAGGGGGGGGGGAGAGGGGGATGGAAAGTGAGCGCCGAGGGCAAGGCACTAGCAGCTGGGCACCTGGGAAAGGCCTCCTGTAGAAGGTGGAGTTTGAGCGGAGGAAGCCAGGGAAAGCAAGGGGCAGAGGTGAGGGGCCCTGGAGGCCAGACACAGCTGGGGCAAAGGCCCAGCAGGTACGCAGCCTTTCTTGGAGCCCAGTCTGAAAGGGTAGGAAGGAGCCGGCAGGGGAGTTCTCTTTAAAAGCCAAAGCAGCCAAGTTTTTAGGAGATGCCGGGGCAAGGCAGGGAGGCGACCTGGCCGGATCGAGCCTCCTCCACTTTCGGTCCCAGAAGCTGTGCACTGTCCCAGTGAGTATCTCACATACACAGGCACCCCAGGAGTGCTTCATCATACGCAGTGACTCTCCGAGCGGGGTCCGGTCCCACCGATGCGGTCTCCCACGCCCCAGGTTCCACTCTCCCCCAGCTGGCCTTTGGGCAATGAGCACTTAGTAGGCGCCTACTGTGTGCTGGGGATCCGGACGTCACCGAGGACCGGGCTGTCACACAGGGCTCAGATGCCTCGCCCCCCCC
>NC_058130.1:730074728-730111582 GCF_016433145.1 Gracilinanus agilis | reverse complement strand
AGGAGAAAGGAGGGAAGGAGTCACTAGTGAAAGAAAAAGGAGAGGGGAGGGGGGAAAGAGGAAGATGGAGAGGGTCACTGAAGAGGGGGAAAAGGGAAAGTGGGGGAGGGAGGAAGGAAGAGGGGAGTTTTAGAGGACTAGGGAGGAAGGACAAGTGAAGGGTGGGGTAGGTGGAGGAGCAGGAAGGGAGTTAGGGGACCTGAGGAGAGGAGAGGTCCATGGTGGAGAGAGTAGACAAGAGGTTAGAAAACAAAAGAAGGGGAGAGGGGACCAGAGACTAATTCAGAGGACATGATGGGGTCAGGGGAGAGAAGAGTCAGTTCAAGGGTCCCCTTCAGCTCTGAAACTGTGATGCCCAGCCTTCCATTCACCCCTTTCATTCCTTCCTTTATTTCATCATCTTGGCAGACATATATCCTGAAGCCCAGGCCTGGTCCAGAGCCTATAATATAGAGCTCACAAGCTATAGGGTTCTCACCATAAAAGAGCCAGAATATAATTCTAGGCCATAGGATATAGTTAGAAGGAGCCAGACCAATCAGACATAGACTCTCCACTGCCACTCACCCCCATGGATGACCTCTCCCTTCCCTTTCCTTCTCATCCTGACTTTTCCCTCTCTTCTTCCTCCTCCTCTCAACTAATCCACTGATCCCTTCCTCCACTGACTCCTCTCTCAATTTTCCAGGGACCCAACCCAGATTTAAAATCATACAAGTTTAGAGAAGCTGAAAGAGATCTTAGAAACCATTCAGTTCAACCTTTCCTCCATTTACAGAGTAAGGAAACTGAGATCCAAATAAAGGAAATAATGAGCCTGAGGTTAGTCAGCAGGGAAGCCAGGTCTGTCCCCTGGTCAATAAAATGCCTGCTTTGTTGGGGGAAAGAAGCAGGCCTCTAACACCCTAGGTTGGACAAATCCCTAACTGAGGGGGCCAGTCCTGGACTGAACTCAAGAAGGACTGGCTGACATCTTTTATCTTTGAAGAAAATACCCACAATAGGAAGATCACAAAATTGTTTGACCGGGTACTCAAAACCAAAAATAGTCCCTGCCCTCCAGGAGCTTCCCTTCTCCTGGGGCTGAAATAACCCGTGCACAGGTAAGTAAATATCGAGTATTAGGGAGTACTACAAAATCATTTTTACAGGAAGGGAACTCTAACAATGGGGGAGGTGGAGTAAAGGGTAAGAAAGGCCTTCATAGAGGAGGTGGAAGTATAGAAGATAAGGAAACCAGCATCATAGCCCAGAAGACCAGAGTTCAAATGCTACCCTGAGCAAGTCACATAACTTAGCTAAGTTGTCAATTTAAATAGAAAGGAGGCCACTAAAGAGTTTATAGACTGCATTTTGGGGGTTGCTAAATATTTCCCCATTCCATTTTCATTCTCTAACCACAAAGGGAAGCAGAGGGGCCACTGGGGGGCAGAGATGGAACCTGGGAAGACTCCTTTGGAGGTCACTCCAATGGTAGGCCTTAAAAGGGGAGGAAGAGATCTAAGGCTGGAAGGGACATTAAAGACCAGGGGATCTCCAGGAAGCTAGGAAGGGACAGGGAAGGGCAGTGTGTTTTAAGCCCTTCTGGCAAGCTGGAAAAGAGGAGGGAGGCTGTAGGGGAGCAGAAAGAGATAAGGCTGCAAAGGGAAGTTGGGGCCAGCCTGGCAGCCTAGCATGCTTGGCTCAAGAGTCTGTGGGCAGTTACATGCCTGTACCTGAAAGCTTTGTGTGCCAGGCAGAAATGATGCAAACCTCAGAACAATTTAGCTTCAACATTCACCTGGCAACGAGCCCCATCCCTTGGGAGCGCTAGGTTCACTCACTTGTTAACTTCCTTCAGCAAAGAGCATATCAAAGGAAAGGCAGAGAAGCAACTGAGGACCAGAGGCAACCTAATGGGGCAGAGAATGAGCCCTGGAGGAGGAGGCAGGAGACTTGGGTTCTAGTTCTGCTTCTAAATCAAATCGCTGCTTAACCTCAGGCAGGCCCCTGTTCTTGGCCATAGGTTCTCCCTCTGTCTAGTAGTCTTGGCAAAGAGTAAGCACTTTATCAATATGTTAGCACTAGTTGGGTTACTTATCTTGGGCTAGTCTCCTTCTCAGAGTTTCAGTGTCCCTTATTTGTAAAATGAGGCTGCCCTAACAACCTCCCAGGGTTATTGTGAAGGGAGCAGCTAATTGTAAGGCATTATATGAAGGGGAGTAATTGTAATCCCTTCCCTATTTCTCTTTCCAGGATGTTTCACTGAGGAAGCGAGGATGACAGAGACTTTTTTTGCTGTGTTACCAAAGAATTTATCACCTGGTGGCTCAACCTACTGGCAATGAGGCTTTTCATACTTTGCTTAAAACGTGAGCTCCTTGTGTCTTAGGGACATACCTAGGATCCTTTTCATTTTGGCAGTATCTTCCAGAAGCTGCTCTCCACCCACAGGTCTTTTAAGAGCCTCAGTGTCTCCATCTGTCAAATTATGGGGATTAGACTCAGTGACATCTGAGGGCCCTCCTAGTTCTATTGTGTTATCGTTCTGTGCTTGAAGTCAATATAAAGCCATGTTGGGGTTCAGGCAGTGCCAGCTGGCCATAACAAAAGGTATGGAAAAATTTTCCCCCAATGACTTTCTTTCAACTGGCAGCCAAGCAGTTAATGGCTGAGAGGCATAGACCTGGGGACCCCACCCCCTGATTCACAGCAGCATCTAGGGTCTATCCTTCCAAGGTGCCAGCTGGAACCAATCCAGGTTACCCAGAGCTTCTTCCATCCAATTCAGTACCTCCACCTTGAAAAGAGGCCCCTTGATGCCTAAAGGGGAGGGCATGTGCCCACAGAGCCACGCACAAGGGCTGGGTTCTAGTTCTGCTTCTATAACAAGTCACTGCTTAACCTCAGGCAGGCCCCTGCTCTTGGCCATAGGTTCTCCCTCTGTCTAGTAGTCCTGGCAAAGAGTAAGCACTTTATCAATTACCTTAGCACTAGTTGCACAATGTAGCTGGAGCCCAACTAAATGAGGTACTTACCCTGATGAGTTCTAGGCTGCAGATTATGTCTACAAAATCAATTCCAAATTTGCCTGATGTTGAAGGCTCCAGATGACTTTTTGCAGAATCTCAGAACTGGAAATGACCTACGAGGGTTTCTATTTTAGTCTTTCACTGAGCACAAGAACCTATATCTAGTCCAACCCTAAGCTGAACAAGAACCGTTTAGTGATAGGGAGCTCACTCTCCAGACAGCTATTTCATTATTCTGCCCGGTCTGGGCCCACTCAACCTATTTAATCTGATTTCCCATTGTTTCCCAACCCACATCTTTCACTTCATCTGGGCCATATCAGAAATGGAGTCTCAGTGGGGGCAACTGGGTAGCTCAGTGGATTGAGAGTCAGGCCTAGAGACAGGAGGTCCTAGGTTCAAATCTGGTCTTGGACACTTCCTAACTGTGTGACCCTGGGCAAGTCACTTAACCTCCATTGCCCACCCTTACCACTCTTCTGCCTTAGAACCAATACACAGTATTGACTCCAAGATGGAAGGTAAGGGTTTTATTAAAAAAAAAAAAAAAGAAAAGAAGAAGAAGAAATGGAGTCTCAGAGCTAGAAAATACCTAAAAGGGCATCTAATCTAATCCTTCTTTCCAGCCCTACCCAATGGTCATCTAGCCTCAAGACCTTCAGTAAAGAGGTAACTCACTGTTTCCAAAGCCTATTTCATTTGGGGGAAATTTTAATGCTTAGAAATTGTTCTTAATGCCCTTCTGTCTTAAAGTTGCAACTAGGATGGAAAGTAAGAGATAAAAAAATTGTTCTTAACATTCAACCAAAATTTTCCTTTCTGCAACTTCAGTCCTTTGCCCCTAGTTCTTCCTTCTGAGACTAAGCAGAACAATTGAATCCCTTTTTCTAAATCCTTCAAATAGTACAAAGTGTAGTAGTTTGGGAATGGCCCAAGTTCTATGTAGGAAAATAGCAAAAATCAAACTAAGGAAGAACTCTTGACTTATAGACCACTGAACACTCCCTGAGCCTAACAGCCTTTTGCCCACAGATCAAACAGGCATCTGAAATTTTGTGGGGTCTCTGCCTGGGGAACAGATCCTAACCCTGGACTACAGTACCTAGAGATCCTCCTGTCTTTCTCTCACTCCTCTTCCCTATGGATTTGTTCCCTACCTTCCTAATTAGGAGTGTCTTTAGAAATAATCTAGTCCAGCTGTTCTCAAAGTGTAGTTAAGGGCCTCCTGAGGCTTTCCAAGACCCTGTAAGGTACAGCTTGCAAGGTCTTTTTTTCTTCTATTTTCATAATAATACAAATACATCTGCATTTCTTAAAATTTAATATCAAGAAATATAACCCACATAGCCAAAGTTCTTTGAGAAGGTCCTCAGTAATTTTTAAGATTATAAAAGATTCTTTGTGCCCAAAGTGCTATAAAACTATGAATGCCCTTTGACCCAGCAAAACCACTACTAAGTCTATATCCCAAAAAGATCAGAGATAAGGGAAAAAGGACCTATTTGTACAAAAATATTTTAGCAGTTCTTTTTCATGGTGGTAAAGAATTGGAAACTGAGGAGGTATCCATCAATTGGGGGAATGTGGCATATAGTTGTAATGGAAAACTTGTGCCATAAGAAATCATGAATTAGATAAGTTCAGACAACCTGGAAAGATTTATATGAACTGATACAAAGTGAAGTGAGCAGAACCAGGAGAACAGTGTATATACAGTAACAAATATTTTATAATGATCAATTGTGAAGGACTAAATTATTATCAGCAAAAACAATGTTCCAAACTAACCCCAAGGGACTCATGATAAAAAAAAAATCCTACCCAAAACCAAAGAAGGAACTGTTGGAATCTGATTTGTAGATTAAAGCACACCATACTTTACTTTATTTCTTTTATGAGTTTTCTTTATCATGGTGATATGTGTATTCTGTCACAGTGTGGGGAATATGGAACTGCTTTTAATGAAAGCATTGATATAACCTATATCAGAGTATCTACCACCTCAGGGATGGGGGAGAGGGAGAGAATCTGAATCAAAAATGTCAGAAAACAATTGTCAAATTGTCAAAAATTGTTTCTACATGTAATTGAAAAAAATTCAATGAAAAATAATTTAAGTATAAAGGATTCTTGACCAAAAGGTTTAAGGGCAGTTGAATACAGTCTATTCTCCACCCTTGATTTTTTCAGGCAGAAAAAGAGTGTGGAGCAAAAATTACTTGCCTCAAATCTCCTAGCTACTAAATAGGAGAACCTGAATTTGAGACTGTATGCTCTGACTCAAAAGTCCAGCTCTTTTTTCATTCCTCCTCCCCTCACTCTCCACCCCCACCTCCATCTATGGCTCTTCTCAGGCTCCAAGGAAGAGGAAGAGAGCAGAGATGTCTTATGCTGTGTTTCCGTCTTTTATTTGCCTGTTTCCTACTGGGCCTGCCAAGCACTGGGGTTTCCAGGCTCCCCATTGTGGGAGTGCCTCCCCTCCCCCAACCCAAGGACTCTAAAGGGCAGTCAAAGGATCACTGAGTTAGAGATGGAAGGGACCTGAGAGGTCATCTAGTCCAATATCTTAATTTAAAGGTAAGGAAACTGAGGTCCAGAGAAATTGAATGACTTGCTTAAGTCACAGGTTCTAAGTGGCAAAATCTAGATTTGAACCCAGGACCTCTAATTCCAAACCCAGTGTTCTTTATCACTTCTCAGTCAATGAATTGTTCTCACAGAATCACTGAACTTGAAATCTAGAAGGGAATTTGGAGACTATTTCATTCAGCCTAAATCTGACCATTCTCTCTACAGCATAACAAATGGGTGATTAACCCGACAGTGAGGTGACCTCCTGAGCTCCAAACCTTTCCTTAGCCCCTCCACTATACCAGCCCCTCACCTTTGCACATCTGGCAGCTGAAGGCCACAGCAAGAACAGGTGTCCCCTGATTCAAGCAACCTCTCATGGACTGATGGGGCTGGAGGGTGGGGTAAGGGAGTAGTAGGGGAACCGATAAGGGGAGGAAGAGGCACTGGTGTGGGGAGGAAGAGCAGGATGTTCTATAGCCACTGGGGATCCTACACCAGGAAATCCTGCCCTAATATTTACTCTCATCTAAGCCCTTTGTCTCTAAGTGGTGGAAAGCACAATGGGCTCTGGGAGTCAGGAGAACCAGGTTCTGGTCTTGACCCATTCAGTAACTTTGCCTTAAGACCTGGGGCAAATCCCTTTTTTCTCTAAAAACTTCCATCTGTAAAACAAGGGGTTTAGATTAGGTAATTTTAAAATTCTTGTCTATTTTCTAAAGGTCCTACTCTGACTTTTTATGTAGTTAAGGCCTTCCTAGGTCATTGGAACTCAGGTCTTCTTGACTCTAAGACCAGTGCTCTGCCCACTGTACTATCTACTAGCTCACTTCTCTGTTCCACATTCTATATTCCAGTGGCTATTCTAGCTCTCACAATCTATGTTCTAAGGTCCCTTTTCAGTTCTGATGTTTATAAATCTATAAGGCTTGGAGCTCATGCTTACTCTGTTTTGTTTAAGTTTTAGTTTTTTTCTTTTCTCTGGGAATATGAGCCAAAATTCTCTAGGAATGAGAAAGCAATGGGTGACCAGCTGTTCATCATCTTCACTGGGGCAACAGAAAGTGGGCTAAAGCTGCCAACAGCAGGGGATACTCAGGTCAGACATGGGAAGATATTTCCTGACCAGGGTGACAGGGGAACTTGTATTAGCTCCAACCCATAAGTCTTGAGATTTGGTGGATTTGGGATTGGCTTTCTTGAATTTCAAAAGGTAGAGAAGAAATAAAAGGTGTGTATGAGTAGTATGGTATAGTAAGAAGGCAAACTCATATGAGGGAATCCTGGAACCTGGGTGGGAATGCATGGTAAAGAGCATCTGGACAAAGATCGTTGGCAGAATAGAGATGAATAATATTATCATGGAATCATACTGTAGATTAGTTGTACAGAAGGAGTGAGAGAACTAGAAACCTGGGCATGATGCACTATTCAGACAATAAAATATTATCAAACACCTGCTATATGCTAGGCACTAAAATAGTTCCTACCCTCAAGGAGCTCACAGTGCAATGGGGAAGACAACAAACTATCAGGAACGGGTGTCGAGGTAGCACAGTGGATATAGCACCAGGCCTAGAGTCCGGAGGACCTGGGTTAAAATCTGACCTCAAGCATTTCCTACTTTGTGTGATCCTGGGCAAGCCACTTGACTCTGATTGTCTAGTCCAGGGGTCTGCAACCTTTTTGGCTGTGAGAGCCATAAAAGCCACATTTTTAAAAATGTAATTTCATGAGAGCCATACAATATGTTTAACACTGAATACAAGTAAATATGTGCATTTTATATAAGAACAACACTTTTAAAGTACAATAAGTCTCTGAACTATATTTAATAACGTTATGTGCTAACCAATGATGAATAAAGTACATTAATGTGACTTCTGGTGCTGCATGGTTTTGCTAATTATTAATCAAAATTATTTTGATTATTAGTCAAAAAACAAGACTTAGGGGGCAGCTGGGTAGCTCAGTGGAGTGAGAATCAGGCCTAGAGACAGGAGGTCCTAGGTTCAAACCCGGCCTCAGCCACTTCCCAGCTGTGTGACCCTGGGCAGGTCACTTGACCCCCAGTGCCCACCCTTACCAATCTTCCACCTATGAGACAATACACCGAAGTACAAGGGTTTAAAAAAAAAAACCAAGACTTAATGGGGCACTATAGTACTGATATAACTGTACACATACATATAAAACTCCTTTACACTAAGAAAATTGCTGAAATAAAGAGAGAAAAATTCAGGCAAGAATACTTTTTCCTCTCCCTCTCTCAAGCCAGGCAACAGGAGAAGAAAAAGCTGCCGGCCTGCTGGTTAAGCCATTTGGCCACATAAATTAAGTAGGAGATCAGGAGATTACAGAAAATAACATGACTTTGTGTGCAGGCATTAGTAAGTAGTGGGAGAGGAGGGTACCTTTTCATGGAAAACTGGCCAGGACACATCACACACATTTCCTGGTACAGGTGTTTATCAGTGCTGCCTACTCAGTCATTCTGTATCAAATGAAACAACTACTGGGAAGAAATGCTTCTCACTAATGAAGCAAATGTAAAGATGTAATCTGACTATAGTTCCCCTTTAAGAGCAGGTAGAAAAGTTAAAAACAATAACAATCCCACAAATAGGAAGTGCAGACCCCATGAATGCACTGAGATAAAGCCATGTAAATCAGAGGCAGAGGGGTAGAGAATGTAGACAAAAGTGATCAATCACTATACAGAACCCCAAGATGTCAGTAACAGGTGTGGAAAGAGTAAAAGGAGGACAGAAGGAGGAACACACAGCACACCTACCAAGTCGAACTAAAGACCAGGATTCCTCTCGCATGGCAATATCAATGAGGGAGCTTCTATCTTAGAAGATAGTGGAGGTACCAAAAGGATCACGTGATGTATCACGTGACACACAATATCATGCGAAAACTGTTAGTTACTGTGCCGTGGTTGACTTTATGGCTCCTGCAGAAAGAGCCATACGTTGCCGACCCCTGGGCTAGTCCTTGCTGCTACTCTTCTGTCTTGGCAATGACACCAAGTCAGAAGGTAAAGGTTTCAAAAAATCAGGTACAAACAAGCTTTGTATGGAATAAATTGAAAATAATAGAAGGAAGGCACTAGATTTAAGAGGGATCATCAGGGAAAGGCATCTTGTAGATGGGGAGATTTTAGCTAGCACTTGAAAGAAGGCAACTAACGAAACAGAAGACGGAGATGAAGAGGGAGAGCACTTTAGGAAAGGGGGACAATTGGTGAAAATGCCTGGAATCAGAAGATGGAAGGTCTTGTTCAAGGAACAGCCAGAAGGCCAGCTAGGGTCATGGCATTACAGGGTACTTCAAATAATAAAGATTCCTAAAAGATAGGTCTGCCCATGTTACTCAATAAACTCTAGTGGCTCCCTGTTACCTCTTGGCTCAAATACACAATCTTTTACTTGACACTTAAAGATCTTCACCCCCTGCCTTTCCAGGCTTATTGTATATTTTCTTCCTTCACTTACTCTTTGGGTTAGCCAAAGTACAGTAGACTTTTTCACATTCTTTATACAGCACACTCCATCGCCTGTCTCCATGGTTTTTTTGCACAAGATATCTTTCATATTTTGAATATAGTTCCTCCTCATTGCTACCTTTTAGAATCCTGTTTCCTTCAAAAGTCAGCTCAAACACCACCTCCTCCATGTGACCTTTTTCTTTTTCAATTTTTATTAAGGTCTTTTGTTTCTACAAAATCTTCCCAGAGTGTCTAATGCAAAAGAATTAAAAAGGAGGGGAAAACACTTCAACAAAACTAAGTCACATATCAACTAAATGTGACAAGTTTATACCCATGGCCCCTTACCTCAGCAAAGCAGGGAGAAAGGTACATTTTTTTCATTTCTTCTTGGCAAGGGGAGGAAGGGGGAAGCTTGGCCAATAAAATTACAGAATTGTTTTTTCTTATACTTCTTTCAATGTACATCATTGTATATATTGTTTTCTTGTTCCTTTTACTTCCTTTTGCATTAGTTTCTTATGTCTTCCCAAGCTATAAAGAATTCCTTCATAGTCATAGTTTCTGATTGTGTGATTATTATTTTACATCCATGTACCACAATTTGTTTATATAGGCCCCCATTAATGGGCATCTACTTTGTTTCCTGTTCTTTACTACCACAAAAAGTTCTATAATTATTTTGGTGCCTGACTTTGACCCTCTTGATTAGTAATGTGATCTCTGGGACAAAAAGCATGGATCTTTTCATCACTTTTTTAAAAACATAAAGCCCAATTACTTTCCAGAATGGTTGGATCAACTCATAGTTCCACTAAGTTTATTTTTCCACAACCACTCCAATATTGACAACTCCCATCTTTTGTCATCTTTCCATTTTTGCTGGATGTCAGGTGAAACCTATGAGGCCTTTTCTGATTCCTCCACAATGGCTAGTGCCTCTTCTCAAAAACTAACTGATACTAATTTTGTATATATTTTTTCAATACTGATATACATACATCCTGCCTTTCCTGATAGAATGTGGGCTCCTTGAGAGTCAGGATTGCTTTATTTCTGTATCCCACAGAAGGGCATAATAAATATCTGTTGAAGCATGGTCCCAAAGAAAAGATATAAGAAAATGCCATCACTCTATTCCTTTGCACAGGCAGGCAGTACATAGGTGTTTTATATTGTATATATATATTTTTGTTTTGTTTTTTTTAAACCCTTAACTTCTGTGTATTGACTCATAGGTGGAAGAGTGGTAAGGGTGGGCAATGGGGGGTCAAGTGACTTGCCCAGGGTCACACAGCTAGGAAGTGTCTGAGGCCAGATTTGAACCTAGGGCCTCCTGTCTCTAGGCCTGACTCTCAATCCACTGAGCTACCCAGCTGCCCTATATTGTATATATTTAAAGACTTTTTTTGATGCATTGACCAATTTTTGCTATTTTTTTCCTTTTTTTCTTTTGTTATATGGAATGACTTTCTGGGAATAAGGGATATTGAGATAAATTTTGGAGATAAAAAAATCAAAATGTATCAATTTCACTTTAAAAAATAAAAGCCTGTTATAATTTGGCCTCATCTTTTCCAGTCTAATTAAAACCTTACTCTTCACCATATACTCTGTAATTCCATACATTCTGGCCTCCTTGCATTCTTCATATAAGACACTCATCCCTTGAGTGGAAGGTTTTTATTGAGAGTGTCCTGGAATTCTCTCCTTTATCTTCATTTCCTGACCTCTGTGACTTCATTCAAGTCCCACTTTTTGCAAGAAAGCATGTTTTTTGTTTTTTTCAAAGATATTTTATTTTCTCAATTACATGTAATAACAATTTTCAACTTATGTTTTCTGAAGTTATAAGAACCAAATTGTCTCCCTCCCCTCTCCCAAGAGATGGTAAGCAATTTTATCTGGATTACACATGTGTTATCTTGCAAGACATTTCTATACTGTTCGTTGTATACTGTTCATTGCTCTGAGAATACTCGTTTAAAACCAAAACCAAAAAATAAAAACCAAAATAAAGTGAAAAAATACATGCTTTGATTTGCATTCCAACTCTAACAGTTCTTTCTGTGGAGGTGGAGAGCATTTTTTGTCATAAGTCCTTCAGAATTATCCTAGATCATTGTATGGCTGAGAGCAGCTAAGTCTGTCACAGTTGATCATCCCACAGTATTGTTACTATGTACAATGTTCTGGTTCTGCTTATTTCACTCTGCATCAGTTCATGTAAATCTTTCCAGCTTTTTCTGAAATCACCTTGCTTATCATTTCTTACAGCACAATAATAGTATTCCAACATCATAATATACCACAATTTGTTCAGTCATTCCCCAACTGATGGACATCCCCATAATTTCCAAATCTTTGTAACCACAAAAAGGGCTGCTATAAATATTTTTGTACAAGTAGGTCTTTCTCCCCACTTTCCCATCTCTTTGGGATACAGACCTAGTAGTGGTATTACTTGACCAAATTACCCTCCAGAATGATTAGAACAGTTCACACCAACACCAATAATGTATTAGTGTCTCAAGTTTGCCACATCCTCTCCAACATTTATCACTTTACTGTCATATTGGCCAATCTGATAGGTGTGAGATATACTCAAAAGTTGTTTGAATTTGCCTTTCTGTAATAAAGGGTGATTTAGAACATTTTTCATATGATTATTAATAGTTTTGATTTCTTCATCTCAAAATCTCTTGTTTCATATCCTTTGTCCAGGTGTCAATTGTGGAATGATGAAGACTTTCTTGATTTCCATACTAGCACCTCCCTCTGTTGATTATTTCCAATTTATCCTGTCTATATCTTGTTTGTACAGAGTTGTTTGCTTTCTATTTCTATTAGACTGTGAGTTCATGGAGATCAGGGATTGTTTTTTTTTTTGCCCTTTTTTTTTATCCCCAGACATTAGCACAGTGAGTGGCTTATAGTAGGCACTTAATAAATGCTTTTTGACTAATTGGTAGGGGACTTAAGATATCTGGGCATCTACTGGAACTGTCAAAAATAGTTAATATATCCTTTGTTTAATCGCTTTTTAAAAAATGTGGAGAAAGTGATGAGAACTGCTATTTTCTGGACTTTATTCTCATCCAGAAAGAGGGACTAGTAATGGCTAGGAATGATGGGAATGAGAGGACAGTAATCACATATCAGAAATTTTATTTTTTTAAACCCTTGCCTTCCATCTTGGAGTTAATACTGTGTATTGGGCTCCAAGGCAGAAGAGTGGTAAGGGCTAGGCAATGGGGGTTAAGTGACTTATCCAGGGTCACACAGCTAAGAAGTATCTGAGGCCAAATTTGAACCTAGGACCTCCCATCTCTAGGCCTGGCTCTCAATCCACTGAGCTACCTAGCTGCCCCACATATCAGAATTTATAATTGAGAATAAAAGGAAACCTAGTGTATAATATACTTGACTTTGAAAGAATATATTTCAATCAAAAGGACAGGTAATTAGTGAGTTAAAACTCTAAAGGGAAAAATCAGAAGGATAGGAAAAGTATCAAAAATGAAATTATGAAAATGCAAAATAAACCATTCCAAAGGCTAAGAAATAGAATGGTAGTTCAGTGGAATAGATATGGGGTAAATAATCTTAGAAATCTAGTGTTTGGTAAACCTGAAGATCCCAGCTTTGGGGATAAAGCTGACAAAAATTTCTGGGAAAACTGGAAAACAGTATGGCAGAAACTAGGGATAGACCAATATCTCACACCCTATACCAGAGACGGTGAACCTTTTGGAGAATGCCAGGCTCTGCCCCTCCCCGACCTCCCAGACCTAGTGCTATGCCCCTCCCCGACACTGAGTGTAGAGCATGGCCCCTGCCCCCTTACTCCACCCAGGGGAGGGAGGAAGTGTTCCCATTGGGCTGCTGGGTGGAGGGATAGGTGAAGTGAGAATGTACTCAGTCTGAGCATTCCTCTCTTCTTCCCTCCAGCTTTGCCACTTGTGAGCTGCCCACCTTACTCATTGTGCACTCCCATTGGGTTGCTGGGCAGAAGGGCTGATGATGTGAAAAAAATGTCCTTAGGTGTGGTGGAGAGGGGGAAGGGGGTCAGCTGCATGCCCACAGAGAGTGTTCTGCATTCTATCTTTGTCACCCATGCCATAGGCTTGCCTTCACTGCCCTTTACCAAGATACAGTCAAAATGGGTATATGACTTAAACATAAAGAGTGATACCATAAGTAAATTAGGGGAACATTGAATATTTTAACTGCCAGATCTATGGAAAAGGGAAGAATTTATGACCAAGCAAAAGATAGAGAACATTATAAGATATAAAACAAATAATTTTGGCTAAATTAAATTAAATTTGTACAAACAAAACTAATGTAACCAAGATTAGAAAGGAAACAAAATGGGAAAACCAATTTTTATAACAAATTTCTTGGACAAATGTTTCATTTCTAAAATACATAGAGAACCAAGTCAAATTTGTAAGAATACAAGCCATTCCCCAATTGGCAAATGATCAAAGAATATGAACAAGGAGTCTTCAGATGAAGAAAATCAAAGCTATTAATAATCATGTGAAAAAATGTTCTAAATACTCTTGATTGGAGAAAGGCAAATTAAACAACTCTTGAGTACATCTCATACCTATCAAATTGGCCAATATGACAGTAAAGTGACAAATAATGGAGATGTGGCAAAACTGGGACACTAATGCATTGTTGGTGGAGTTGTGAACTGATCCAACCATTTTGGAGGGCAATATGGAACTATGCCCAAAGGGCTATAAATTGATCCAGTATTACAACTACTAGGTCTGTATCCCAAAGAGATAGAAAAAAAAAGTGGTGGAAAAGACCTATTTGTACAAAAATATTTATAGCAGCCCTTTTGTAGTTGCAGAGAATTGGAAATTGAGGGGATGTCCATTGGTTGGGGAATGGTTGAACAAATTGTGATATATGATGGTGATGGAATACTATTGTGCTGTAAGAAATTATAAGCAAGGTGACTTCAGAAAGAGCTAGAAAGATCTACATGAACTGATGCAGAGTGAAATAATATAGTAAAAGCAATATGGTGGGATGAACAACTATGACAGACTTAGCTTGCCATTCTCAGCAATGCAATGATTTGAGACAATTCTGAAGGACTTTTTTTTAAACCCTTACCTTCCATCTTAGAATCAATACTGTGTATTGGCTCTGAGGCAGAAGAGTGAGTGGTAAGGACTAGGCAATAGGTTTTAAGTGACTTGCCCATGGTCACACAGTTAGGAAGTGTCTGAGAGGCCATATTTGAACCTAGGACCTCCCATCTCTGGGCTTGACTCACAATCCACTAAGCCACCTAGCTGCCCCTTGAAGGACTTATGACAAAGAATGCTATCCACCTCCACAGAAAGAATTGTTGGAGTTGGAATGCAGATCAAAACATACAATTTTTCACTTTATTTTATGGGTTTAAGTTTTATATGACTATTATAACAATGAACAGCATGGAAATGTTTTGCATGAGAATATATGTATAATCTAAATAAAATTGCTTGTCATCTCTTGGGAGAGGGAAGGGAGGGAGACAATTTAGTTCTTATAACTTCAGAAAATGTAAGTTGAAAATTGTTATTGTATAATTTGTAAAATATCTTTAAAAAAATTCCAATGAAGAAAAAAAGGAGTTACCTAAAGAAATCAGTGTGGATGCACAGGGAACTCATGAGTAAATTAAGTTTTTTAAAAAAAAAGATGTCAAAAGGATGACAACCACAAAATTGTGGTACAAACCTATAAGACTGATTGATGTCAGACTGGATTGAAACAGACTGTGGTTGCTAATGACAACAAAAATGGTTTTGTTTTTAGGTACTTTGGGAGGGAATCAAAGAAAGGCTAGGAACACTGCTTGACAGAGAGGGGGAGGACAATGGACAAAGAGAAAGAATCTTTTAACTTCTAGGAGCCAGCAAGAAAGCATTATATTGGCTCCTCCAATGCATTCAAATAACTGAACCCAGAATTGCATTCCAAAGTGCTCAAAGAACTGGCAAATGTGATTCCTAAGCCTTTTGAAAAGTGTTACATGCATGGAGATGGGCAAAGATTGTCCTGATTTTCAAAAGAAAGTAGAAAGTAGTGTGTATAGTCCAGTGGACTTTGCTGTGAATTTTGGCAGTATTCCATTATTGAAAGGGTGGCTAGTGAACATCTAGAAAAGGAAGTGGTGATCACAAAGAGCCAGATTTACTTCCTTAAGAACAGGCCATTCCAGACATTCCTCTTTTTAAAGTTACTAGACTGGTGTGAGAGGAATTCTAAATATATAAATATATCTATGTGTGTATATATATATATGTACATATATATATGCATATCTATGTTACTTATGTCTATTTATCTCATACCTAGATTTCAATGGAGCATTTCTATCTTTTTTTGGGGAAAATCATTTAGAAGAATGTGGTTAGGTGGATTCAGAAACGGATGACCAAAAGAATAATCATTCTTGACCCCATGTCACATTGGAGGGAGAGCCCTCATGGATTTTACTTCAGTTATTTCTTATTTGACTTTCCTTAAAAAGGAAATCAATTACTTGAAGCTACAGATGGCATATTCTATATACAGATGACAGGAAGCTAGGAGGTAGCTAACATGTAGAATGAGTGTGATGATCCAAATGTTTGTTGAATTTGAATCTTAACAGGCTAGAACAATGGGCCAAATTTATTAAGAAGACTTTATATAGAAATAGGTGTAAAGCCCTTCACTTGGGATATCAAAATCAACTCCACAAGTTCTAGATGGAGGAGGCAGGGCTAGATGGCAGTTTATACAAAAAAAAGGCCTTGGAAGTTAGAGTGGACTGCAAGTTCAATATTTGTCAGATATGAGGCTTACTAGGTCCAAAAAGTTAATGTGATGCATTAGCCCTCCATTCTAAAGAAAATGTTCAGTCCACAAGTGGTGAGAATCCTGCTGTCCTCTGCCTTCAACTGATCATATCTGCTCAGCCCCATGTGCCATGTTCTAGGAAGGACGTAGACAAACTGAAGACCGACCAGGTTGGGAAGAAAATCAGAGATCATGGCATATAAGGATTAGCTGAATAAATTAGGGATGTTTTAAGTTTGGAGGTGAGAAGACTGATTAGGTAGGTAGATGAGATATATATGTATGTATACATATTATAGTGATATCAGAAGCCCTGTACTTCCTCTGCTCACAGTTTCAGGGACTCCCTAATTCTATCCCAAAGTTCAAGTTTTATGTAAATGTGTAATATTCAAGGCCTTCCACAACCCTAGTGATAATCTCTCTTAAATACAAATTTTACTGGTATCTTTTAATTTAAATCTATTATCTACATTTCCCATTGTATTCTTCCCTCATCTCCTTATAAAAAGGACCAAACCCAACAAACCAGTTCAGCAAAATCAGGAACTAGAACGTTGTGGGGAGCGGGTCAAAAGCTTAAAGCCAGGAAGACCTGGCTTCTGACACATACTGTGTGATTCTGTGCTAATCAGCCATGAAGCAGCTAAAGTCTATAAAGAGGCAGCAGTGTAGGGATAGAAAGGAAATCTCACCCTGGGACTTTGTGTATCTATGAAATCACAAGTCCTGTACCTATCCCTATTAGCAAAACCAACACATGGAAAATATCTGATATTATATGTAGAGTTTCATACCTGTCATCCATGTCCTTTGAAATATGGGGCTGTAGTTTCGGTCCTTATCAATTTTTATTCCCCTTCCCCCTCCAAACAAAGGGGACAAATTCTCCAGTCCTCTTTATATGCCCCATCACTTTTCTACTCTAGAGTTTTTGCTTAGGCTGCTCATTCTTCCAGAATTCAAATATTCCTTTCTTCAGGACAGATATTCTCTGAACTACCACCTCCAGACCTTTGCAAAGACTATCCTCTCTTCCTAGAACACATTCTCTACTTACCTTTCCTCACTTAAAATCCTTTTTGTCAAGTATGAGTTCAGGGATCGCCTCCATTTGCTTTTCCCGATCCCTTTGGGTGCTGTTGTTCCCTCTCATTTAATACTTTGAATTGACTTACCTGCATTGCCCTCCAAAGTAGAATGTAAGCTTCCCAAGGGAAATTGTTTTTTTGTACTCAATACTTTGCACACAGTAGGTCATGAACTGGTCCCCTTACTTGAGGACAACCTTCTCCTTAGGATCTCACACAGCATTGTTCTGTAATCTCCGTATGTGCCTCCCTATCTTGTAATATTGTGTATTATATGTCTTGCTTCATGCAGAATTCTTCATGAGCACTCCATGAGGGCAGGCACTAGGTGTCATTCCTCCAAAGCAGAGTGTGCTCCAGGCAGTAGGTCTTCATGCTTTTCAAATTCAACTTACAGAATTTATTTTTCTTGCAACACTTTTGCCTTTTATGGAAACATCAAACCACATTTTTTGAGGTGGTGGTGGAAGGAGGGGGGACTGAACACATCTGCCTAGTATTGTTAGTTCTCTTTTTTGTGTGTGGGAGTCTTATTGAAGGAAGATCATCTTTGCTCTCCACCACCAGCTACCAGGGGCTTATAGGCAGGATGGGGAGAGTGAAGGCAGCTCCATAACTCCCTCCCACCCTCCTCTTGGATCACCTCATTTTCTTTCCTATTAAATCCAAACTGTATTCATATTCAAACCAAATACCACTTATTGGAAAAACTCAGTATTTCACCAAGCAGAACTAACACCATTTGGTTGTATATGCAAGCTTGAGAAACTTTTTATTAAAGGAGGAAATAAAAGTGAACTATCTCTTAGTGTGTGGGAATGAAGATAGCTTGTGTATACCTGGCAACCTGGGTAAATGGTCCAGAGAAGCAGATATTAAGGCTGAGGAGAGTGAGGGGGACACATTGTTGAGAATGTCTAATAACCCTTCTTCCTCTCCCAGATCCTGCAAGTCTGGGATAAGGATCCTATGGTCTATCAAAAACTCAAAGAAACTTTGAGACAGAAGGAACCTCAGAACAATAATGTTAGAGCTGGAAAGGTAATTTTACCCTGCAGGTCTGTATCTTCATCTGATCTCTAAAGTTCCTTCTATCTCAAAATGCTAGCTAACAGCTAGCTTTCAGAACTGAGATGAAAATTAGAACACACAATGACAGAGTTGGAAAGTCCTTTGGAGACCATTTAAGTCCAACTCTCACTTTAGAGATGACACGAGATTCTGGAATTCCTCACTCCTTCTCTCCTATTAGGGTTTCTTGGTCCATGGAAGAACAACTAGCATTTCAGAACTGGAATTTTAGCTCCAAATGGGCCATTTTGGTTAGGAGGTGGGGGAATGAAGAGGAGTTCCCAAAGATGAAGAAATATGGTTGTGTATGAGCACTGAATCATTTTTTCTAGATAATCCTACTCTTAATCCTCTTAAGGCAAACTGTAGAATCATGGGATATAGAGCTGGAAGGGACCTTGGACAGGATCAAATTTAACTCCCTCATTTGCAAGGAACCTCAGGAGGGTTCCAAAGAAGTCAGATGGGGCTGGCCAGTCTTAAGGCTCAGAACTGTTACAACGACATCATAATTGGCCCCTATTAAAACAAGAGGCAGCAGCCTCTGAGGACTTTCCTGAGCCTGGGCGGCTACTAACCTTGATTGATGGGGGTAGATGATCCCAAAGACCCCCGAGGGACTGGAATTACTCTTGGAGTTGAAAAGCTGTTCCAAATCCAGGTCACCTCCTACTTCTGTCAACTATCTTACCAGGCTCAGAAAGAGGAAGATCACTGGTAAGAACAATGGCAGAGGCTTCCTTTCTAATATCTAATATCACTGAAGCTGGCAAGGGACTTCCAAGGATATCGAATCCAGTCTATACCTAAGCAGTCTATACCTATTCCTTCTATAATATACAATATAGGTGATCATCCAAATGCTGCTTGGTGACCTTGAGAGATGGGGAGCTCACAAGCTCCCCATGTTCCTATTCTACTTTTGGACAGCTCTATTATGAGAGTTCTTCCATACACGGAGACTTTAAAGCTGCCTCTTTGCAGCTTCCCCACCAATGCACCTGGTTCTGCCCTCTGGGCCCAAGCTGGATGTGAAACACAGCACACCATGGAGACAAACGGAATATATTAATATTTACATAGGTGGGGCACGATGCTGGGGGACAGGGAAAAGAAAAATAAGATCAAACTGGTTCAGCAGGAGGGAGGGGACAGCAGGCTGGAAGCCACACAGCCCACCAACTAGCCCCTGGGGCTACAAAGGGTCTACATGGTCAAGAGGCTGAGGGGCAGCAGACATACCTGGTGGGGCAAAGTCTAGTCCTGAGGGGTGAATGGGCTGTGACTGCTGCCCCTGTCCAGCCACATAAAATCTGTCAGTAGAAGTGAAAACAGAAAAAGTGGGATGACTTGTTGATAGGCTTGAGGCAAACAGGAGCATGTGCCTAAGAAGGCAGAGGAAGAGTGGGAAGGAAGTCAGCAGCACTGAAAATCCAGAACAGCCTTGGCAACTGTGGGAATCCTGAGAAAATGGCAGGCTGGTACTGCCCATTGGCCTCTGAGAGGGGCCTGAAGGGCCAATTTGAGCCAAGACCTCAGTGCAGAGCTGACTCAACTCCCTGGGGAGGGGAAGGAGCAGAAACTAGATTCAAAATCCAATTGGGCTGCCAGACACTTATTCTCCTGCTGCCTCTTGGAGAGGTTCAGGCAGTTCTTTTAAGGTGCTGGGTTTTTGGACTCCAAAGGAGCCAGATATTTACTTTCTTTGCCCCAGTAGAGGTTTCTCCTAATTGGCTGTAGGGCCCTTTCTCCTTCACAGTACTAGGGGGCTCCATTCCCCACCTCTAAACCAAGCTGGTTTGCTTTTCAGGATTGCATGCCCACAAAGATTTCCCAGGGAGAAAAGGGGAACACGAAAGAGAATTCCACTTTATCCCATCCCCCAAAGATCCACTCAAGATGCCATGTGACCTGAGGACAGGTGGCTGTGTACCCAATGGATCAGGGGTGGGGGTGGGGTGGGGGGTGGGGACCAATGCTCAGCACAGACATTTTGCTTCCCATGGAAAAAGCAAATTGAGTCAGCTTGATATGGGCACAGGCATAGGCACACAGGTTTGAAGGTATGGGTGCCTACAAGAGGAATCCGGGGTGGGGGGAAGTATTGAATTAGAGCACCAATATGGTTCTGCCCTTCACCCAGGCTTGCTAACTATCAGCAATACCTTTACACGAAGCTAAGGTTCCTCTGAGATTTTTCCCTGTGAGGGAGATAGGGTGCTAGTCTGAGCTGGACATGCAAACCTGAGAACTAGGAATGCACAGTTAAGGCAGAACGTAGGTAGCAAGGTGAGTGCATGTGGAGGGCAGGAGGACATGGGGGACAGTGATGGGGGAAGGGAGAGGGCCTCCTCCAATGCACCTCTTATGCCTGGGTCACAAACAGCTCCTGTGGTCAGCAGGAAGATCCTAGTTGGGAGGGGACACTCTTGCCCATTGGAAAGTAAGCCCCCGATTTGCTGGAGTGTCAGGACATCCTGGGAAATGGCAAGGGAAGGGAGGGGATACAGAAATGAGGGCAAGGCTTCCTGCTGAGACATGAGGGGAGCTGGTCCCACTATCTTCCCTGGAGCCAGGGAGGGAGAGGACACAAACAAGTCTAAGGGCTTTCGAGCTGCAGAGTTCTTTATCTTGGGGAATACCCAAACCCCAGAGATGGCTTCAGAGCTGATTCAGCCAGATCCCCCCCGTCTGGAGGGAGAGGTCTGGCTTCAGGGTGAGGAGTCAAGGACCTCTTAAATGGCACGGATGAACGTGCCCCTCAGGGATGCCATGCCTGTACAGAGAGGAAAGGGGCCTCAGTGGTAGGCAGAGAAGGGCAGGGGCTCCCAACACTTGCCTTTATCCCTGAATAATTTTGGCCTTTTAAGAGGAGGGCCTAGGGGGACTGGGAAGTAGCTAGGATCCAAATACACTCTGACTTGCTCCATTTCCCAGATGAGCCTAACTAGTTAGTTAGGAAGATGTTCTCTGGCTGACAACCACGAAGGGCTAAATTTCAAGATCTGGACAGAGGAACTCCTCCCTCAATCCCTGCTGCCCAGGCCCAAGTCCTGAAGATGAATTTGCCCAAAGGATCTAAGAGGGACCGGGACTGGGACAAGGAGAGACAGGAGGGCACATTTCTCACTTCACAACTTTCGAATCTTCTCAGCCACAATGATGGGGTTCTCCTTGCGGATCTTCTCAGCGGCCTCAGCCTTGTAGTCAAAGGGGCAACTGTGCTTTTCTGAGTATCGGTGCATGGCGCAAAACAGATTTCCACAGCGGCAGTCAAAGCCTAGGCAGGGAAAAAGAGGACAGCCACCAATTGATTCAATCCAATTCAGATTAAATCTGAATGCAGGTCAAAGGTATGATCATAGAATTTAGAGGGGAAGGCACCTCAGATGCCATGAAACACAAATACCTCATAAGAGAAGAGGAAATTGAGATACAGAGAAAGGCATCTGACCAAGATCATACAAGTAAGGAGTAAGTATCACAGCCAGGATTCAAGCCCACACCCTCTAAGACTACTAGGCGGCTTGGGTGGATAGTGTTATACCTGGAGTTAGGAAGAACTGAAATCAAATCCATCCTCTGACACTTACTAGCTGTGGAACCCCAGGAAAGGCATTTAATCTGCCTTTTTCAGTTTCCCCAACTGTGAAATTGAGATAATAATAGCACCTCCCTCCCAGGATTGTTGTGAGGTTGAGATAATATTTGTAAAGCACTTTGCAAAACTTAAAGTACAGCATAAATATCAGTTATTATTGCAATAATCAGGTTTGGGTAGCCAGTAACAGAAATGCACTCTCTTTTGTGGTCCCCTTTATGGTCCAATGGACATGGACTCCAAACATAAACTGGGACCACAGTTACCAGTGAAGTCAGCCTTGAAGCTACAGCACCACAGATCACAAGGGGACCTTTACTTGGATTGTGCCTGTGCTGTGTTAGAGCATTTGACCTATCCCATAAATATAGGGACTAAGATCAGGTGGCAGGTTCATGCCAAGAATGAGAAGAGATATCTCTGACCAAGCCTAATGTAATGGGATCCCTATCAGACAATGAACCCTTCTATCCAGCTTCTCAAGCTCTGTCTGCTAAAAATTCCCCCAAATTTCAAGAATGGGAATGTACTAGACAATTCCTAATGACAAAGTGACAAAATGAATTCGATTCAAGGAAGACTTCGTGCCTCTGATGGGCCCTTTGGGAGATGGGAGTGACCTCTACCCTTGTAGAGCCTGGCCTGGCTGGGCAGGTGTTTAGACGAAGTCCTTTCATCCCACTCACAGTCAGCCCTTCTTCCCCAACATTCCTGTGGAACCCCAGGGACCCCTTTCTTCAAGCAAGGGAAAAACAGGGAACATCATGTAGGCAGATGCCTGCCAGCACAACTGCCTGAAGAGTACGCTTATCACCTCTAAACCTCCTCCCAGGCCGAGAGACAGTGCCACCATTGAGTCCAACACTGTGGGCATAGCAACAACTTCTGTTCCTACTGACGTTCAGGTTTGTCACAGAAGTAGCAAAGGATTCGGAGCTGGAAAGAACCCATTCTTCCCAATAACCTTGTATAATAGCTAGTGGAGGAAGAATTATTAGATTAAATTTGTAGGTGATGATCTCGAGCCCTGAAGAAGACACAAAGATAAAAAATGACTCCTCCTCTGTCCTCGAAGAACTAGCCATCCAATGGAGGAGGAGAGGAAAGGGGAAGAGGGAAGGAGAGGGGAATGGACTTGCCCAAATAGTGGCAACATCAGGTCTAGAAACTAGGGGTCTTGACTACACTGCCCTACTGTGCTGCCTCTCAACGTAGAAGTAGATGGTAATGGTCAATGGCACAGACTGTCTACCTTTTAATTTATGGATAAGAAGAGACCCCAAAAAGTTAACTGATTTGCTCAAGATCTCATATGGAGGGGATGAGGGAGGGAGAGGCTGCCAAGCAAACAATGGATAGCTGTGGTCTTGCTTCCTGCTCTGGGGAACTTCCACCCTACTCCTCAGCCCTACCAGATGTATTAGAATAATTGCAGGTCACATTTCTAGAATGTTTGACTTTTGTAAGATACTTTTTTCACAGCAATGCTTAGATATAAACAGCACAAATATTATGATATTTATTGTACAGATGCGTAAACTGAGGCACAGAAATGGTAAGTAATTTGCCTAAGATCATATATTTTGAGATAGAGGCAAAATTTGAGCCAGGACAGGTCCAGCCTTCTTTCTTTTATATCAAGCCATCTCCCTCTGACTTTCTACTCCTCCTCCTCCTCCTCCTCCTTATAATAATAATAATAATAATAATAATAATAATAATAATAATAATAGTAACTCAATCCTACAGTAATATACATTACAAAGCATTTTCCTCACAACAGCCCTGTGAGGAAGATAGGCCAAATTTAATTTCAATCTTGTAGAGAGGCTGTGACTTGCCCACAGTCACAAAAATGACAAGTGATAGAGCTGAGATTGCCAGTTCCTCCTGGCCCACAAGTGCCTTAGCTACACTTAAGTGGGGCCAGTCAGTAGAAGGTGGGGTTTGGACCTTGTGGGTGCTTTGTTTTACCTTTTTTCTTAGTTTGGGAAGGGGAAAGTAGGGGGCTACCCTAAGTATAGCTCATGCAAGATCTTACTTAGCATGCTCAACATAGAACATGGGTGAAAGCTCACAAAATCTAAATTCCATTTCTACATGCTGAAAACAAGAAAGAAAACCCCAGGCCAAAAGTAGGTTACTGAGAAGGTGCTTGTGGGTGATTTTAGGAAGCAACTGACAGGAGTCCCTGGTGGAGTGCAGGGGTTCCTAAAATAGAACTACACCTCGGTCTCCTAGGAGCGCTAAGTACTCAGCAGTGATGAGCTCACTGGCTCTTCCTGGGGGTGGGGAGCTGCCTGCTGGAGGAGGAGAATAGGACACAGCTGAAGTCTGGACAATGGATACTACATGCTTCAGGATTCCCAGCAAGCAGAAGTGGGAAGGAGCTTGGATCAGCACCCAGGCCTTTACATGTCCCCAAACAAGCTCATTATCTTGCTCCCAAGCCTACTGCTCCCGATTTCCTTCTACCTGTGTGGTGTCACTATTTACCCAGCCTGTAACTCTATGTTTTTAATTCTTTTCCTCATCTCTGTCTCTCTCCTTGGTTTGCTTAAACTAAAATCCCAAGAAGTCTTTCCTAGTCCCATGAATGCTAACACCTTCCCTCTATGGATTATCTCTGATTTAACCCATCTATGGCCCATGTGACATAACTGTTTATGTGTGTTCTCTCATTAAATGGCAGGCTCCTTGAGAACAGGGCCTGGCTTGCAATTTTCTTTATGTCCCCAGTGTCCCCAAATGGCCTAATCAATGCTTGCTGCCTGAGTGACTAGCCCCAATGTCTCAAGCCTTGGAGTTCCCTTTGACTCAGCACTCTACCTTCTCTAATAGCTTCATTCCTAGTCTTCCCTCTTCAAATGGATGAGGACCCACTCCTGTCCTTCATATGCTACTGCCACAATTTGTTTTCTTGGGCATGTGTCTGATTATGTTGCTCCCCAGAATGTTTAGAGGCCCCACTGATCAAGTACATTTTCAGCTCCTCTACCTGGCATTTCCTTTCTCAGATTTCTCTCTTATTACTTTCCTCCCTGTGCCTGGAAAGCCATCCTTTTCCATCTTCACCTGGAATATTTCAGTTCATTTTTTGAAGCCTCACTCAGACACTGGGCCCTCCAGCCTTCTGCTGGAGCTCCCTCTCTGCCAAAAGCAAAGCAGCTGATGATTTCTTGACTTGCCTTAATAATCATTTCATCTTTTAAAAGGTTGAGAAACCAAGAAGGGGAAATGCTATTTTAGCTCTGATTGTCACCTCCAAGAAGAAACTGGAGTGAAAATGAGGGGAATCTTGGAGGGTAATGATCACTCTAAGAAGAGAGCAAAGACAGGAATCTTTCAGATTTCTGCCCTAGACTGTGGGCACAGGTCATTTGGAGGGCTTGGAGAAGAGACACACAGGATGGGTGGGAAGTGTTACTAACAGGAAAGAGACACAGTTCCAGTGAAGTGGAAAAAGGAGGGCTATCTAAAAAGGCTGGTGCAAATGCACAGGCCAACTGTGAGACTGAATGAAGATGGTGGAAGGAATTAGGAGCAGAGAATGAAAGAGGAAGGGATGCCAAAGCACTGGGCCTGCACAAGGTCACAGGAGATAAAGCTCAAGAGAAAAGAATGGTGGGGAAATCTAAAGAAAACTTAAAAAGGGTTTTTTCTCTGTATTGGGAAGAGAGGGGGAATAAAGAAGGGGGAGGACCAATTCTCAGGGCAGAAGGGACAATGAAAAGGAACAAAAGAGAAGAAGGCAGAACAAACCAAGGAGAATGGTTTTTGGCTTGGGAAGGACTAAAACTGGCTTATAGAGAAGTAAGACTAAGAGACCTCCAAAACATGATTCTGAAAACCCTGTCAATGATCTTGGAAAGATCTTGAAGAATAGGAGAAGGGCAAATTCTGAATCCAAATTTTCAAAAAAGGGAATAGAGGAGCCTGCAAATTCTAGATTAGTAAATCTGAATTTAATTCCTGGAAAAATTCTAGAATATGCTAAAGTAAATATATAAAAGAGAAGCAAAGATCACAAAAGTTCTCTTGATAAAAAAGTTTTATCAGAAACACATCTTACCATGTTAACTTCATTTTCCTTTGCTGAAAAGGTTTCTAGACTATAAATCTGCCTCTATTTGGCAAGATTTTGACCTAGATTTTGGCAAAGCATTTCAAAGTTTTTTACATTCTTCTTGTAGGAAAAATGGAGGGATATGGGTTAGACTAAAGTACAGCTGGGAGGTTTAGGAACTGGTAGAAAATGCATATCCAAAGAGTAGCCATTGATGGTTTTGTGTCATCTTTGAAGATCTCTTGAGGAGTGCCCCAGGAATCTACACCTGGCTCTGGAGTATATAACACTTTTATTCACATTTTGGGCAAAAGGAATAGAGGGTATGCTTATTAAATTTGAAGATGACATAAATTTAGGAGGGGCTAGATAACATGATGGATGATAGTCAAGATCCAAAAATAGAATCTAATAAGAGAAAATAAGGATATCTAGAAAATCTTAAACTGAGCTTAAAAAAAAAATAAACTTTTTAAGCATAAGTTGGAGGGTAATAATTACTGGTGTTCTGGAGATGCCCAGGTTGGGATCCTTCCTATGTAGACTATGGTAGGTACTAGGGATCTGGAGGCACCCACATGGAGTCTTCAGACACTGGCCATCTTTTCCAAAAAAGACCCACAAATACAGAGATGAATCAATCAGTCCTTGAAGTTCTTGAAGTTTCAGGTGTGTTTGTAGTTTCTTATAGAAACCTCTAAAATTCCTTCCAAGGACCAAGAATCTATGGTAAATCACTGTTCCAAAGCAAAGCACTGCTTCAGACCAAAGAGGCCTACTCAAAGCCTTCACTGAGGCTTCAGCTAGGCAGCTGCTTTTCTCTGAGCTCATGTATTTACTTCTATCCCCAGAAGGCCAGTCTCCTAGAACACTGTCAGAAGCCACCCCTCCTTAAATAGCATAGCTCTTTTAGCCCTAAGGCAGAGAGGCTGAGGAGGCCTCATGGCATCTATCCTCTTATTGAGCCACAGTAGGGACTGCTTCTACCTGTGCTTGTTTCTCCCTCCTACCCTAGCTGTATTTCCTTCCGTCCACGATAAGTTTAAAAAACTAACACTGTGAAGCATGGAGTACTAACTAAAAAGAGTATTGGATTTGAATCCTGCCCCTGCCCCTCACTTGCTATATAATCTTGGACAATTCCTTTTCCCTCTCTGGGCCTCAGGTTCCCTTAGTCATAAAGTGAGGGGGTTGTTCCAGATGATCTTTAAGGTCCCTCCCAGACCTAAAGCTCAGACCTTACTCTTTCTGTCATTCTGTGCCTGCCTCTCCTAGAGCCAAGGTCAGAGGTCTACACAGACTCCTGCAGGGACTCTGCCCAGGGCCTTCTTCTCATACCTGTCAGACCCACTTTTTTCCGACAAGCAAAGCAGCGGTTCTTTTTCGGTTTGGATTTTTCAGACGACTTCTCTTCCTCAGAGGAGCTCTGAGATGTCTCGAGCAAAGACCCTGGAGGAAAAAAGACATACATAGAGTGAAGCCAAGCAAGAGTACTGCTTCCTAAGAAGCACCCAGAGCCTGGGTTTGCCAGGGGGTGGTCCTGCTCACCAAGTTGCCCTTCCAAGTAGATGTGGGCTCATTTCAAGGATGTGACTATTAGCCATGATAAGTCATGTATGATTCCTCTCAGTAACTGGCCTCTATCACTGAGGCCTAGGCTTGGGAATCTCTCAGGGGGGCACCAATCTTCATTCTTTAGGAGTGAATTTGATTTTAGAAAGAATCTAACTCCCAGACAGGGGAGTTCTTAACCTTTTCCATATCATGGACCCCTTGGTAGTCTGATGAAGTCAGTTACTGCTATGGTTTGTTGTCTTCATTCATATTTGAGATATACCTGTAAAGTAATAGCACCAATATGTTTCCTCCCCTAAAGACTGTCCTCAATACTTCAGCATGACCTGGAAATGACTTTGTGCTGTCAGTGGTAGTGCCAGACAAGTACAGACTCCACCAGGCACTATCAAAATGTAAGTGCTTTGAGTATGAGCCTGGTAACGACTTATTCCAATCAATTCAATCTAATGAGCATCTATTAAGTGCCTACTATGTGCAAGGCACTAAGGATACAAAGACAAAACACAAACGGTTCTGTTCTGAAGAAGCTTAAGATAAAAATGTATTGATCTGAAGACCAGACTAACCAAATTCAGGGTGATTCATCAACAAAATTTAGACGAGGGGGGGGATGGTTAAAGAAAACGGGGGGGGGGACCACAAAAATTAATGAAAACCATTTATTAAAGTGTTGGGTGGATTATGATAATTGGATCATAGCTTCTGACCACTGAAGCTATCTAGTTCAACCTCATTTTATATGTGAAGAAACCAAGACCCAGAGAGGGTTAATAACTTGCCCATAGTCCTACAGGTAATAAGAGATAAACCCAGAATTTGAACCTTTGTCCTCTAACTAAATCTAGCATTCTTCTTATTGTATCACACAGTCATCATATCTCAGTGAGAAAGGAGACCTCTGATGAAAATCATGGATCCTTAAAAGTACTGAAAGTTAAGTCCTAATTTTCCTACATAGTTCATAAATGGCTCACAGACCCATCTAGAAAACAATATATATTTATTATTTATAAATGGGACTGTCTGGAGACAACACGCCCACTTTGGTTATCTAATCCAGCTAAATGTTGGGATTTCAAATTGGGTAGGAGTAGTGAGTGGTATCACAGTGGGGTCACAGGAGAGATGTCTGAGGACCTTGGGGAGTCTCTAATGCCAGCTCTGCTTTGTCTCTGAACTCCAAGTCCAATGCTCTTTTCACTATTCCATTTCACTATTCCATACTTCCTTGGGTTTCACTAGAAGGAAATGAATTGCCACCCAACTACCTTGAAGTTGGGCAATTAAGGCTTGGATCAGATTATTTGCTAACTGGGATCAGCTCTTGCAAACACAAGATTCAATTCTGGAAAAGCTGTGCTGAATGTGCAGCAACACAGACAGCATACACAGACCCCCTATTCTTACTAGCTGCATCAAAAGTTATTTCATAATCAACAATCACCTCCAAAATTCTGACTGACTGTTCTGGGAATGTGACACATTTTTATATACAAAATAGACTCATCTAGACTGTAGAACCTCCTTTGGAAGAGCCTAGAAGGTCATGCATCTGTCCAGCCCCACTGAAAGAGAAAAAAATAAATCCCTTCACAACATCTCTGACATGAACACTCAGTCTTACTGCACCTCAAATCCTTAAGTAGCTGCTCTGAGCAGGGTAGCTCAAGGGGCTAGGGAGACAGAGATGAAAACAAATAGTCACCAATCATGAGGCTTCCATTCTACTACCCTGTACTTGATAAGCTCTAATGATGGCTAATTCATTATCTTTTAAGGCAGAAATCAGGCAAACTTTTTTCTGACTCTGTGCTTTAAAGACGAATCTGAATATTGCATGGTATTTTATTTTGTTCTGGAAATTTTGCAAAGGCCTTTGGCTAACAGCACAAAGTCCCATAGAGTTATCACAAAATGTATGAACTGGCAGCAGTTGGTGGCCAACCTGGAGCCAAAAGGAATTCTCATAATTGCCTATACCTGACATTCAGTCTCTGACTAGAGTTCTAACAAAGGAAAGCCAAGTTATGTAGCTATGTAGGTAGCACAGTAAAAAGAGCACCAAACTTAAGAGTTGGGAGGACCTGGCTCAATTCTGACCTCAGATACTTCCTAGCTCTGTGACCCTCAGCAAATCATTTAATTCTGTTTGCCCCACCCTTGTCCTTCTGTTTTACAGTTGTTACTACACAGAAGGTTTAAAACAAAATGGAAAACCACCCTGTCTTGAGGCAGTGCATTCCATTTTGAAACAGTAATAATTGTTAGATGGTTTTTGCTGACATCAAGCCTGAATTACCATTTTTTTGCAACTTTGACCCTCCAGAGTCAAATAATACAGGTCTAATGCCTCTTGTGAACAACATGAGTCCTTCAAATATCTGAAGACTTCTATCAAGCAGTAGTCATTTCTCCAATATGCTCCTAATATGGGCCAGATACTGGAAGGAGGGTGCATGATATAATGGAAAAAGACATGAGTTGGGAATCTGAGAGCCCTGGGTCCTGGCTTTGCCATTTGCCATGAACTTGAAGTGTAACTCTCAGCAAATTACTTATCCTGAGTCACAGTTTCTCTGTTCTCCCATCTGTAAGATGAGGTTCAGTAGAAATTATACTAGAAGGCATCAGGTGGTCCAGTTTCTAGTTCCATCTTACTAGCAGAATGACCCAGGACATGTCACATTTCTTTTTACGGCCTAAAATTTCCCAATGCTAAAGTAAGTAAGTTGGACTGGATGATTTCCAAGTTCTACACTCCTATGACTCCATGTTTTGGAAGTCTGCCAATCCCTTGGGTATTACAAGACCTCAAATGATCTCTCTGGACTTTAGTCCTTCTGGGTCTGTCCATTACCTGATGAGGGAGTCGTAGAGATGGCTTCGTCTGACTGGACATAACTGACTGTCTTGCTTTGGCTATCTTCCTTGGATATGCTCATAGCTGTCATCTGGTGGGTTACAGGAGTCTGAGAGCTCGATCTGGGGGCCCATCAAGATATTACATATCAGAAAGCAGATAAGGGAGACAAGCAGCAAATTGATCTTGCAGAATCATGGAATGTGATAGAGAACAGTGATGCCTCATCACTGGGAAAGGCAGCGGTTAGGACACCCAGGAACACTGTGCTCACCTGGCCAAGACATCATCAGGTGTAGGGTCCGCCTCTTCTGCATATGCTACAGGGAAGGTCTCCAGGGCAGCAGGACTGGGGCTGCTGGCTACTGTGGATAAAAACACAATCAGGTCCTGGAGGGTCAGGTCAGTTTCCAGGTTGGGCCCAGATCCCATACTTTTCAGTCCTGAGGAACCTGAAGATAGAAGGCAGGTAACTGGCCCCACTCTATGTACTTAGTACTGTAATGGACACTGCAGGGGCTAGAAGAATATTGGATTTGATCTCTGCCCTCTTAAGAGCTACCAGTCAAATTGGAGAAATGGTCTTATCTTAAAATACATGCAACACTTAGAGAACAATGACTTGTAGGGCACAGATGATAAGGGAGCTGCTAGTCAAAAACAGTGAAAGCTGGAATGGTCAGGAGAATAATCATAGAAAACTTGATTCAACAAACTTCTTCCTCTGGACCTCAGTTTCTTTTGCTGTAAAATAAAGGGACTAGATTGGATGATCTCTAAAATCCTGGCAGGGATAGCAGGGATGGCAAAGGCCTTGGGATCTTGTTGAGTCCTCTATGACATATAGCATCCCTGGAGACTCAGTCAGGGCCAGCTATGTACCCCCTTAATCAGCCAGAAGCCCTCTAAGGTTGAGCAGGCAAGGGATACACACTAAGCTCATATTATTCTCTCCTCTAGTCAAAAAAACAAAACAAAACAAATCAAGCCAGAGGACTACATTAGCCCTGCCTTTAACTGCCTTGCCATTAGGGAAAGTATGGGGTGGCAATGAAGGTCCCAGAAGGTGTGAATGAGATGCCAACAAGGTATTTCTGAAAGAGCAATGGATTGGGAGTAGACACCTGCCCCCTCTACCTGTCCCTGAGTATCAGTTTCTTCATCTGAAATAACACTGGGTCTATACCCTTCTTCATGCCTCCCTCCCATCAAATTATGCTTTTCATTTTACATATTTATATGTGTACATGTTGTTTCCTCCAAGAGAACATAAGCACTTTGAGGGCAGGAACTTTCTTTTTTGTCTATATCCCAAGTGTCTGGCATGTAGTAGATCTTTAATAAATGCCTATTTGTTGCTCAGAAGGAGAAGAGAGGATCAGGACAAAACTTTAACAAGATGATTCTGGTGCTATGTGAAGGAGGAATGAAAAAAAAGGAAATGGAAGCTGGAATACAGGCTAGGAGATTATTGTTAATAGGTCAGCCATCGGGGCCTTGTCCTTTTATATATTCTACACCTCCTCTCTCTCTCCCAACAATATTCACAGTAAAGGTCAGTGGCAATCTAGTTCTGCCTCTCGATGTCCCCAAATTCTATGCTCTCCTCAATAATCACCACTGGCTAATTGACTGCTACCTGGGAGATACCTTGGGGGAGGGGGAGATAGGCAATCTCAAGTCCTGATGGGGAAAGACAGCCAAAAAAAAAAAAAAAGTCATGCAATAGTAACTAAAGAATTATATCATTCAGTGAAGACAAGTCAAAATTCCACTGAAAGGTGAGAATCTTGATGAAGGGACTAGAGGAGTGTCAACAGGGTCAGCTGACTCTCCATGGTCAATGCCCACAATGGTAATGCCAAGGGGAGTTGGAGAATAATCAAACAAAACAAGCCTTAAGTACCTCCTAAGACTAAAGTGAAAATACAGACAGATATCTGAAAAAACATCAGATGTATCTTGGCAGTGGGCTTTTGTCCCACAATATTAGAGGTATTATTATTTTGTATTATAAATGTATTAACATTTAGAGATAGAAGGGACTTTGAATCTTCACCCTTCATTTTACAATCCAACTCCTTCATTTCCCCCTTTTACAAGGGAAAAAACTGAGGTCTGGAAAGGGTATGAATCTGCCGAAGGACCCAAAGGTGGTCAGGGCCAAAGCCATGAGCTTCCTGCTATGTTGCATTATTGCCTTCTCTCTAAGGACCTGCTCTGACCTTTCAAGGTTCTATGAACATGCCTTGTCCCCACCAAGGCAGGTGGAAAAGATGTTCCTACCAGCTATGCTATGGTTGAGGTCAAAGTTCATTTGATTTAAAGTTAGCAGATTCTTTAGCCATCTTCTTGCCTAACTTCCTCATTTGATAAATAAGTATAACCCACATTTCCTGATTCCAAGACACTCTTTCCACTCCCTTGCTGCTGCCTGGCATTCTCAATGACCAGCTGGGACTTGGTACACATTTCTCCAAAGAAACAATGGGAAACCCTATCCTCTGTTAGCATTCTAGGTTAAGAAGGCTTCTGTAGGCCAGCTGGCAGACTTGACTACCACCTGCAATTGTTTCTACAAAAAGATGTTTCAAGTTTCCTCCATTGCTGGGGCAAGAGGTGATTTTCAGACCAACTAGAATTTTTGCTGCTCCTTGTACTGCCAAAACTGAAGCCCATTTCATGCCACACCATTGCCACTACTGCTGTCCCAGCTACTGTGGAAAACCAGTGATCTTTAAGGTCTATAAAGCACTTTCCTCACAACAACCTTGTGAAGGATATGGGAAAAGTATCATTTCCATTTTACAGATAAGGAAACTGAGTCTCACAAAAGGTTAAGTGGCATGCCCAGGGGCTTCTCTGGAGGAACCTGGGGATTCAGAAATATTAAGTGTCTGAGTTAGGATTAGAACCCAGATGTTCTGATTCCCAGGCCTCCCCTCCACTGGCCCAAATGACCAAACTGCTCTTCATCTTGTAACCATACCTCACATTTACACAGCCTTTTAACATTTACAAACCACTTTTTCTGTCACAAGAACCCCTAAAGGTTGACAAGTTTGATAAGTATGGTCATTGTGACATCCCCACTTTCACTATTTTCAAACCCTCTCCTAGTTCTGAGTTGGTTTACAAAACAGCAACAAACCACCACCCCACGCCACCCCCGCTATCTTCTGCCAAATAGACAGATATTACTGGGGCTCGGGAGTGTGCCATTCTGATTGAACATCTATTTGTTTTCCACATCCTTCAAAAGCCCAAACTGTGTTAGAGGAGGGCAGCAGGACCCAGCATCGGAATGGCAGAGTGTGCCAGGCTCTACCAGCCCCAATAGTCACTGTCTCTATATTACTGAAAAGCAAGACTCACAATCACCCTGTGTTATATCTTGTACCCTCTAACAGCATACTGCTCTCTAAACCAACTCAGTACAGATTTGATCCTCCAAACCAAGGCTCTGCCCAAACTTCAATCACTATTCTGTCTATATTCCACACCCAGGGGCCCAGATCTCCTTGACTATCCTAATGCTCTGTTAGTGCCCAGGGAGTAATTATCAGAGAATCAGAGGCAGCTGCTAACATCTCTAGCCTTCCAACTTGGGATCTCTAGAGTCCAACAATCATCTGCATCTCACAGATGAGGGCCCCAGAGGCCTTTCCCAGGGTCCCCCAGTTGGATGGAAGCTAGGACTTCTGGGCCTTTGGGCCCCAAACCCAAGATCTTTTTAAATAGGCCACAGCCCTACTCTAGGAAGTTGTAGCAATTGGAAGTACTCCATGGCAGGTGTGGCAAAGGACAGGGAGAAGATGATGGAATGAGGCCCCTCTCAAGACAAGGCACTGGGCAGGACTTGGATTCTTCTTCCATAGGAGATCACCACACACAACACCCATTTGTCTCCTCATTTAGGCAACTCATTTCATCTTCTAAAGCCTCAAGTGTTCTCATATGTAAAGGGGGGGGGTGGGGGGTGGCGGAACTGACACTGACACACTTCTGTGTGTACTGAGAGAATTGTGCTTTGTAACCCTGCAAGTGCTGGAGAAATGAGTAACAGTGCTAAGATCCCTAATGAGGGGAAAGGAAGGTGCCTTGGTGATAGGAGATATCCCAGCACACACAACCTGGAGACAATACCCCATCATTTGGCTTCAACTTGAAGCCCTGCAGGGCTGCGGATCCCTCCCCCAATGGCCCGCCAGGATAGCTCTCATTATTAAAGTTTTCCTTACATTGAGCCAAAATCTGCCTCTGCAATGCCCCCTGACTCCTAGGTCTGTCCTCTAGAGCTAAAAAGAATAATTCTAATCTTTCTTTTAAGAGGCAGCTTAACACAGTGGCCAGTGATCAGGTGAGACCTGTTTTAAAATTCCTCTGACACTGACAGCTGGATGACCTCAGACAAGTCACTGAATTCTTCTAAGCTACACATGCCCAGCTCCTTCTATTGGTCTTATGGCTCTCCAGGCCTTTTCTTATCCCATCCCCCTTCTCTGATCATGTTACCATCAACCTTCTACATTGTGGTCCCCAGATCTGAACACAGCACTCCAAATGTGGAGGGCAGAGGGTAGCATAAGCATCACCTTCCTCCCTCCCTCCCTCCCTCTGGATACTGTCTCTCAACAAAGTCCAAGATGCTTCAACACATCTCAACGGACCCATGATCTCATCAAAGTAGATGTCCCCTCTTCTAATGGCACAGCTCACAAAGAACCCTTCCATCCCTTCTCAATGTCTGTATCTTCCCAAGAATCCTCTGGCATTCTGCAAATACCCACTTTCTATCTGTTCCCTAACTATCCTCGCTTTCTAACTGGCTCACCTCAGATATCTTCCATACTGCCTCTTATGCACTGGTTCCTATTGGGGACCAGCTGTGGTCTACTTAATTTTTGTTTAAACCTTACCTTTAGAATTAATATTAAATATCAGTTCCAAGTCAGAAGAGAGACAAGGGCTGGGCAATTGGAGTTAAGTGACTTGTCCAGGATCACACAACTAGGAAGTGTCTGGGGTGAATTTGAATCTAGAATCTCCTGTTGTTAGGCCTGGGGCTCTATCCATTGAGTCACATCACTACCCTAGTCTACCTACTCTTAATCTGCTGTGTCTCTCTTTTCCCCTTGGGCCACCTGCAAGAGTTATTGAGAGTTTGTGGTACTTTCCCATGATGCACAGTTATTATTATCAGGAAAAGTGTTATTAAGAAAATGGATTTCTGTGCCAGGAAATGACTTAGCTGCCACATCACATTGGCTTCTTCTGAAAGAGTAGTCCACTAGGACCCCCTGATCCTTTCCAGACATTTAGGAACATCTACCTGACTTTTCTGATCCATCTAATTTTGGCAGCCCTACTTATTACCTATCATCAGGAATGTGTAAGGAAAGTGATGTGCCTACCCTCCCTCCCTAGGACTCCTTACCTGGGGGGCTTATTCGCCCACTATTCTGCTGCCGCTGGAGGAAGTCCTTGTAGCAGACAGAGCACATGCCGTTGGTTCGAGGGTTTCCATAGAAGCCACAGCCTGTGGTGCACAGCAGGGGCACCTGCGTCTGGTTGGTCTCCTGGGCCATGGCTGGGCTGAGCTCAGCTCCTGGCATCAGACAACAAGGCAGGTTGAGTCCTTTCACTGAGATGGAGGAGTCCAAAAGAAGAATAGCTTGCATTTTGAAAACTCTTTAAAGTTTAAAATTTTTTTTTAATTTTCTTTTTTATTATGAGCTTAATCAACAAACACGAAGTTTTATATACAAATAATAAAAAGGGGAGGTTCTAAGGACACCGAACTTGTTACATAATTTTTAAAGTATAGATTATTTTACAAAGTTTTTCCTCATGATAGTCCTGAGAAATAGGTAAGGCAAGTATTACTACCCCCATTTTATAGATGAGGAAAATGGAAGACAGAAGGGTGATCTCCAGTAGTCACAGAGCTTACTAAGCTTGGCACTGGGACTAAAATCCAAATCTTTCTAAGTAGAATTTCTTGGACTATACCATGCAGTCTACAGAGGCAACCCTGCTGGCAGGAGAAGGAGGAGGTGTGTTTCACCATCAGTTCTCCAAGGATCAAGAATGGCCATTGGGTTGATTTGTCTGCTGGTGCCTATATAGTTTCCCTTTACACTGCTGTGGTCACTGTACCAATGTTTCCTCTCTCTTTTTAAAAATCTGTACTTTCTGTCTTGGAAACAACTCTAAGATAGAAGGATAAGGGCTAGACAACTGGAGTTAGGTGATTCACCCTGGGTCATACAGCTAGAAAATGTATAAAGCTACATTTGAACCCAGGTCCTCTAGATTTCAGGCCTGGCTCTCTATCTACTCTGCCACCTAACTGCCCCTGCCAACTATTCTCTTAACTCTGATCCCTCTAGTCAGCATCAGCTCCCCTTCCACCCTTGCCTCACTTTACAATCAATGAAGGTAGCTAAGGTTGGAGAAAGGAAGTGACTTGTCCAAAGTCACACAGGCAGTAAGCAGCAGAGCTGGGATTCCAGTTGAGGGATTATGACTCCAAACCAGTGCTGTTTGCACCATGTCTTTTTTTAAGCTTCTTCAGAGCTGACAGTTCAGTCTCTCCCACTGAAACCTGAGCACAGACTGCTTGGCAATATATATATATATATATATATATAT
>NC_058130.1:729932013-730064747 GCF_016433145.1 Gracilinanus agilis | reverse complement strand
CCTCTTCCTTCTCTCCGCTCTTCTCCTTTTCGCTCTCCTCTTCTACCTCCCTCCTCCCTCTCTTCCCACCCCTTCTCTCCTTTCTTTCCCTCCTCCCTCTCCCCTCTTCCCAGTCCTGCCCTTCCCTACCCCCCCTTCCTCTGACTATCTTCCATCTCTTCGAAGAGCTTACATTATAAATTTGGGGGAGTAGTTTGTCATTTCCTTCTCCAGCTTCCTTTTACCAATGAGGAAACTGAGGCAAACAGAGTTAAGTGACTTGTCCAGAGTCACCCAGCTTGTGTCTGACGCCATATTTGAACTCAGGAAAAGGAGTCTTTCCCGACTCCATGCCTGGCATCCTGTCTACTGAACCACCTATAGAGACAACAAATCTTATTCTGAGGAGGGGTCTATAGAGTTCACCATTCTACCATAGAAGGCCCAGGACACATGAAGAAGCTTGGGAACCCTGATTTATAGCAGTCCCTTCTTACTTTGGACTTTATGATGGTGGTAAATATCTTTGGCAAGTTTACACTTCCCCACTTAATTGCTTGATATTAATAATGAGAGGGTCATGGAAAAAGGCTCTCTCTTTCAAGGACTCATAATTTTGACATACAAAGGAGATGCCTTTTGGGAGGAAGACTGCCTTTTCTTCTATAAAATAAAATGATTGTTATATTCATCAAACATAGAAGGATGTTATAGAATTTATATATTTTGAAAAGGATTTACTTACTGGACAAGCATTTATTATCTTTCCTTCCAACTACCTCTCCTATCAAATAATTAAAAAAAATAAAACTCATAACAAATATGCATAGCCCATCAAAACAGATTCCCACCCTGGCTGTGTCCAAAAATATGTCTGACTGACATTTTAAGTCCAACCCCTCTATGTCAGGAGGTAAGTGGTGGGATGTAATTAGAGTCATTTCCCTTTCCACCTTCCATTTCCCAATTTTTGGTATTAAGAATCTGTTTAAGTTAGTTGGTTATCTTATTTCTACCGGGTATATTTTTTATTGCTTTACTTCTTTTATCTTCGAATTTACCCCAAGAAATCAGTGGTTTAACTCTTCAGGACTGACTCATATCAGTATGCCTTGTTTCCTATATGTTAAGATTTAATCCATTTCAGAGCAGCTAGATGGCTCAGTGGCTGGAGAGGCAAGCCTGGAGACAGGAGTTTCTGGGTTCAAATTTGGCCTCAGGATACTTCCTGGCCCAGGGACTTTGGGCAAGTCACTGAACCTCAATTGCCTAGATTATCTCAGCATCAATTCTAAGAAGGTATGGGTTTAAAAAAAAAAAAAGATGCAATCAGGTTCTATTTTTTGAAATGTTATTTGGTGCTTTTGGATCCAGAGCCTGTGGATTCTATTTTTGAAGAAATTCATGATGCATTATTCAATTCAACAGGCATTTATTAAGTATCTTCTACATTCTGGGTACTTTGCTGGTGCCAGAGGATTATAGAACCATAGATTTAGAACTGGAAGGGGCCTTGTAGATTATCCAGTCCAACCACTTTGTTTTATAGATGGGGAAACTGAGGCCCAAGAGCTAAGGTTGACCTCCTTATGATCTAGAAGGTAGCATCAGGTCCTCTGATACCAGAATCAGTGCTCTTTTTTCATTGTAACACACCACAAAAAATAAAACAGTTGTTGATGTTCATTTGTGTCTGTGACTCTATTTGGGGTTTTCTTGGCAAAAATCCTAGAGTAGTTTGCCATTTCCTTCTCCAGATGAGGAACTGAATGAAGCAAACAGAGTTAAGTGATTTGCCGAGGGTCACATATCTGCTATAAAGGCTCTGAGGCCAGATTTGAACTCAGGGAGATGAGCCTTCCTGACTCTCAGCCTGGCACATAGTAAGCCATCTAGTGGCCCTTAAATAAGAGTGGAATTCTGCCGAATAGGCGTGAGGCTTCTGGGCAGGCTCTAACAAACTCTTCTTTAGTCCTGGTCAGTATTTTTCAGCTTTCTTTTTTTGCCATCCTTATCTATCTTTTTTTTTTTTTTTTAATTGAAGTCATGACGCTTCTTGAGATTTTCAGGGAATTTCTCTTCTTTTTTTTTTTTCATTCTTTTTTTTCATCCTTTGCAATGGTTATTAGAACATGAATTCCAGTTATTTTCATCATGATCCTTTTGCAAATGCTTATTATTAGCACTGTAATGCCGCTTCTTATTGCCTTGGGACAAATGATAAAAATCAAATCCTCCAACTCCTTCACTTGGTTCTTCAAATAGAATCTGTGAGCATTTCTCCCCTTTAACTGCAACTTGCTTCTGTCTCCCAGTTTTATTTATAATGAGAACCCTAAGACTGATACTATTAGATTTTTCCAGTTAACCTCTTCTATCACGTCCAACAGGTCATTGGACAAGTATTTCACATTTCCTTGAGCTCCAGCAATTAAGTTAATGTTTATAGATGGTCTGATAATTAAACTGAATGATTCTTAGCACCTCTGCTCCCCTTTCTACCATTGCTTCTATCACTTCAGAAAGGAAAAGAGCCATAAGAGACCCCTTTGTTGAGGAAATTGGGAGACACCCACCTTTGTGGGGGAAATTGGAAACAGAGCTTTTAGCCCAAGGGCAAATGGTTGGCTTCCAGTTTCCATAGATGGAAAGTAAAAGTTTTGATCCTGTCAGTCTTTCAATCAGTTTCAGTGGCTTCTATTGCTTGTAGGATAAATATATAAACTCCTCTACTTGGCATTTAAAGTTCTTTACAACTTACCTTTCCAGACTTATTATACTTGACACCCCTTCAAATACTCTATGGGGCAGCCAAACTGTCCTCAGTTAATATCATACAGGATAATCCTTTTGGAGTTTTCTTGGCAAAGATAATGGAGTGGTTTGCCATCTCCTTCTCCAATGTGTACCCATTTTACAAATGAAGAACTGAGGCAAATAAGGGTTATGTGCCTTTGCCCTAGCTATCTCTCAAACCTGGAATGCACCCCTTCTTCACCTCTTCCTCTGGTAACCCCTAGTTGTCTTCAGCCCTAGCTTACCCCTAGTGCCCTCAGGCCCAAATAACCTTTTATTCCTTTCTTGTTGAAGGAGCAGTAATCAAAATGACTCTCATTGCTCAGGCAAAGGTATCAACAATACGGTATTCCAGGGCTGGTAGTGGTATTGCTGGATCAAAAGGTATACATTCTTTTAAAGCCTTTTGATTCCAAATTGCCTTCTAGAATGGTTGGATCAACAATTCACAATTTTACCAGCAATGCATTAGCATCCCAGTTTTGCCACATTCCCCTCCAACATTTATTATTTCCCTTTACTGTCATAGTGGCTAATCTGCTAGGTGTGAGGTGGTACCTCAGAGTTGTTTCGATTTGTATTTCTCTAATCAAGAAGAATTTAGAACATTTTTTCATATGATTATTGATAGCTTTGATTTCTTCATCTGAAAACTGCCTATTCATATCCCTTGACCATTTGTCAATTGGGGAGTCATTTGGTTTCTTATAAATTTGATTTAGCTCTTTATATATGAGAAATTAGACCTTTATCAGAGAAATTTGTTATAATTTTTCCCATTCGTTGCTTTCCTTCTAATCTTGGTTGCATTGGTTTTGTTTGTACAAAATCTTTTAAATTTAATATGATTAAAAATATTCATTTGATATCTTGTAATGTTCTCTATCTCTTGTTTGGTCTTAGATTTTTCCAAAAAGAGAACATTTAAAGAAGTTTATTGCAGCACTCCAGGCAAAAGCCAGTTGAATGGGCACAGGCAAGGACCAATTCTTGATAGATGCACATTTCTAAAAGGGGATGGATTTGTGGCACAGCTCCTCCCCTTATTGCATCATAGGGAAATGAGACTAGAAATAAGGAGATGGGATGAAAGCCAAGCAGCTACTTGCTGACTAGCAAGTACCATAAAGGATAAGTGGTTGGTATCAAAGTACATGACACCTTTTCCTACAAACTAATTGTCATGTAATCTGGAAGATAAGCAAGACTGGAAAAAATGAGGTGACTGCATAAATTCTGATTCAGCATAAATTTCCGCAATTCTCTCCTATGGCTCTAACCATACTCATGGTACAGTCCCCCAATTGGACCTAAACCAGACCTCCATTCTCAACTGCCTCATCCCACTCTCTGTTGCCTATAAATATGGGTGTTGGTTTGAATATCAGTTCTTTGCAGCATGGAAGGCATTGTAAACATAAATAGCACATAATCTCCATGAGGACACACAAGAGTAAACCTATAAAACAGACACGTTAGCCAATTAAGGTTCCACACCTTAAAACATATCTGTGCCCCCTAGACTTTTGCAGTTCAATATAGTCCCTCTCTGGGTATTCAAATAGTAGATGCCTATTTTGCCCCATTTTTTAATCACAATTTCTTACACAAGGATTCAAATTCTTCTTTTTTTTCTTTTATATTCTTAATTTCTAGACAGGTGGATAACAACGGGGATTAAGTGACTTGCCCAGAGTCACACAGCTAGGAAGTGTCTGAGGTCAATTTGGACCCATGACCTTCTCATTCTAGGCCTGGTACTCTATCCAACGTGCCACCTAGATGCCCCGAGGAGCCAGATTCTTAACAAGAAAGGTAGAGACCACATGATGGGCCTCTGTCCAAACACCCTGGGCAAACCATGACAGACGAACGTACCATACAAAGGTCTCAGTCATTACAATGATTTTAGTCCATTTAGAAATGATGAGCAGCTTCAGAATGGGCAATAGGTTCATAACACACACACACAGGACTGACACAACAAGCAAAGTTACAAAAAATGAATAAAGAAACCAAATATAGCAGTCGCTTTAGGAGTCTCAAATCCTTTGGCAGTGTCCATGATCTGTGGGCCTGACTCTCAATCCACCGAACCACCAGAGCTGTCCCCAATCACATTAGTTTCTAACAGCTTAATCTTATTTTTTAATTACTAAATTTATTTTAATTCATTTACTTAGTTACTTAAGTAATTAAACATTACTACAGTAAGATTTTTATTTTATTCTTTCTTCAAAATGTTTTTATATCTTCTTTTATACTCTTTTCTTTGAGAATATATTATCTTCATATCATACATTATCTTCATATCATCCAGAAAAGGGTGAAATATTTTGAGGGCCCAATGTTATAAATGAATATATAACTATTAGCAAAGGGATGGCTAGCCTAAGAACTCATTTACTTAGATGCTTATGAAATGGAGTTGATTACAAATTCAGATTAAAAGTAGGATGATCTTTCATACATATATATTATTATGATAACTCAGATGTTTTAGTATGAATATGTAAATTAATAGGTTTAGTATTGCAACAACAATTTCCCATGGTTCACCTGCCCTGATAATAGAAATTTGCTATGAAAGGAAAAGGTTATGGTTATATGGTTACAATGATATCAAGATTGTCCCTTTTGATCTCACATAAACCATAATAGGAAAAAACTTCTTTAGCTCTGTTTGGTTCCAGGCATAAGTCTTATTTAACATTCAGTCATACAGCCAAGTTCCACATTACTCACAAGGTATCATAGCAAGGCTCAGAATTAATCATGTGGGAAAATTTCCTGTTCAGAAAGGAAAGAGCACAATGGGAAACTAAGTCAAGAGGATCCTACCTTTTCTTACTCAAAATTGTTCCCTCAGCTTTTCCCAGGGATAGATATCTACTTGTAGCAGTTCTCAGGCTGCACTGCCTTTGGGCATTCTCTGTGAATAGTGGACTATTGACTTGAGAGCAATTCAGACAATCATACCTGAAATCAAACTCAGAACAATTTCAACTGCAGTCCCACAAGATTCAGATGATAAATTTATACTGATTACAGCTCACAACTCGGGTATTATAATTTTTCTCATGTTGCAAAAATAATGAACAATGAATATACATAAGGGCATCTTTTTTCATTTATAATATTCATTTTTTTATTTATAATATAATAATACCTACATTCTGGAGTTTCTTCCATATGGTGAATATATCATAGTTGATTCCAAACCTCAGAAAAATGCTGATTACAGCAAGCCTCAAATTTTGTACTGCCTCTTAACTCTTGAGGCAAAATGAAGTCTTTGAATCTAAGGTCTGTTGTTATGAATTTGGCTCAAAGGTCTTTGGAATCTGAAAATTTTATGACGTGATCAGGAGAGCTGATAAGATCTAATGACCTTACCCAAGAAGGAAGTTCTAGGAAACCTCACAGATAAAGATAACTTAGAAGTCTTTGCTACTTTTTCTCCCAACAGCTTTATCACTTTTACCTATTTTAAAAGCAAACTATGTTCAATTAAATATTTAATAGTTTTCAGACAATTTTGACCACATTCTTCTAAACGCTTTTTGCCATAATTTAACCGAATCCAGAAAAAAGTTACTTTTCTAACAGCATTTTTGATACATTTCTCAAATTTCACAATATATAAACATTTTTAGAAACAAAATAATAGTACATACATAATAACATGTATTTGGAACATGAAACAAAACTTATTACCTGTCAGATAACATCAATTCAGTCAACTATATTTCCAAATTATCTTACGCAGAAAATCATTCATCTTAGCACTTTTGGCATTCTATACTAATCACATCTAAAACCCAATATAGAGTAATCCAATATGGAATTAAATTTTAAAAAGTAATAATAATCAACATTTATGTGGTGTTAACATGTGCCAGGCACTACATTAAGTACTTCACAATTATTTTATCATTTGTTCCTTACAAAAAACTCTGGGAATCTAAAGGGCTTCTCTACTAGCAGCAATGCAATGATCCAGGACAATTCTGAGGGACTTAAGAGAAAGAACGCTACCCACATCAGAGGAAGAACTGTGGGAGTAGAAACACAGAAGAAAAACAACTGCTTGATTACATGGGTCGCTGGAGATATGATTGGGGATGTAGACTCCAAATGATCACCCTAGTGCAAATATCAATAATATGGAAATAGGTCTTGATCAATGGCACATGTAAAACCCAGTGGAATTGTGTGGCAGCTACGGGAGGAGGTTGGGGAAAGGGGAGGGAAAGAACATGAATCTTGTAACCATGGAAAAATATTCTAAATTAATTAATTAAATAAAATTTTCAATGAAAAACAAACAAAAAACAAAACAAAACAAAATAAAAACTCTGGGAGGTAGGTACCATGGTTATCCTATTTTATCCAAGAGGAAACTGAAGAAAATAGATGAAGTGACCTGCTAAAGATCACAAAGCTAATACATTTCTGAGGTCAGATTTGAACTCTGGTTTTTTGATCCATGTAGTTTTTGACCACATCTCCTTACTGCCAAATAGCAAATATAATTTGCATTATGCTTGAATTTACTACAATTATCCTATTAGGAAATCACTGTACATGAGACATAATTTAGTTTCAGGCAAAAACTTCAATCAAATCAAATTTAAGTTTATAATCTAAAATGGTATTATTTAGAACCTCAGTTTTCCTCTAAGGGCTGTAAACTGCCTATACTTCAAATTTTAGAGTCCCTGCTTTCAGTTAGTAAATATTATAACTTGATAGGATATTGTCCATCTGAAATTGCTAAAAGGCATTTCTTTAAAAATTTTCTCATGGGGGCAGCTGGGTAGCTCAGGGGATTGAGAGTCAAGCCTAGAGATGGGAGATCCTGGGTTCAAATCTGGCCTCAGACACTTCCCAGCTGTGTGACCCTGGGCAAGTCACTTGACCCCCATTGCCCACCCTTACCACTCTTCTACCTTGAAGCCAATACACAGTATTGACTCCAAGACGGAAGGTAAGGGTTTAAAAAAAATTTTTTTTTTCTCAAATCCTTATCACAATGGAATCAAAACCTTCTTTAACCTCTTTCAAAACTCTACACCCTCTCAGGTAACACAGTCAGTACAAACTGACATAACTTTCTTTAGCTTTCTATCTATTTCTTCATATTCCTACTTGCTTAAACTCTCTCTGTTCCTTTCTTTTTACAACCCTTCAGTGGACTTAAATTAAAGTCTGCCAATTTACCCAAAACAATTAAATTCTGTCAAATCATTTTAAACTGTTTTCTTAAAGAGAAAAAGAAAGAGAAAAAAAAGAAAATCTCCTTCCTTTTTCTTATCTGTCTTTATCTCTGTAATCTCCAACCTGGCCAGGGTTGTGAAAGAAGAAAGGAGGAATCTCCTAGCTTTCCTCTTTATTTCTTGCTGAAAGTCAGATCAAAGGTCAATGAAGTTTTGAGATTTCATTAGTCGGTCCCTACCCCACCACTCACTTCTAAGTTCCCTTTCTGTGGTGCCCCACAGCAACTTTTATAGGTGATAAGGTATTCTATTTTAGCCTTTCCTAAAAACACCCCCAGTTCCCAAACACTCCTTTCTTCCCACCAATGTGAATATTTATCCCCATTATCCAGAACAGGAGCAAGCTCAGGTGATGATGGTGGGAATAGGGTTGCCAGTTCTACCTGGCAGCTGTTTCCTCATGGAACCCTTTTCAGTTTTCTAAATCTCCCTACCCATTTCTTAGTCCCTTCTCTTCTGTCTTTTCCTTTGAGAGTGTTACAGTCGTTGTTTTATGATGAGGGCAGTTTTTAAATTTTAGGTACCACTTCAAGCCTATCAGATTGTCTAATATGACAGAAAAGGAAAATGATAAAAGTTGAAGGGGATGTGGAAAAGCTGGACACTAAAGCACTGTTGAAAAGGTTGTGAACTGATCCAACCATTTTGGAGAAAAAAACTTGAAACTATGCCCAAAAGGGCTGTAAAATTGTGCGTACCTTGTGATTCAGCAATCCCACTGCTAGATCTATATCCCAAAAAGATTGAAAAAGAAAAAAGAGTAGGGGAGAACCTATTTATACAAAAATATTATAGCATCTCTTTTTGTGGTGGCAAAGAATTAGAAATTGAAGGGATGGCTACCAATTGGGTAGGCTGAACAAGTTGTGATATATGATTATAACAGAATACTCTTGGGCTCTAAGAATTACAGGTGGGATAACCAGAAAAATATGGAAAGACTTAAATGAATTGATGCTGAGTGAAGTGAGCAAAACTAGGAAAGCATTGTCCATAGTAACAGCAATATTATGATGAACAACTGTAAAGAACTTAGCTATTCTCAGCATTACAATGATCCAAGACAATCATAACAAAAAATGCCATCCACTTCCAGAGAAAGAATTGATGGATTCTGAATACAGATCAAAGCATACTATATTTCACTTCATTCTTTTTTTTTTGTTTGCTTGAGCTTTATTCCACAATATGTCTAATAGGGAAACGTGTTTTCCATGATTACACATGTAAAATCCATATCAGATTATTTACCATCTCAGAGAAGAGAGAAAGGAGGAAGGGAGAGAATTTGGAACTCAACATTTAAAAAAAAACCCAAAGATTAAAAACTATTTTAACATGTAACTAGAGAAAAAATAAAATTTACTCATAAAAGAAATAAAACCCAAGTCCCTCTCAATAGTCTTCAAAATTCATTTTTGCAAAAAAGCATAAAAAATAGCTTAGGCTATTAATCTTTAAGTCTTATTTTTAGTATTCAAGGTCCCAAATTTTATCTGGTTGAATTTTCTTTCCATAATTTTTCCGGTCCCTACCAAAATTGTTCAGGTGTAGTCATAATTGACAAGGTTTCCTCATACCAAGCTTTAAGATCTTGGCTATCTGGCAACTAGATGTCAAAGTGGATAAAGCACTGGGCCTAGAGTCAAGAAGGCCTGAGTTCATATCTGGCCTCAGACACTTATTAGCTGTATGAGCCTGGGCAAGTCACTTAACCCTATTTGCCTCAGTTTCATCATTTGTAAAATGAGCTGGAGAAGGAAAAGGCAAACTACACCAGTATCTTTGCCAAGAAAACCACCAAATAGGGTTACAAAGAGTTGGACACAACTATAACAACTCAACAACAAAACCTGGGAGTTATGAGGAGCCTCATCTCTTTTTTTTTCCTTTATAAGTACTGGTATTTCCTTGCAAATGAGGAGCACACCCATCCCTGCAAGCCCATTTTCTTACCCTACTCAAGATTGAGCCCCTTTTTTTCTTTGTGTACAAATGAGAAAAAATAAAATAAAAATTTGAGTTTGGAGACCAATTTCTCCTTTACCTTCTTGAGCTCAGGGAGTTAAATTCTCCAATCACTTCACATCTGACTGGTCACCTGGAAAGTCCACTCTGGCTTGAGATAGGTCAAAATGCCAGCTGTAAATCCAAGTAAAATTTCCCAGTGAGATCCACCCTGCCTCCAGTGAAGTGTTTCTTCTGGCTGAGCTTGACAAAAATTGTTTAAAGAAACTCTTTCTACAAAGCCTTGCCCTCAGTAATGAAGCAATGCACGAAGATAAGTTTAGGGGAGTTTATTTTAGCACCCAAGGCAAAAGTTAGTTGAATGTGGCCAAGCAAGGAAATTCAAAGGCATGCCGATATAAGGGATAGACAATTTTGATGGGCACACATTTCTAAAATGGGATGGGGTAGCAGCAGGGCTCTTCCCTTTTGACTAAATAATAGGGAAATGAGACCAAAGTTAAGGAAATGGAATAAAAGCTTCATGCATCTATTTGCTCTTTGTAGGTACTATAAAGGACAAGGAGATGGGATCAAAGTACATGCCAGCCTTTTCCTAAAGAATGTGGTGACTTGATTAACTTAGAACCAATTTCAGCACTCCAATTGATGGATATCTATTTTGCTTTCATTTTTTTGCTATCACAGAAAAAGTACTACTATAAATATTTTGGGCAGCTAGGTGGTAGTAGATAGAATGCCAGGCCTAGAATCAAAAATACTCATTTTCCCCGAGTTCAAATGTAGCTTCAGACACTAGCTGTGTGACCCTGGGCAAATCAGTTAAGCCTGTTTGTTTCAGTTTTTTATCTGTCAAATTATCTGGAGAAGGAAATGATAAATCATTCCAATATCTCTACCCCAAACACCCCAAATGGTGAGGTTTTGGTTTTATAAGATTATTCACTTACAAAAATGAATACTATGGAAATATGTTTTGCATGATAATACATGTACAACCCAGATTGAAATGCTTGTCAGCTTTGGGAGGGGGAGGGAAGAAAGGAGGGAGATAACATGGATCATATAATTTTGGAAAACTTATGTGAAAATCTGTTATTAAAATAAAAAAATAAAAATAGATAAAAAACCTCAAAACTACCCCAAATGGGATCACAAAGTTAGACACAAGTGAAAATAATTGAACACACATAAATGTTTCAGTGTACCTTGACCCTTTTTTTTTTCAATGACTTTCAGGTATATGCCTAGCAGTAGATAAATTATTACTTTTAAAACACAGATTTTACTGTTACTTTTCTACTCAGAAATCTTTAGTAGCTCCCTATTACTTTTAGAATAAGATAGAAGATTCTCAGCTTTTTAAGCCCTTTACAATATAGTTTCTATTTATTTTTACAGTCATGTTTCAAATTACTCCCCTTCACAAACTGCAATTCCAACTACCCTGAACTGCTATCTGTTTTCTCTATATGATGTTCCATCTGCCTTTGCAGGACTGGTCCCCTTTGTCTGAAATTCACTCCCTCCTCATTTCTATGTCTTGGACTTCCAACCTCCCTTGAAAGCACAGCTCGGTGACATCCTCTCCACCAGACCTCCAGACCAAGATGGAAGGTAAGGGTTTAAAAAGGAAAAAAAGAAAGTCATCTCCCTCCACACAGGCACCTAAGCAACTTGGCTGGTGGTTTGAATTTACCACCACCTGGTGGGCAGGACATATATTACACTCCCTTGCTAGTTAATTAATAAAGTGGCATTCTGCCTTCCTTTAGGCCAGGGGTTTTTAATCTAGGGTTCAAGGGGTCTATGGAGAGATTTCAACTTGGATGGAGGGGGAAAAAATGTGTATTTCTTTTCACTACCTACTAACTGAAATTTTTATTTCCTCCAATTATTTAAAAACATTTTTCCTGCCTGCCCTTTGATCCAGCCATACCATTGTTGGGTTTGTACCCCAAAGAGATCATAGGTAAACAGTCTTGTACAAAAATATTCGTAGCCCCGCTTTTTGTGGTGGCAAAAAACTGGAAAATGAGGGCATGTCCTTCAATTGGGGAATGGCTGAACAAATTGTGCTATATGCTGGTGATGGAATACTATTGCTCTCAAAGGAATAATAAACTGGAGGAATTCCATGTGAACTGGAAAGACCTCCAGGAATTGATGCAGAGTGAAAGGAGCAGAGCCAGAAGAACATTGTACACAGAGACAAATACATTGTGGCAAAATAGAATGTAATGGACTTCTGTACTAGCAGCGATGCAATGATCCAGGACAATTCTGAGGGACTTATGGAAAAGAATGTTACCCACATTTAGAGGAAGAACTGCAGGAGTGGAAACACAGAAGAAAAGCAATTGCTTGAACACATGGGTTGAGACAGACAATGATGGGGGATGCAGACTCGAAACTACCACACCAATGCAACTATCAACAATTTGGAAATAAGTCTTGATCAATGACACATGTTAAAACCATTGGAAATACGCATTGGCCATGGGGGGGGGGGGGAGGTTGGAGGGTGAAGGGGAAAGTAAGAGCATGAATCATGTAACCATGTTAACTTTTCTAAAAAATAAATATTAATGAATGTTAAAAAAAACATTTTTCCAAGAAGGAGCCCATAGTTTTTGTTTGTTTGTTTTTACCATAATAGTAGAGATTTAAGGCACAAAATGGTTAAGAATCCCTCTTTCATCTTTTAAAAATGTGACTCACAACTCATTGTGGACTACTTGCACTATTGCAGTATCTTAAATTCCATGGATATGCTGGTAAATGTTTAACAACTAACACACTCATGCTTAATCTGCATTATTAATATTTTTTCATCATTTACTTAAGCTTAATCAATCAACAAAACAATAAATCAAACCCTGATTCGTAGCATTTTAAGATTTCAGCTCATTCTTAAAATTGGACAATTAGTTCTCTGACTCCAGGATACCACTGCCCAAGTGTTATATGGGAATCTCATCAAGAATACATTGAAAACACACTTGGACTTCTCTAGACTATTCTGTTGATTCATTGGATCACAGAGCTGGAAGGAACCTTAGAGATCATTATCCAAATTCCTTATAAACTACTCAATTATAGAGAAAACTAACTTTCTCTAATTTCTCCAGTTAGCAATTAATTTTTACCCCTCAGCTTTGAGTATCATTCTGTACCTATTATTCACTTACCATATGCTATTTTCCTTTATAATAATATTAACACACAAAGGCTTTCCTTTTAAATAAAAAATTATTTTTAGTTAACAAGCATTTATTTTTTGCATTTAGGTGTTTCAAAAGATAGAATGGTGGACCTCGAGACAAGAAGACCAGATGGCAAATCCAATCTTAGACACTTAATAGCTGTGAAACCCTGAGCAAGTCACTTAACTTCTGTCTCAATTTCTTCATCTATAAAATCATTAATTTTTAAATTAATTAATTAATATCAATTAATTCAATTAATTAATAAGAAACGAGAATAATAATTTGTACCCTTCCCCATTGTTGTGAGGATCAAATGAGATATTTACAAAGTACTTTGCAAACCTTAAACTACTACATAAATATTATTAATATTAACATTTTCTCTCCTTTCTCCCCAAAAGAGAAAGAAAGAAAAGAAAAAGAAAGCTATGTAATAAATATACATAGTTATACAAAATAAATTTCCATACCATCCATGTCCAAAAGTATATGTTTCATTCTCTAGATTGAGTCCATCACTTCTCTGTAAGGTGGTAGGTAGAATGCTTCCTCAATAGTCTATGGCGGTGATGGCAAACCTATGACACACATGTCAGCACTGACACACATAGCCATTTTCGATGACACGCAGCTGCATACAAAGAAGTATGAGGCTGCATGAAGAGGATGAAACATTTGCTGTAGTGTAGTATAGACATTCTGTGCACTAGAGATGACAATTCTACATATATTAATTTACCTATTTTGGTTTATTAAATACAGTTATATATTACAATTATACATTTTTAATGTAAACTATAAATATCGTGAAATTATGATTTTTTTTCTCAAAGTGACACATCACCTGAGTTATGCTTGGTTTTTTGGTGAATTTTGACACACCAAGCTCAAAAGGTTGCCTATCACTGGTCTGTGGGAATCATGACTGATCATTGAATTGACCTGAAGCCTTAGATCTTTCAAAATTGTCTCTAAATATTATAATTTTAGAAATCGTTCTCATTCTGCTTACTTCATTCTGCATCAGTTCATACACATCTTCTCAGTTTTCTCTTTTGCCATTTCTTAGGGGGAAACAATATATTACATTCATAAGTCATCATTTGTTCAGCCTTTCCACAATTGGTGGGCAGCCCCTTAATTTCCAGTTCTTTGCTACCACAAAAAGAGCTGCTATAAATATATTTGTATACATAAGACCTTTTCTTCTTTCTTTGATTTCTCTTAGGGTAGGTACTCTTAACCTTTTTTGTGTGTGTCCTGACTCTTTTTGAAGTCTAGCAAAGCCTATGAATCCCATCTCAGAATTATGTTTTAAAGTATGTAATAAAATAAAACATATAGGATTACAGAGAAAGCCAATTATATTGAAATACAGTTATATTTTTAAACCCAGGTTTATGGATCCTAGGTTAAGAACTTTTGCTCTGGGGAACAGGCCTAGTTAGATTATTATATAGTCAAAGGATATGTACAGCTTACTGACTTTAGGGGCAAAGCTTCAAATTGCTTTCCAGAATGGCTAGACCAAGTTGTCACAGCTCCATCAACAGGAAGATGTTCTGACTCAGTAGGACGGATCTGCCGAAGCTTGGGTTCTATTGACATAGCCTTTGGAGCCTTAGGTCAGGCCTTTGCTTTGATGAATCTTTGGGCAAAGATTTTAGAAGGTAATATTCATAATCATAATATTGTTGACATATCTGTCAGGCTTTAAGGGTTGTGAAGCATGTTAGCTATGTAGTAAGGTTGCGATGACCTAGAGGGGCCATCCCATGGACCATGGTTCTGACCACCACATTAGGATCTGGGGGCTGAGGTCAGCTTCCAGCCAGGGCTCAAGGGCTTGCACATCCAAATGATGAAGAGTTCTCCCCAAATTACGGGAGTGTAAATAATCCTAAATCATTTAATCCAAGACTCAGTGGTACAAAGGGGACTTATAGTCCTCCACTGTTCTTTTCTAATTATGAATCAAGTCAGGATTATTTTGAACTGGAGCTGCTTTGGAGAACCTATAGCAGGAAGGGTAGTTTGCCGTTATCCCCAGAATCCCAGCCTCTGTGCAACCATGAGCACATGGTACCAAAAGCACATTTGTTGCCTGAGCAATTCTGAACTGTCTGGAATCTGTGCCTCTGCTCCCTGTCTGATGCAGTATGTCCCACCAGTCCAGAAGTTCCTTTTCAAAGTTACACAGCTGATGGAGGTAGAGGAGCAACTATGAATTCCTTCATCACCCCCTCCATAGGAGCTCTCAGCATGAAATGGCTCCAACTTTTTGAACTCTGACATGAATCCAGGGTTTAGCTATTTAAGGGCTCAGAGGAGTGGCTAATTTGTTTGCTTAGCCAATCCCTTCTTTACTCAATGAAACTAGGGTAGTTTTATAGTTAATTTAACACCTCATTAACACCTTGGGATTACATTCTAGTCCTTCTATGACTATATTAATTAAGGCAGAGGGGCAATCCCCTCCTTACATAAGGAAACCATCTCAGGAAGAGTAAGTGATGGAATCATGGTAACAGAACTAATCTCTATAGTCAAGATTCCAATATAGGTCTTCTCAACTCCAAGCCCACTAATCTATCCATACTACAGTACATTGCTTCTCGTGTGTGTGTGTGTGTGTGTGTGTGTGTGTGTGTGTGTGTGTGTGTAAAACTTTAAAGCACCATCTACATTTGAGTAATGTATACAAGCAAAAATAATCACATGAATGACTACATTAGAATAAATATTTACTGCAAAACTTAAAATCTCTTTAAAATCAGATAAAGATGGTTTTTAGATCATTTTTAATCATCTCTGTTCTTTGTTGTTTTTTTTTCAAACTCACTTTCCATCTTAAAATCAATATTGTATTCTAGTTCTAGTACTAGTTCTAAGGCAGAAGAGCAGGAAGAACTAGGCATTGGGGGTTAAGTGACTTGCCCAGGGTCACACAGCTAGGAAGTGTCTGAGGTCAGATTTGATGTTCTCTTTGTTTTGTCACTTATTATATTCTTTCTGATTTTTTTCCGCATAATATGCCACCTCCATTATCACTTAGTGGTACTAAGAATGTGATCACAGACCACCCTCAACATTTTTTATAGGTTCCATTTGGGGTAAAATGTTTGTACCAATGAGCTCTGTGTCCTAAGTTACAGAGAGCAGAGAAGGGCAACCAGACTAGTGAAGAGCCTTTAGTCTATGCCATACAAAGAGTTATTGAAGGAATTGGGGAGAAAATAATATTTGAAGGCCATCATGATGAAGAATTGGAATTAGGATGCTGTGGTTGGGTCCCATAGGGAAGAACCAGGAGCTTTGGGTGGAAGTTACAGAGAGAAAGGTTTGACTTGATGTAAAAAGAGCCTTCCTGACAGGCAGAGCTATCCAACAGTGAAACAGCCCTCTTCCCAGGCCCCAGATCCTCCAAATATTCACTAGGTAAATAAATACTGGTTTAAATTCAGCTGCCCTTCATTCAGCACGGTTGCATCCTGCTTGAGCATTCTCCAGCCGGCAGATGGCGACAGTACCTGCTGAAGGCTTGTGAGAGCAGAGCCAGGGACCTAGTTTGACCTCCTCCCTTGCCAAGTCCCTATTAACCTGTAGCTCAACAGATTTTCCAAGGCCTAAGAGACTTCAGCAGTGATCTCACGCAGCAGAGCCTTCCCTGCAACATAGCTGACCTGTGGTCATCCATCCTCTGCCCAAAGACGTGTAATGAGACACCTAGGCTTTGCCATGATCCCAGGAGAGGGGACCTTGAGAGGGCATTCACTGGCTCTGCTAGTCTCCGGAAATCACTGCATCGATGCAGAACAGGGCTCATTTTAATTTATTTTAATTTATTTTAATTTTAATTTTTATTTTGAGTATTTCCCCCTAGTTACATATTTCATGTTCTTTCCCTCTCCCCAAACTCCCTTAATCCCCCTTAGCCGACACACAATTCCCCTGGGTTTTACATGTATCCTTGATCAAGACCTAATTCCATATTATTGATAGTTGGACTAGAATTACCATTTAGTGTCTACATCCCCAATAATAACCCCAACAGCCCATGTGTTCAAGCAGTTGTTTTTCTTCTGTGTTTCTCCTCCCACAGTTCTTCCTCTGGATGTGGCTAGTTTTCTTTCTCATAAGTCCCTCAGCCTTGCTCTGGATTCTTGCATTGCCCCTTATGCAGAACAGGGCTCTTAAAGAGTGTGCTGAGCAATTTTTGCTGTCATCTTAGTTGCACATAGAAAAAAACGTATAAATTTTATTAGACATTTAATAGAAAATTTTATATATTAAATAAAAATGAAATCATATAAAGTATATATTTATGTGAATTAAAATGCATAATTTATATATTATAAACAAATAAAATTAAATTATAATAAAATAATATAACAAAATGTATAACAATTATATTTATTATAATTATATAGCATTACAATAATTATAATAATGAATATATTAGATATATTTGTACATAAATACATAATGAAATATAATTATAATAACATATTATGTTATATATAATATAACAATAAAATGTATAATTATAATTATAGTGAAAATAATAAAAATTAAGAGTTTAATATGTTTTAATAATTCTATTTAATAAATGTTTATATCTTAATATAAAGGTTTATTTTAACAAAAATTTTAAATGCAAATTTTACTTAGCATATATTGCATGATAAGTATATACTAGTAGAACAAACAAACCTTGCCTGATTGTGCTCACAGGGTTATACAGAAAGCTTTACCACACACCCTCCTCCTTCATCTTTTAAGAGAAAGGTACGGGTAAGTTTCCATATTCTCCCCAAATGCTACCAACCTAAGCTTCAACATATTATAGTTCCTTATTCCTTATGTCAAAGAAGACTGTACCCTGAGCTAAAAAAAAAGGTTGGGAACCACAGGGCTAGAAGCTCAGTATGGCATTTTTTGTGGATTCCTTAATGGGAAGCAGTGTGGCATGTTGTATTAGGAGGCTTCCTTTCATATCCAAACTCTGCCCATGTGCCTTTGACCAAGCCAAAGAATCATGGAACCTTGGAATTTTCTGATATTTTAGTCCAATTCTTACTGTCAAAGAAATTTTCTCTAAAACTAATTTCTGATAAGTAATCATCTATTCTATGCTTGAATACGTCCATTGATGGTGAGCTCATTTTTTTTTTAACCCTTACCTTCCATCTTAGAATCAATACTGTGTATTGGTTCTAAGGCAGAAGAGTGGTCAGGGTTAGGCCAGTGATGAACAACCTTTTGAGCTTGGTGTGCCAAAATTCGCCAAAAAACAGAGCATAACTCAGGTGGTGTGTCACTTAGGGAAAAAACATAATTTCATGATATTTATAGTTTAAATAACAAAAATGTATAATTGTAATACATAACTATATTTGATAAACCAAAATAGATAAATTAATATAGGTAGATTGTCATCTATGGTGCACAGAGTGTCTACACTACACTATAGCAAATGTTTTATCCTTGGCATGTGGCCCCATACTTCTCTGTATGCAGCTGCATGTCATAAAAAATGACTACATGTGTCAGTGCTGACATGCGTGTCATAGGTTTGTGATCACCGGGCTAGGCCATGGGGGTGAAGTGACTTGCCCAGGGTCACACAGCTAGGAAGTGTCTGAGGTCAGATTTGAACCCAGGACCTCCTGTCTCTGGGCCTGACTCTCAATCCACTGAGTCACCCAGCTGCCCCCAGCTCATTTTCCTATTAGACAATCTATTTCATTTTTGTATCCTGAAATTTTGCTAGTTTTTTAGTTGAATCTTTGATATCATCTGCAAAGAGAAATAGTTTAGTTTTCTCTTTGCCTGCTGATTCAACTCCTTCAATCTCTCTTCTCTTACATTTCTAGTACTCTATTTCCTTTTTGGACAGTTCTGCCTTATGGGGAGTTTCGTGGCTTTCCCCCCCCACCCAAACGTTATCTCTCTATGATTCCTTTCACCTCCCAGCCCATTGCTCTTAGTTTTACAGTTGAGAGCCAGCAAGGTCTATCTTACTCATCTCCTGGCATTTCCATCCTCTTTAGGTAAGATCTACCTGACTTTTGGGGGACTCAGTTTCTTCATCTGCAAAATGAAGAGGTCTTAGTTTCTAGTCCCCCTTCTCTCTACTAGTTTCCAGAAGGAACACTTATAGCTCAGACTCTATGACTATAATAGGCTTTGCCAAGAGGCAGAATGGGGTAAGAGTGCTGGTCTTGGAAACCAGAAGACTTAGGTTTGAATCTTACCTCGGCCACGTGCTAGCTGTGTGACCTTGACCAAGTTCTGAACTTCTCAGTCTCATCAACGGCTTTCCCCATCAGTCAAAGATGGAAAAGTTATTGGCCTACAACTAAAGGAGGAGTTTTACAGCAGAAGTTCCCTAGACTGATGAAATCATTATTTTGAATCAAATGGAGCCCCTGCCCCATCTCAAACATTTCTAAGGCAGTGTCTGCCCCCATCTGGGAGTAGGGTGATATTTGTGTGCTGCTAGGTGGCGGAGGTATAGAGGGGGAGATATTCTCCTGATTGGGGGAGACAATATCAAGGGCGAAGTTACCATCTACCTATCTAAGGTCTGTGTGTGAATGAGTTGTCCAAGTAGTTCATGGGCGTCCATATGAGTCTGTCTAAATGTTGTTCAAAGGTAGGCAAGAAGAGACATTTATCTATAGAGTCTCCTCCGCCTTCTACAAGGGAGACTTGATTTCTGCCAGGAAGGAAGCGGGAGGTTAGACCATAGTCTGATCATTCTGCTTTCCTAAGGTCCTGGGTTCAAATATGACCTCAGACATTTCCTACATATGTGATGCTGGGCAAGTCACTTAACTCCCATTGCCTAACCCTTACCGCTCTTCAGCTTGGAATGGATACAGAATATTGCTTCTAAGGCAGAAGGGAAAGGCTTAAAATGAAATAAGATAAAATAAAATAAAATAAAATAAAATATCATGTTGCAGTGATGTGGGTAGCATTTGAAACATTGTAGAGTTACAATGGCATCACTGAGATTTGTAGTGTTCCAACTGCAATGGGAAATAAGAGCACCATAGATTATCTTTGTTGCAAATATTTTTTTTAAATTATTTTATTACGGGAACAAATTTACACATTTTCCAAAGTTACATGATTCACATTGTCTCCTTCCCCTCTTCCCTTCCCCCTCTCAGAGTTGATAAGCAATTTCACTGGGTTATATACATGTATTATCACTCAATACCTATTTCCATATTATTCATTTTTGTAATAGAGTAATCTTTTAAAACCAAAACCCCAAATAGCACACCCAAATAAACAAGTGATAAATCATGTGTTTTCATCTGCATTTCTACTCCAACAGTTCTTTCTCTGGAGGTGGACAGCGTTCTTTTCATAAGGCCCCCAGAATTATCTTGGATCATTGTACTGCTGTTAGTAGCAAAGTCTATCACATTTGATCATCCCATAATGTTTCTGTTCCTGGGTATAATGTTCTGCTGGTTCTGCTTATTTCACTCTACATCAGTTCATAGAGGTTTTCCCAGCTCTTTCTGAAATTGTCCTGTTCATCATTCCTGATCGCACAATAGCATTCCATCACTGTCATATACCAATTGTCAGCCGTTTTCCAATTGAGGGACATTCCCTCAGTTTCTAATTCTTTGCCATCACAAAAAGCACAGCTGTAAATATTTTTATTATAATTACTTTCAACTGTGCTATGATAGCATAAAAATAGCCATAGACAATATGTAAATTAATAAGGTTGGCTGCATCCCAACAAAACTTTGTGGACCCTGAAGTTTAACTTCATATAATTTTTATGTGTCCCAATTTTCTTTTGATTTTTTTCAACCATTTAAAAATGTAAAAACAATTCTTAGCTCTCAGACTGTACAAAAACAAGCTGTGGGCCAGCGTTGTCTCATGGGCCTTAGTTTGCTGATCGCTGATCTAATATGGTAAGTTGGGGATAGGGAAATTATTGAAGTGCTGTGTTCTCTACACACTGGCGTCTTCCCAGAGTTTTTTTCTCCCTCTGGGGACCTGAAGAAAGTCTGGAATCATGTATCTGCTCTCTTCAAACTGGAAGTCATAAGACCAGGATCTGTCTTCTCCAAAACTTTGGCCAGCTCAGCCTTCACACAAGCACAGAACATTGAATAATTTCATCTCTACCAATAAAGAGAGTCCCAAGCAAATAAACAGGATTGTATTTGAGTTGGTTCCAGATTTCTTTAAAAGGCTATATTGGGGGACAGCTGGGTGGCTCAGTGGATTGAGAGTCAGGCCTAGAGATGGGAGGTCTTAGGTTCAAATCTGGCCTCAGACATGTCTTAGCTGTGTGACCCTGGGCAAGTCATTTGACCCCCATTGCCTAGACCTTACCACTCTTCTGCCTTGGAACCAACATAGTACTGATTCTAAGGCAGAAGATAAGGGTTAAAAAAAAGGCTATATGGAACAAATAGGCTGGTGGGAGATGGAAAAGAAAAACTTAGAAAACAGATATGCATGAGAAGGTGGCCTCATGTCTCTCATATTGCTGAAATTCTAGAGTCTACTTATTCATCCTGGATTTGGAAAGACCTGGATTCAAATTTGGTCTCAGATACTTCTTAGCTGTGTGACTGTGAGCAAGTCATTTAACACCAATTGACTAGCCCTTACCACTCTTCTCTATTAGAATTGATACTAAGACAGGAAGTAAGGGTTTTAAAAAAAGACATATCTATTTGCTTCCTTAAATGTTATTAGACTAGGAGATATACTAGAGCTCCATCTAACTTCTGATCATTTTGTCATTATTATTGGGGGGAAAGGGGACTCCCCAAGCTCTAAATCCAAAGCTTGGCCCCTTTCCCACCAAATACCAGTGCCACAATGAACACACATAACGAGTAGCAAAGAAACCCTTTTATCCAGACGACAGTAAAACAGAAATCAGAGAAAGTCTCTATGGAAGACTATATAAGAGACAGTAAATAGGAAAGGAGAGCTCCCATTGGGAACAAGAAAATTCAACTCAACCTAGAGTCATCTCAAAGCTCTCTTTTGGACCCTGGATCGTTCTCTGTAATTTTGCAACATTCACTTTTGATTTTTTTCAGTCAATCAATAAATATATATCAGTGGCACTTATGTGCCTGGCTCTGTGCTAAACACCCTAGATGCAAATATAAGCGAAAAGAAAGACAGTCCCTATCCTCAAAGAACTTATTTTAGATTGGGAAAAGGCAGCGCATAAAAGGGTGGGGGCAGGCACTCATGTTGGATAATGGCGGTCAAGTCTTGGAGGACAGCTGGCCTGGGCCCTTTGCCAAAATGGAAGTCCAGGAAGAACTCACCAGTGAGAGAAGGGGCTTGTTGGAGAAAAGTGAGGAGAAAGCTGAAACATGAGCATGAGGATTTTTTTGTGGCTGTTCTTTCCATTTAGATTGTTAGAGTCATTGTGTATAACAATGGGCTAGGTGGCATAGTGAATACAAAGCACTCAGCCTGCAGTTGATATGCCCTGAGTTCAAATCCAGCCTTAGACACTTACTAGCTATGTGTGTAACCCTGGGAAAATCACTCAATTCCCCTCTGCCTTGGTTTCCTCAACTGTTAAATGAGGATAATAATAGCATCTACCTCATGTGAAGATCAAATAAGATCATTCTTATAAAGCACTTAGCACATGCCCAACCCATGTTGTTTAATCATTTTTTCAGATGTGTCTGACTCTTTGTGACCTCATTAGGGGTTTTCTTGGCAGAGATACTGAAATGGTTTGCCATTTCCTTCTCCAGCTCATTTTATAGATGAAGAAACTGAGTCAAACTGGGTTAAGTTACTTGTCTAGGGTCACACAGCTAGGAAGTACCTGAGGTCAGATTTGAACTCAGGAAGATGAGTTTTTCTGACTCCAGGGTTGGTGCTCTGGACACTGTGGCCCCACTCGCTGCCTGATACATAGTAGGTGCTTAATTAATGCTTGTCCCTTCCCTCTGCTTACTTTGGTTTGCAACAATTCATGTAGAGCTTTCCATGCTTCTCTGAATTCAAGTTCATGCTTTCTTTCGTATACTCTGATAGAATTTCTCCAGTTCCCATTTGCTTGGGTAAATTTCACTACTTGCTATTTGTGATTTTCTTTTCTTTTCTCTTCCTCTCTTTTTCTTCAAAACCTTCACCTTCCATCTTGGAATCAATACTGTTTGTGGTATCTAAGGCAGAAGACCTGTACAGGCTAGGCAGTGGGATATAAGTGACTTGCCCAGGGTCACACAGCTAGGAAGTATCTGAGGCCAGATTTGAACTGAGGACCTCTTGTCTCTAGGCCTGGCTCTCCATCCACTGAACCACTAGTTGCTCCTATGGTGATCTTTTCTGTAACAAGCTTTTGGTGGGAAGGAGCTAAGCCAGAATGTATAAGCTAAAGAATAACCAGGGAAGTGGCTTTCCTTCTGAACCCAAGTTCATACCACTACATCAGAGTATCTGACAGATGGTAGGTAGTCTGATACTCCTCTTGGAGACTGGAGGAGAGACTGTCCAGCCTCAGCTGACCCAGACCTTACCTACCCCTTCCCCTAGCTGGCATTCTGGTCATGCAGGCTTGGCTTTCTGCCAGACCTCAAATCCCATCTATCCATGACACCTGTTAGCTGCATCTACATATTTAGATGACCCACATCTACACGCATATTACACAAAGAACAGTTTAAAATATTTAAATGTATTTATAGCATTGGAGGCAGCTAGATGACTCAGTAGAAAGACCCAGTTCAAATCCAGTCTCAGACACTTCCTAGACTGGGTGTCCCTGGCAAGTCATTTAACCACTATTTCTCTTAATTCACTTGAGAAGAAAATGGCAGGCCACTTCAGTAACTTTTTGCCAAGAAAACCCCATGTGGGAGAGCTAAGTGACACAGTGGATAAAGTGCCAGACCCAGAGTCAGAAGGCTCTGCCTTCGAATCTGGTCTTAGACACTTCCTAGTTGTGTGACCCTAGGCAAGTCACTTAACCCCCACTCCTAGCCCTTGCAACTCTTCTGTCTTAGTATTCATACCAAGGCAGAAAGTAAGGGTTTAAAAAAATAAGTCGAGGGCAGGGGAAGAAGGGGATAGAATTGTAACTAGATGGCTTAATGGATATAGAGCCAGGCCTAGAGATTGGAGGTCCTGGGTTCAAATCTGACTTCAGATACTTCTTGGACAAGTCACTTAACCCCAACTGCCCCAGCTCTTACTACTCTTTTGCCTTGGAACTGACACTAGTATTGATTCTAGGACAGAAGATAATGGTTTATTTTATGGTCCATAGGGTCACAAAGAGTTACACACTACTAACAACTAAACGATTTATAGTATCTATAGCCAGAAGGAACTTTAGAGACTATCTCTTATGAGTTCCTTCATTTTCCCTATTGTAGCAGCCCCTATCCCAACTGGACACTAATACACAGACTGGAGTCCTCAGAGAGTGACCATTACTTATTCTCAGTGTTTGCATGTGAGTCTGAGTAGCATGTAAAGTTCTCCAACTATAAATCTGTTTAGCCATGTAGGGTAAGGTGGGCTTTGGATGTAGGGCTGGTGATTTGCTTATAATAAATACATGTCATAAGGGTCCCAAGTGTAACGAATACATATTTCACCCAAGTGGACTCTAGGCTGAGTTTGGAAAGCCTGGGTCAGGAAGAAGCTTCTACAGGGTAAGGTGACCTGGCTCACTCTTGGGCAAAAATTTGTTGGGGTCAGGTGAAATATTTCACATGGCAACCACCTAAGATGCCAGTAAAGAATCCAAAAGGATCTCATTTTTAAAGTGGACAAAGGGATAAACTCACACTGCAAGTCCATTTTCCCCTTTGTGTAGTCTTCCAAAAGTTCCTTGCAGGCATCGAATCAATGATGACCAAGTCATACTTAACTATTGTTTAAGTGGGCTGGTTCCTTCCATGACATAATCTATATTCAGTTGATGGCTTCTCTGGGTTGGGCCAGGCAATTTGTTTACCTCCTTCAATGGCTTCTCACTAAATTTAATTACTTCTGGACTAGATCACTCAAGTGTCTCCCTATAAATGTCTCCAGACCTGGCATGGCTCATGGTGTTGCTGCCTATGCAGTTTTCCTCTTGACACCTATGGCTAATGCCACTGGTCCTGGTATACTCTGGTATTGACTCTGGCCACCATGAGAACTCTGATGTTGCTTTCTCACCTCCCAAACTTACTTACAAAGTTTTTGCCTGGATATGTCTTCTTCTGAGAACTCATTCTCCTAAGATTGTAAAAATAAAAAAAAATTAAAAAACGAAGTGCCATGTACTCAAGGACACATAGAGACTTGTGACCAACTGATCCTCCCTGACCTATGGCTCAAAGTGGCCCTTCTTGCTTGAAGTCACCAAGGAAAGAAAGGGAAATGGATGGGTTGCCCCTTTAGAATAAACATTCTGTTCTACGGCAGCCATTGACTTTTTTTGCTTATAGACTTCTTTAATTTTTTTTTTCAATTACATGTAGTAATAATTTTTGACCATTGTTTTCTGACATTTTGCAATTCAGATTCTTTCCCTCTCTCATTACCTCTTCAATGCATTAAGTGATAAGTTATATTAATATTTTCATGCAATACATATTTCTATATTTCCTATGGCATGACAGAAGACACATATCACATATACAATAAAAAATTTATGAAAGAAATAAAATGAAGGATACCATGCAATCAGATTCCAACAATTCCTTCTTTGGCTTTGGATAGGCAATTTTTATTATGAGTCTATTAGGGTTATCTTGGAACCTTGCATTGCCGTTAATAGATTAGACCTTCACAATTGATCTACGTACAATATTTCTGTTACTGTATGCACTGTTCTCTTGGTTCTGCTCATTTCACTTTGCATCAGTTCATATAAGTTATTCTGGTTTCATTATTTCTAATGAAACAATAGTATTATATTATAATTATATACCACAACTTATTCATCCATTCTCCAATCGATGGATACCCCCTCAGTTTCCAATTCTTTGCCACTACAAAAAGGGCTGCTAAAAATACTTTTGTACAGGCAGCTCCTTTTCCCTTATCTCTGCTCTCTTTGATATACAAACCCAATAGTAGTATTTCTGGGTCAAAGGACATTCAGCCATTGACTCTTGAGTTATTCAGCTCTGCAGCCAATTAAAAGACTTTGCTGTTATGATAAACTGACCCTTGAGCCAATCATAGTTGGAAACTGATTCTCTTATTCTATACCATTGGATTAGAAGCAGGAATATACTTGTACAGTCTTCAAAAATGGATCCTATGGTCCAGTATATCATACTGTACTTCAAAGAAAATAGAGGCCTATAGAGGTTAAGTGACTTGGTCAGGGTTACACAGCTAGAAAAAAAAAAAGAACAGGATTTAAACCCATATCACCTGACACCATAATCCAATGCTTTTCCCTCTAGAGCCTATGTCTGTGATGGGCAAACTTTTTAAAGAGGGGGCCAAAGGAAAGGAAATGTTCATCTGTCAGTCTGTTTCTAAGGCAACTCTTTCGAAGTTTCCTTGTATTGTATCCTGCTCATTGTATTCATCAGATTAGGAATAATGCCAAGCTGCTAGATAGAACATTTCAGGGTCCCCCCACCCCAATCTGGCCCAAGGGTCATAGCTTGCCCATTACTGGTCTAGACTAAGCAATAGTTGTTTGTTGTCCTTCAGTCATTTTGTCTGACACCGCAGGATCCCATTTGGAGTCTTCTTGGCAAAGATGCTGTAATGGTTTGACATTTTCTTCTCCAGATCATTTTGCATATAAGGAAGCCAGGGTAAACAAGGGTAAAGTAAATGTCTGAGGTCAGATTTGAACTCAGGAAGATCCATGTTCTATCCACAGCACCACTAGCTGCCCAAATATTTGTTTACTGAATGTTGATTTCGTATTCAAACCTAAAATTAAAAAGGGGGCAGCTGGGTAGCTCAGTGGATTGAGAGCCAGGTCTAGAGACGGGAGATCTTAGGTTCAAATCTGACCTCAGACATTTCCTAGCTGTGTGACTCTGGACAAGTCACTCAACCCCCACTGCCTAGCCCTTACCACTCTTCTGCCCTGGAGTCAATACACAGTATTGATTCTAAGATGGAAGGTAACATTGGAAAGGGAAGGAAAGGAGAGGAGAGGAGAGGAGAGGACAGGGGAGGGGAGATGAGGGGAGGGGTGGTGAGGGGAGGGGAAGGGTGGGAAGGGGAGGGGAGGGGTGGGGAGGGGAGGAGAGGGGAGGGGAAAGAAGGAAACTAGAGACAGTGAAGGATGTGCAGTCAAGAAAATAAGATGGTCATACGCAATTGTCCATGAAGTATAAAGTACTTTATCAGTCACTCTGAGTAGTACCAGGTAATAGACAACATAGAAAGGCAAATTCAAGCAATCAATTGGAAAGGACTTTATAAAGATAAAGTGTTTGAGCAATAAAAACTATGCAATGAGGGTTAAGTGACTTGCCCAGGGTCATACAACTGGGAAGTAACTGAGGTCATATTTGAATCTAGGACCTCCTCTCTCTAAGCTTGGTTCTCTATCCACTGAGCCACTCAGCTGCCCTGATTTTGTTATGTATGATCATCTTAAAAAAATTAAGGGCTGGACAGGGGAAAGGGAGTCAGGATGAGTTAACGAATTTCATATGATTTAGAAATCTATACAAATGAGGAAGAAATAGAAGAAGCAGGCATCACTTAAACCCAGGAGTATAGGGGTAAATTTTTAACAACTAGCTCTCCAAAAAAAAAAATTGAGATATAATATGTATCTATATCTTAAAGTTTAAATCTTCATTATTAGCATTTCTCCATCACATTCTTAAGACTTTGCAGTCAACAAATAAATAATAAATCAAACCCTAATTTGTTGATTTCTGAGGTGTAAATGCTGACATTGAGAAATTAACAATAGGCTCTCCAAACTGGTATAAGGGGCTCCCTCACACCCCTGCTTGAATTCGACTTTCATCTGAAGTGGTCAAGGAAGACAAAAGGTCAAAGGAAGGTAGAATGCATACAGATAGAGACTGATATAAGAACATATTTAACTTAACAAGGAAACAAGAGGGAACAGGAAGAGGGTATGGGGGGGGCACGTAAGGATAGATTCAGGGACAGATTTGTCAGAAGCAAAACATATTCCTTCTTAGGAAGTTTGTAACTTATTAGAAGAGAGATGTATAAGCTAAGAAATGTGATCATACTTATCAATCTCTCCATATAAAATTCCTGAGCATAAAAGCAAGCTAACATATTCAGAGATCTCCTGTTCTATACTCTTATTTCTGAATCCGGTTGAGGAGAGGGCATGACATGTCAGAGGAAGATAGACAAAGGCTTGAATCTCCATCTGCCTTCTTCCTTTGGTGTGAGGAGGAAACAGACCTGAGTGGAGAAGTGATTTGTCCTGTTACCCAGTGAATCAATCTAACCCTTGGTTCAGTGCTTCCCCCACTACTTGCCTGTGGTAACAGGAAGGTACTTAACTTTAGGAAAGTTTGAGCATGATGGATTGTAGGAGGAAGACCACAGCTATTTGAGGTAAGTGATTGTTGTGTAACAAATAATGGGAGCCTAGAACATAAGATCATAGATCTAGGGCTGGAAGAGACCTCATAGACCATCTGGTTCAGCCCCTTCATTTTACAGTTGAGGAAACCAAGCCTCATGAAGATTAATCGACTTGCTTGAAATAGGTTGTAAATGTCAGAAGTGGAATTTGAATTCAAATCCTCTGACTTCAGAGTCATAATAAGCATGCAAGGCACTTACTATAGAAATGTACAGCTCTGACCCATCTCCTTTTTCCTGCCCAGAAAACTTGGGTGTCTCTCTATTGCCTATGGGATAAAATACAAAATCCTTGGACTCTATCCTCCATCAACCAACCATTCAATCTGTCAATCAACCATCAAATATTTTTAAAGCATTTATTACCTCCAGGTACTATGCTGATTAGGCATTTGGTACACAAAAAAAAAAAAAGCAAAAACCATCCCAGACGGGGGCAGCTGGGTAGCTCAGTGGAGTGAGAGTCAGGCCTAGAGACAGGAGGTCCTAGGTTCAAACCCAGCCTCAGCCACTTCCCAGCTGTGTGACCCTGGGCAAGTCACTTGACCCCCATTGCCCACCCTTACCAATCTTCCACCTATGAGACAATGCACCGAAGTACAAGGGTTAAAAAAAAAAAAAAAAAAACCATCCCAGACTTGAGTACCTTACGATGGGGGCGGGGGCAGTTCTAGCACCAATCTATATTTCTGATCTAAAATCCTACTGTTCTCCTTCACAACCTTGAGTCTTGGGTCAAAGTAAACCTATGGACATCAGACAATCTCAGTCTTACCCTGCTTTCTCCAACTCCGACATATTCCCAAAGACCTTTACACTATGCTGGGAAAGAATTCCTTCCTTGGTTCTACCTGGTGAATTCCTTCTTCTAGACAAAAGTTTTCCTAGTTTCCTCACCTGAAAATTTTCTCTCCCCAAATATTCCTATAGCAGTTTGCATGTTCACACACGTGTGTATACACACACATGTGTATATTCGCATATATGTTTTATATGTATCTAGATGTACAGGTATATATGTGGATGTAGATGTATATATGTACACACTAAATGCTTTATTTTTATTTTTATTTATTTTTAATTTTATTTTTTAGAAAAAAATTTTCCATGGTTCCATGATTCATGTTCTTACTCTCCCCCCACCACCACCCCCATAGCCGATGCGCATTTCTACTGGTTTCTTCATATGTCATCGATCAAGACCTATTTCCATATTATTGATAGTTGCACTGGGGTGGTTGTCTAGAGTTTACATCCCAAATCATTTCCGCATCAACCCATGTGTTCAAGCAGTTGTTTTTTCTTCTGTGTTTCCACTCCTGTAGTTCTTCCTCTGAATGTGGGTAGCGTTCTTTTCCATAAATCCCTCAGAATTGTCCTGGGTCATTGCACTGCTGCTAGTACAGAAATCCATTACATTCAATTTTACCACAATGTATCTGTCTCTGTGTATAATGTTCTTCTGGTTTTGCTCCTTTCACTCTGCATCACTTCCTGGAGGTCTTTCCAGTTCACATGGAATTCTTCCAGTTCATTATTCCTTTCAGCACAATAGTATCCCATCACCAACAAATACCACAATTTGTTCAGCCATTCCCCAGTCGAAGGGCATCCCCTCATTTTCCAGTTTTTTGCCGCCATAAAGAGCACGGCTATAAATATTTTTGTACATGTCTTTTCCCCTTTAATTTCTTTGTTTTATGTATGCATATATACACAATTCATATACATATACACAAATATATACACAAACTATGTATATACAAAATACAGTACACAAATATGGATACGAATGTGTGTGTGTGTGTGTGTGTGTGTGTGTGTGTGTGTGTGTAAATGTATCTAAGGCAACTAGGTGGTGGTACAGTGGGTAAAAGCAATGGATTTGGAACCAGGACAGACCCAAGTTAAAAATCTAGCATAGTTACTAGCTATATAACCCTGGGCAAGTCACTTAACCTCCCAGCCTTAGCTTTCTCATTTGTGAAATGGGGAAAATTATATCATTTCCTTCCCATAGTCATTGTGAGGATCAAATGAGATGATGTATGTATAGCACATTACACACCTTAAGGCATTATATTAAATGCTTATTAAATTAAATTATCATAATTAATTAAATGCTATTATTGTTTTTGTAGATTTTTCCTTGTTCCAATCACATTATACCTTGTTTCATCCTGTCTTGTCCCCTCCCCCAAACCCACCCCCATTGGACTATATAAACTCCTTAGGGTAAGGTTTACTTTTGTATTCCAAGTACAGGTGCCTCACACATAGTATGTAATAAATGCTTCTTGTTGTTCAAAGTAGGACTAGACAGAGCTAAGGGATGTGTAGAAGGATCATTTGGGACTTATGTATGTTTAATTGTGGGAAGTGGGGTAGCTAGGTGGCTCAGAGGATAGAGTACCAGACCTGAAGTCAGGAAGACCCAAGTTCACATTTGGCTTCAGACGTTTATTTACTAGCTATATGACCATAGACAAAATCACTTTAACCTTCATTTACCTCATCTGTAAAATGGGGACATAGCATCACCCTTGCAGGGTTATCATGAGAATCAAATGAGGTAATAACTGTGAAGGGCTTAGCACAGTACCTAGAAGATAGTAAGCACTCTATAAATGCTAGCTATGCTGCTGATGATATGTTGGTGAAAAGGGAAAAGAATCCTGGAAGATGCTGGCACCATGGACAGAGGTACTAGGGAAGGAGGATAAGGAACTGAGTCTAAATATTTGGGGCATATCTTATCACTTGAGTGAAGAAGCAGCTACCTATCATGCCCATTTGTTTGCTACCCACTCTCTTAATCTTTTGTAGTCTGGCTTCTGCCCCCAACATCTTAGTGATGTAACCCTTGGCAAGATACTTACTCTCTATGAGCCTTCATTTTCTTATAGTTATGGTATGGGTGTACTGGACTACAAGGGCCTGTCTTCAAAGAGGGCCCAGATATCGTCAACCTGTTTCTAATCCAACCATTTAGAAATTTAAAATTGGTAGGTGTTGGGTGTGGTGAGCACACAACACAAAGAACAAAACTGAGCACATTTTTAAGAGGCAGGAAAAGGAAGTGGGAGTTAGCCTTGAGTCAACTGTCTGTACATAATCAGATTCATCAGAGCTAAGACCAAAATTTATAATAAACAAGAGAGAATAGTGATGAGAAAAAGATGAAGAAGATTTAACTCTAAATTATTTAAACTAACTCTTAAAAATAAAAAATGGGAAACAGATGACAGAAATGACATTGAAACTGACTGATAATTTCATCCAAAAGTTAGGCCAATGTAAATTAATTGCTATAACTCTAGAGACCAAAAGAGCCCAGAAACCATCTTTCTAAGCAAACGTTTGACTTACTTGCCAAGCAGGGAGAAAAGGTTGCCCAAGGCAACACTGGATTAGACTACAAATTCATTTGTTATATCCTACAAAGATCATGATGGACAATTATGAGCAGTAAGTATAAACAGAAAGCCTTCTTTTATGTGTTGTCTTTCCTCATTAGATTATAAACTCCTGGGACAGCTAAGTGGCTCATTGGATAGAGAGCCAGGTCTGGAGACAGGAAGTCCTGTGTTTAAATCTGTCTTCAAACACTTCCTAGCTATATGACCCTGGGCAAGTCACTTAACCCCAGTTGCCTAGCCCTTACTGCTCTTTTGTCTTGGAACTGATACTTTCATCAATTCGAAGACATAAGGTAAGTGTTAAAAAATTTAATTAAAATGTAAGCTTCCTGAAAGAAGGGATTATCCCCTTTTTTTGCTTGTATTTGTATTCCCAGAACCTAGCACAGTGCCCAGCTCATAGTAAATGCTTAAAAATTGCTCGTTGCCTTGACCTGACTTGACATGAACTCAATAAGAGTTATAGCAGGGAATAAGCAGACTTTCACAAAAGTCAATCAAGCAATTTCCATTCAGCAGACATAATGAACATAAGATCCAATTAGGCTAATTGTTGACTGCAAAAAAAAAAAAAGACTTGGTAGAATAAAACTTCACCTTGCAGGTTCTTTTACTAGGTACCTCTTATCTGTATATCCAGATCATTCAATAATCCTTGGAAAATGTAACCATAGATCCTGTTTGTGGCCCCTCTCATAATGAAGATCAAGGAAGGCATAAAATATAGAGATCTATGCTCAAAAAAGTATTTGTTGTTGCAATGGAGGCAAACCAATGAAAGGTCTAAGCCAAGGTAGAATTCTGTGGGGATGGTCAGGTTTTTTAAATACTAACTACTATTTGCAGATGACATTGTGATGATCAAGTACCAAAACATTGCAGAGCCTCTGTGAAGAGCTCTGTAATCTCAAGAGTTTGGTTTGTCTATCCATCCACACAGGAGAGGCCAAATAGACAAAGCGTATGTTGCCCAGATTTCGATATGCATCTGGATAGACCCTGAAAGGAGCTTGTGCAACCGTAAGTATATCAGGGACGAATCATAAAGATGAAAAATGAGTCCAGAGCCCACAATCAAAAAAGAGAAGAGTGGTTGCTTTCAGGAAATTGCAAAGCACTTTTGCTAACCCCCTATGATAGTGTTGGTGAAGTATTGACATGCATGTCCATTTGGCACAAGGCGAGCTGCTCTGTTCTCCCTCTTCCTAGTGCCCAAGGACATTTTTGCATGCTGCCCCTCTTTCCAGCTACTCAAAGCGAGCACTCTCTGAGGGTAATGCAGGGGGCTCTCAGGCAGCTTGAAGTTGCAGTTTGGGCACACAAACTTGAAAACCTTTGCCACCACTGCCCTATAACAAGCTTCTTATAACAGCAAAGGTCTATCTTTTGAATACAAATATATGGTCATGAGACCAGAAGTACCACTGTCTCCAAATAACTAAAGATGGACAATACACAGAGGGCAGTGAAAAGACATGTGATGGGCATGAGTGGGTTGCAATGACTAACCAACAAAAGACTCTGTAGAATAGGAGTAAAGGCCAGGCAGCTGGGTAGCTCAGTGGATGGAGAGCCAGGCCTAGAGACGGGAGGTCCTAGATTCAAATCTGGCCTCAGACACTTCCCAGCTGTGTGACCCTGGGCAAGTCACTTGATCCCCATTGACTACCCTTACCACTCTTCTGCCTAGGAGCCAATACATAGAAGTTAAGGGTTAAAAAAAAAAAAAAGAAAACTGTACTTACTCTTTGACCCAGCAATACCACTACTAAGTCTGCATCCCAAGGAGATCAAAGATGGGGGAAAGACCTACTTGTACAAAAAATATTCATAGCAGCTTTTTTTGTGGTGGCAAAAAACTGGAACCCAAAGGGATGTCCATCAATTAAGACATGGCTGAACAAGTTGTGGTATATGATTGTAATGGAATTATATTTCACCATAAGAAATTATGAGCAAGATGTTCACAAAACCCTGGAAATACTTATATGAAGTGATACAAAGTGAAGTGAGCAGAACTAGGAGAACACTGTACCCAAGGACAGCAATAGTGTATGATGGTCGGCTGGGAATGACTTAACTATTACCAACAAGGCAAAGATCCAGGACAATTCCTGATGAAAAAGGATATCCAACACCAGAGAGGGCATAGACAGAGTCCAAATGCAGATCAAAATATCTGGGAATTTTTCTCTAATGTAAGTGATGTGTCTTCTTTTGTGACATGATAAACATGGAAATACGTATTGTATGATAACCTATGTACAACCTATATCATCATATTCCCTGATGTCTTGGAGAGGGGGAATGAATGCAAGGGAGAGAGGGAGAGAATATGGATGACAAAATTTCAGAAAATAATTATTCAAAATAGTATCTATAAGCAACTTGGAGGGGGTAGCTGGGTGGCTCAGTGGATTGAGAACCAGGCCCAGAGATGGGAGGTCCTGGGTTCAAATCTGGCCTCAGACACTTCCTAGCTGTGTGACTCTGAGCAAGTCACTTAACCCCCCATTGCCCAGCCCTTACTACTCTTCTGCCTTGGAACCAATATACAGTATTGATTCCAAAATAGAAGGTAAGGGTTTAAAATAATAATTTTTAAAAAAAGCAATCTGGGAAAAAAGAAAACACTTTAATTTTTAAAATAGTGAAAACTTTTGATTGAGTATTTTTTGTCTCTGTTTAATACCTAGCCTGGTATTAATAATAGCTAACATTTCTAGAGCACTTTACATACATCATGTCATTTATCCTTATAACCTTCCTATGATCCACTTTAGAGATAAGGAAATTGAGGTTCATTTTAAATGAGGTTTAAATGATTTTTCCAGGGTCTCATAGCTAGTAAGAATAGCCTTTGAAGCCCAGTCTTTGTGGCTCTGTCTCCAGTACTCTATTCACTTTATCATGCCATCTTCAATAACCAGATGGTCATTGAACAGAATCTGGGGAGACATTTCCTAAAGAGTCTTGCGTGACTTTACAATGTGTACAAGATGCTCCTTGTCAGGGTAACTTTTAGGCTCTGCTTTGTTCTGTTGTATCCAATGTGTAGTGGTAGAACATGGTGACTGGAGATTAGCTATTGGGTCTGAAGTAAAGAGGTTCATTAGATGGACCAGCGGGTGAAAAGAAGGGAGCAATGTCAAAGAAGACTAGCAAGCTAGGAAGGGATCAGGTGGGAAGAGCTTTAAATGACAAATAAAAGGGTTTCTATTTTGTCTTAGAGGCAATAGAGAGCCATGGGAGTTTATTAAGTAAGGGAGTAACATGGTCAGATCTGTGCTTTATAGAAGTCATTTAGGGGGTAGGTAGGTTGCTCAGTGGTTAGAGTGCCAGGCCTGGAGACAGGAGGTCCTGGGTCAAAATCTGAACTCAGACACTTCCTAGCTGTGTGACCCTGGGCAAGTCACTTAACCCCCATTGCCTAGCCTTACTACTCTTCTGCCTTAGAACTGACACTCAGTATGAATTCTAAGACAGAAGGTAAAGGGTTTTTGTCTGTTTGTTTGTTTTTAAATCACTTGGTTAGCTATAAGGAAGAAGGATCTGTATGAGGAGAGGCTTGAGGCTGGGAGACCAATTAGAAGGTTGTAATAGTTCCTGTAAGAGATGATGAAGGCTTTGAACTAGATTAATGGTTCTGTTAGAGGAGAGAAGGAGACAGATGAGAGAGCTGTTTTGGAAAGAGATGATGAAGTCTGGGAATTGAGTGGATCTGTGGATTTGGCAGAGTGGAGAGAGCATTGGCCTGGTAACTAGGAAATCTGGGTTTGAATCTAGCCTCTGCCACTGAGTAGCTTTGTGACTATATCCAACTCATTTCGCCTCTCCATGTCATCTGTAAAATTGGGATATTAATAATACTTCTACTATATTCTTCATTGGGTTGTGTGAAGAAACCCTTTTATAAACTCTAAATAAGTACACTGGAAATGAGAATTCTTATTAAAAGCAGTGAGTTACATGTCATTGTACCCTTTCAAGCAGAGGCTAGATGGTGGCTTTCTTGGCAGTGTTTTGTAAACCTTTAAGTGCTTTAGAAATAGGAGTTAGTTCTATAGAAAAGTAAATATTAATAGCAGCATCTCTTTTTTGTAGTGGCAAAAACTTGGAAACAGATAGGGTACTCTTGGATTGTGGCACATGAGTGTGGTACATGTGGAACAAACAAATGGTGGTATATGAGTGATTATTACACAAATACAAAAAGTCAAGAGAAGCATGGGAAAACAAAGACTTAACTGATAAAAAGTGAAATAAACAGAACAAAGAAAATAAATAATATGTCTAAAACTAACAAAAAAATGACTGGAAAAAACTAACACGCAAGTTAAGAGGAAACTGGGGGTGAGGTGGGGGGAAACACGGGGTGGCACTTGGTCTCTGGGAGGGGTGGGCATGGCACTCTGTCTGGAGAGTGGGATGGACGCAGGGCTTGACACTCCATCTCAAAAAGGTTCACCATCACTGTTCAAGGTTGGTTTTTTTCCCCTTTCCTTTCCTTTTTTCTTATAAGGGATTGCTCTCTGGGTAGGGTAGAGATGTATTTGAAAATGCAAGTAGTTTTTTTTAATCAATAAAATTAGATTTTAAAAAAAGAAATGGGAGGAGTTATACTTACTATCTCCAATTCCTTCAACCAAAGAGCTTTGACTTGGGTCAGAAGATTTATGTTCAAATCTAAACTCTGAAGAAACTTGTGCAATATCAGGCAAATCACCATGCCTGGATTCCTCAGTTTTCTCATCTGTTAAAAATGATAGAGATGCAAACAATTGGCTGCTGAGGTCCTTTGCATCTCTAGCCCTTATGACAATTATCATAAAAAGTGTGCAAAGGAAGACTCTAGGAGGGTTTATAAATTGCTTTGTCATTCCCGGGATGCTCAGAAATGTGCCCTGTGATATTGATATCAGGGGAGAAGGGAAATCTCAGAGGTAGTTACTTCCCAAGGTTCTTTTCTCACTCTTTCCCATCTGTTTGGACACTGTTTCCTGGACCGGACTTTTTTCCTCCATTCTGGGCACATATACAAAAGTGGGCCCGTGCGTGTGTATGTGCAAGCATGCACACAGACTTGTTATGAACAAAACAGCATCCTTCCTGGCATGAAAATTGCTTATGATCTAAAGTTCTCCAGTTGAGAGCAATTTGGAACCACACCTAAAGGGCTATAAAACTACACACCCTTTTACCCATCAATATCACTACTAAGTCTATATCCCTAGGAAATCAAAGAAAGGGAGAAAGGATCTATTTATACAAAATTATTTATAGCAGCTCTTTTTGTGATGGCAAAGAATTCAAAACTATGGGGGTGTCCATCAGTTTGAGAATGGCTGAACAAATTGTGGCATACAATTATAATGGAATACTGTTGTGCTATAAGAAATGACAAACAAGACAATTTTGGAAAAACCTGGAAAGACTGACCTGAACTGATGTAAAGTGAAGCAAACAGAACCAGGAAAGAACACAGTAACAGCAATATTGAATGATGATCAGCTTTGAATGACTTAGCTGTTATCAACAATAAAATGATCTAAGACAACTCTAATGGACTCAGGATGAAAAATGCCAAAGATGGAACTAAAGGAGACTAAATGCAGATGAAAGCATACCATTTTTCACTTTATTTCCTTCACAAGTTTTTTCTTTTATGTGTGTTGTGTGTCTTCTCTTGCAACATCAAGAATATGGAAACATGATTGCATGGTAAGAGATGTATAACCTAGACCAGATTGCTTGCTGTCTTGGGGAAGGGGCTGGAGGAGGGGAGGGAAAGAAGGAAAAATTTGGATTACAAAATGTCAGAAAACAAATGTTAAAAATTGTTTCTACATGTAAATGGAAAAAAGATAGTAAAATCTTACTGGAGGAAGAGTAAAAAATAAAGTTCTCCAGTTGAAACTGGAAGAAGAAGGCAGTGAGCTCCCATTTCCTTAAAAATTTGCTGCTCACAAACTAATTTTGCATCTAATCTGTCTTCTTCTCTCTACTTCTATTGTCACCATCTGAGGCCAGGACCTTGGTACCTCATTCTTTCATTATGCGAGCATTTCCTAAGCCCCCAATTTGTCCTCCCCATTGTGCCATGCAAAGGAAATACAAAGGGAAAAAAGAAACATTCTTTGTCCTCCAGCAGTTTATAATCTTTTGGGAGGAAATAACATGTACACAGAGAAATCTTTTATTTTTGTTCATTTATTTTAAAATACCTTATTTTTCCAACTAAATGTAAAAATATTTTAATATTCATTTTTAAATGTCTTGAGTCCTAAACTCTCTCTCCCTTCCTCTCCTCCCCTCTCTTCTCATTGAAAAGGCAAACAACTTGATATTGGTTATGCATGTACAGTACATATTTCCGTATTAGTCCTGTCCACAAAGATAATATACAAAGTAATTGGTAAGGGGATGCACTTATAACTGGGGGGATCAGGAAAGACTTATTGTTAGAAGCAATACCTACTTGAACCCAGTGGAACTGCTCATTGGCTATGGGAGGGAGGTGGGAAGAGAGGAAGGAAAAAACACAAATCATGTAACCATGGAAAAATAGTCTAAATTAATTAATTAAATTAAAAAAAAAAAGAAGAAGAAGAAGAAGCAGCAATACCTAAAGTGGGCCTTAAAAGGAGCTAGTGATTCTAAGAGGCCAAGATGAGATGGGAAGGGGGGGCATTCCTGGCATGGGGAATAACCTATGATGTGCCTGGAGCCTGCAGATGGAATGTTGTGTTTGTGTCTTGGGACCAGTAAGTAGGCTAATTTGGCTAGAATATAGAGAGTATGAAGGGGAATAATGTGAAACCTTTCAGCTAAATAAGTATGTTAGATCTAGACTGTGAAAGGCCTTAAATGCCAAACAGAGGAGATCGGATTGGATCCCAGGGGAAAGAGGCAGCTTCATCTTTAAAATGGAGAAAACAGTATGTAATGCAAAAGGTTATTTGTAAGGTTCAATCGAGATAATATGGTTAAAGTGCTTCTATAACTATCATATATAGGGAGGAGGATTGATTGAGTAAATTGACCAAGTTACCCTATCTCAGTTAGAAAAAATGTTTAAGATGCTAGAGGGCAGTTAGGTGGTTTAGTGGATTGAGAGCCAGGCTAAGAGAAGGGAGGTCCTGAGTTCAAATGTGACCTCAACTGCATCCTAGCTGTGTGACCCGAGGCAAGTCACTTAACCCCCATTGCCTATGACTTTTCTGCCTTGGAACACAATATTGATTATGAGATGGAAAGTAAGGGTTTGTTGTTGTTGTTGTTCTTTGTTTGTTTGTTTCTGTTTTAAATGTTAAGGTGCTAAAGACTGCTGCCAGCTTAACCAGAAACTGTATTCTGATTGGCTGAGGAAATTTAGTCATCTGTGGGCCATCTATAAAAGTCTGAGCCAGTTTGAGTCTAAGAGATTCAAGTATTTAATGACAGAGAGGAGAAAGAAGAGCCTTTAGAAGGAATTTCTTGGAAGGAGGGGGAAAGCATCTTAGCCTTGGCTTAAGTCTCTCTCCCTCCCACTCAAACACTCCCTCAACTTGGTCAGAGGAGAGAATCTTTCCAGTTTCAAAAGGTCAGGAGAATTTTGAACTTTCCATCTTCACATTAGTATGCTAGTGTTATCCCCAGGAGAGCAGTAACGGATGGAAGCATCTGCACCCAGAGCCAAAAAACAGCCTGGATTGGATGAGGAAAGGAAAATTCAAGATTCTACCAAGAGCCTGCATCAGAAGCTACCATGTGTAGCAAAAAATTGGAAAATGAGGGGATGTCCCTCTATTGGGGAATGGCTGAATAAATTGTGGTATATGATAGTGGTGGAGTACTATTGTGCTATAAGGAATGATGAATTTCTATTAAGAACTGGAAAGACCTCCATGAACTGATTCGGAGTGAAATAAGCAGAACCGGGAGAATATTATACACAGTAAATGAAACATTGTGGGATGATCAAGTATGATGGACTTTGCTACTAAAAGCAATGTAATGATCCAGAACAATTCTGAAAGACTGATGACAAAGGACACTATCCACACCCAGAGAAAGAACTGTGGATGTAGAACTCCACAAGAAAACGTGATTTATTACTTGTTTATGTGGGTATAGGATTTGGGGTTTTGGTTTTAAAGGAATTTTCTTTTACAAAAATGAATAATATGGAAATGGGTTTGAGTGGTTATATATATCTCCAGTGGAATTGATTGTCAACTTCGGGAAGCAGGAGGGATGAGGGGAGGGAGAAAACATGAATCATGGAACCATGGAACAAAATTTTTTAATTTAAAAAAAAGAAGCTACCATGTGCCTAAAGGAAATTTCGCAAGAACCCCGTGAAGAAAAATATTTCCAGCAAACAGAAGCCAGGAGGTGCTTCTTGCCACATGTACTCTCTAGGCTTAAGTCCATTTTGCCTTGGATTCTATGTGCCCTGATTAGATAGTGTGTCACAAATTTTTGGGAGGATAATTTGTACCAAGTACACCATTTAATTGTCTGTCTGCTAAACTGATAACATCTAATAGGTCTGGAGGTGAGGATAAACACACTGGTAGGGGCTCAAGCTTTGGCACTGGACGGATACTCTCTAACCACTATAATGTACTCCCTATAATTACTTAATATAATTAATTCTATTATATTAATGTGATTAATATAATTAATTAATATAATAATCAATATAATTACTTCCTATAATTTTGAGGAGACAACTAGCTAGCCATATTCTGGGAACATGACGGAGCTGAGAAAGTAATTCTAGAGCACTTTCTCTTCTAAGAGGACACCATCTCTCATCCTCTCCAGGTCTTCAAACCTCTCAGGCCCCTTCCACGTATAAGATTCTCTAGTTCTCCTATTCTCTATCTTCTAACCACCTGCTTCCAATTTTGCCTTCTTTCTTTTCTGTCTTGTCCCCCCTTCTCTTTTCTTTCCTTCTCTCTTCCCTTCCTCCTTAATCTCATTTCCATTTTTCCTCCTTTGCTTTTCCCAAGATTCTCCCTCAAAGAAGTGTGGGGGGGGGGGGAGCAGCAGCAACCTCTTTCCCCAGGACTGTACCCTCCCCCCCACCCCTATTCCCAGGACTTTCCTCCATGGTTTGTGGCTAGATTGGCTCCTGCTGTTGCCCATTTTGGTGTAAGAAACTGGGCCAGGGAAACATAAACAATTCCCTGGGCTCCTCACATCCCCCCCTCGATTCCTCATCCCTTTCAGGGCAACGAGCAGCCTGCTGGGCCCTAGGCAGGAGGGGCCCCTAGTCCAGGGGGCTCTAAGAAACCTGAGGCAGTCCTGGGCCTCTGGGCCTCTGACTCATGCAGCTGCCTGCCCCCCTCTTCTTCCCTCCCATAGCAGCAGCCCACATCACCACAGAGGCAAAATGGCCCTGAGCTGGCAAAGAGAATAGAATATTGCACGGGGGTGGGAAATGATTGGATTTTAATCATAGATCCGTAGGACTTGTTTGTCTGAGATGAAAGGCTTTACCGCAGGGCACTTCCTGGTCCCATCCATAAAGATCTCTCTGAGGGGCTAAATGGGCCTTTTCTGTATGATTGCCCATATGTGGCCAGGGAAGCGCGTCCCCCCTCCCCATCCTGTGCATTTGTGCACGGAAGCCCATGTGTCTGAGTCCAAATAAGAGCAGGCTATTTGGTACTGAATGAATAAATAAATGACCCATGTGACTCTGCATCCAAAAGGCCTGTGATTGGGTCAGGGCCGGGACAGCATGCTGCAGGTGTGTTCCCCCCACTCTTACCCTGCCCTTCCAGCTGGAAGTGCTCCCTTCTTTTTGATTTCTGACCTTAGAGCCTTTTAGAGTCACTAGGATGGGATAACCACTCCGACACCTGAGATTTCACTGGAACTGGGAATTCCTGGGCAAGGAAACCCTCTCTCAAGCCAGTGCTTTAGTTAGTCTTTTTTTTTTTTTTTTTTAAACCATTGACCCTAGGACAGAAGAGCAAGGGCTAGGCAAATGGGATTAAGTGACCTGCTCAAGGTTACACAGCTAGGAAGTATCTAAGGCAAGATTTGAACCCAGGTCCTTTTGACTCCAGGTCTGGCACTTTATCTACTGTGCTACCAAGCAGTCCTTTCAAATTACAGTCTCTCTCTCTCTCTCTCTCTCTCTCTCTCTCTCTCTCTCTCTCTCTCTCTCTCTCTCTCTCTCTCTCTCTCTCTCTCTCTCTCTCTCTCTCTCTCCCCTTTGCTTTCTGTCCTAAAACCAATACTGTGTATTAGTTCCAAGGTAGAAGAGTTACAGTTAGGTAATGGAAGTTAAATGACTTGCCCAGGGTCACATAGCTAGGAAGTATCTGAGGCTAGATTTGAATTCAGGATTTTCTACTGAGGGTATACAACATGTTCACAGATAAGGAAAAAAATTATGTACATTCTAAATGGACAGTGATTTGTGGGTTTTGTTGTTCAGCCATTCAGTCATGTTCAACTCTTCATGACCCAATTTGGAGTTTTCTTGGCAAAGATACTAGAGTGGTTTGTCATTTCCTTCTCCAGCTCATTTGACAGAGGATGGAAACTGAGGCAAACAGGGTTAAGCAACTTGCCTAGGGTCACATAATAAGTAAATGTCAGACTGGATTTGAACTTAGGAAAATTAGTCTTCCTGACTCCGGGCCCTGCATTCTGTACAATATGGCGCTATATAACTGCCCCAGATTTGTAGGTGGGAGGGAGCATTAATAATTAAGCCAGGCCAAAAAATTGGAAAATGAGGGGATGCCCTTTGATTGGGGAATGGCTGAACAAATTGTAGTATCTGATGGTGATGGAATACTATTGTGCTGAAAGGAATAATAAACTGGAAGAATTCCACGTGAACTGAAAAGGCCTCCAGAAATTGATGAAAGGAGCAGAGCCAGAAGAACATTGTACACAGAGACTGATATACTGTGGTAAAATAGAATGTAATGGACGTCTGTACTAGCAGCAATGCAATGACCCAGGACAATTCTGAGGGACTTAAGAGAAAGAACACTATCTACACTCAGAGGAAGAACTGTGGGAGTAGAAACCCAGAAGAAAAATAACTGCTTGATCGCATGGGTCAATGGGGATATGAATGGGGATGTAGACTCTAAACGATCACCCTAATGCAAATATCAATAATATGGAAATAGGTCTTGATCAATGACACATGTAAAACCCAGTGGAATTGTGCATTGGCAACAGGGGTGGAGTGGGGGGGAGGGTTGGAGGGAAGGGAAAAGAACATGAGTCATGTGACCATGGAAAAATATTCTTAATTAATTAAATATTTTTAAAATTTAAAATAATGATAATTAAACCAATCAGACTTGGTGACCCTGTAGCAAAGTTTTGAAGGGAAGTAGTTGTATCAAAAGATAAAATTCTGGGAAGGGCATTCCAGATATGGGAGAGAGCCTGTGCAAAGATGTGAAACTTAGTGATGAAATGTTCAATACAGAAAATAACAAATTAGCCATTTTGTTTAGGGCCAAGAGTTCATGAAGTTGACCACTAGAATAGTGAGTTAGTGTACCATTGCATAATGAATCTGGAAAGATTTTATCAAACCAGATTGTGAAAGGCTTTAAATGCCAAAGAAAGGAATTTATACTTTATCCTAAAGGCATTGAGGAACACTGAAGATTCTTGAGCAAAGGAGTGACATACAGAGTAGACAACACAAGACATATTATCAAAATTGTAATACTCCCAAATCACACATGGATTCCTCCAAAGATACCCAAGATTCAAAGTCCTTTATGGATGAACAGCCATTCAAAAGTCTGTAACTTATCAGCCCCTACCTATGCATTTACCTTTACTAATCAATGGGCAGATACATTTAGTTCAAAATAAAGACATTCATTGAAATGGCATCATAAGAAAAATAACAATGGAATATTTCCCCCATAAATCTGAATCATATTCTTTTACAAATAAACACATAATTAGTGAGAAGATAGAGCAGGATTTTAGATTATTCAGAGAGGGGGCAGCTAGGTGGCTCAGTGGATTGAGAGCCAGGCCTAGAAAAGGGAGGTCCTGGGTTCAAATCTGGTCTCAGACACTTCCCAGCTGTGTGATCCTGGGCAAGTCACTTGATCCCCATTGCCCACCCTTACCACTCTTCCACCTTGGAACCAATACAGAGTATTGGTTCCAAGATGGAAGATGAGGGTTTTTAAAAAAAAAGAACATTCAGAGAGAATCACACCTATAGGGAATGTAGGTGACCAAGGGTGACATGTTTCTGACAATACAGGGTTACCATTGTTTCTTGGTAACATTCTGCTGCTTCTGCTGAATCTGCTCCCCAATGTTCTGGCATGACATTTAATCTTTCCTAAATGTTTCTTCTTGATCCGGTATGTTGCTGATTGATGCTAGGCTCCGATTATTCTACTGGATCCATTGTGACTGCTAAGCATGACTCCATTGAATCCAAAGTCATATAGACTGGCTCTGTTTTCAGCTTTTGCGTTTGTCTGTCATCTTCATTTACAATGATATCTCTTCTCCATAAGAAGAGAAAAAAATGTTTTGCTTTCTCTCTTTTAGCTTAAAGCCCAGAGACTTAAAGCACAGTTCTCTTAAAGTCCAGATCCTCACATATCAGTATTAGATTAAGGAAAAATTCCGAATTGCTTTCCCCCCCCTAAGGACAGTCTTTCAATCTTGGCTATAACAGACTTTCCCTTTTTAAAAAGGAGAGCCTTGCCTCAAGGGATTAAGCTCAATAAACAGAATAGTCAAAGGAAAGAGGTCTAAATTTGGAATTAGAGGACCACAACCTAAACATGTACTATCTGTGAGACTTTGGAAAAGTCACTTAACTTCTCTGGGGTTCAGTTTTCTCATCTCTCAAATGAGAAGGTTGGACCAGATTACCTCTAAAGTCTATTCCAGTCACTGGTGTACTGGAGAGAATTCAATCCTACTCTTTAGAGTCAGTTCTTAAATTTTCAGAAATTGTCAAACTCTCCAAATCAAGATTCAATTTTATTGTTTTTACTTCTAGGTTTAAGAAAGTGTTGGAGAAAATGTTAATGTAAATTAAACTTAAAAGTGTGTGAGTACATTGCTTTTTGGAGAATCTTGTTAAACATGTATTAGTATTTCCTTGCTTCCAATTCCAAATCTATGCTCCTATTGTCCTAAATAGTAAGGCATTAGGCATAATGCACTCCTAAACCACAATATCCTGATTTCCAGGGAAAAGTCTTTATCTGACTTAGGGTTAGAAAGTCCTTATGCTCTCCACTTAGTCTGATCACCAAACTACAGCGATTCAGCATCATTCCAGAGGCTGCCCTTCCAATAAACTAATAAGGGTTGTCTGGGTATTAGCCCCAATATCACCCTTTTGCATTTCCCCCCCATCTTGATCCTCCTAGGCAAATGGTGGGAAGTGAGGAAAGGCAAAGAATGGTAATCTAAAAAATCCAAGTGAAGCCACTTTAAATTATAATTGCATCCCCCAATTAATTTCTCCCAAAATTTCTGTCTTTATTATATAAATCTAGCCAGCAGCAAAGGGCAGCTAGATGGTTCAGACATGAAGTCAGGAAAATCTGGGTTCAAATTTGACCTCAGATAGTTACTGGCTGTGTGATGCTGGGTAAGTCACTTAACCTTGTTTGTTTCAATTTCCTCCTATGTAAAATGAACTGGAGAAGAAAATGACAAACTACTCCAATATCTTTGCCAAGAAATTTCTAAATGGGATGAAGAAAAATTTGACATGACTGAAAATGACTGAAAAAACAATAGCCAGCAATGAGCAGCACCTCGTTCTTAATGGTGCCCTACATAAAGTATGTATAAAGGGATGGCTACCTCTCTGGATTGCTTACTTCTGTCCACCTTTGTTTATTGAAATGCTCTCCACTGGTCATGTTCTTTTCTTTTTTATTTAAACCCTTACCTTATCTTAGAATCAATATTGGTTCTAAGGCAGAAGAGCAGTAAGAGCTAGGTAATGGGGGCTAAGTGACTTGGCCAAGGTCATACAGCTAAGAATTGTCTGAGGTAAAATTTGAACCCAGGTTCTCCCAGCTCTAGTCAAATTCTTTTCCATCTGTGGAATCTTTTTAAATTTCAAAGTATTATGGAGACTTAGTACTTCCTCTGGGCTAATACTTTGACTCACTGGTTGGATCTCTATTCCTGGGTTCTAACAATAATCAGAGGGTCTGCAGTCCTAATGTGATAGGTCATGAGCTTTCATCAATAAGCTTCCTTAGCTCATGGCATAATAAGAACAGAAAGCTTCAAAGCATTCTTCCCATAAACCCTCTCTTGCTCTACCCGCCTCCTAGACTCTGAGCATCTTAAAAGCAAAGATTGAATCTTATCTTCACTTTGTTTCTCTCCCAGTGCCTTGCATCATGCCTTGATCATAATAGGTTCTTAATAACTGTGGGCTTAGTTGAAATGAATGATGGGTAAAGGCTTCATGCAGAAAGTGAGATGTGAACTTGATTGATCCAACAAGTAGTTGTTAATCTGTCTGTAGGATGTACTCGACTCAGTTCTGGAGTGAGAAAAGATAGAAAAGGATGCAAACCCTGATCTCTGGAAAAGGACAATGGAATAGACTTGGGAGGATGGCTGGGATTTGAGCTGAGGAAGATGATGGATGCTTAGCTCAGTGCCTGGCACATAGTAGGTGCTTAAAATGCTTGTTGACTTGACTTTATTTTTTATTCATTTAATTTTATTTATTTAATTGATTTAGAATAATTTTCCATGGTTACATGATTCATATTCTTTCCCTCCCCGCCCCTGATCCCCTCCTGTAGCCAATGAGCAATTCCACTGGGTTTTACATGTGTCATTGATCAGGACCTATTTTCGTATTATTGATATTTGCACTAGGGTGATCGTTTAGTTGTTGACTTGACTTTAGCAAGAGTGTACAAAGGCAGGGAGCCAGATGGTTCAGTGGACTGAGAGTCAGGCCTGGAGATGGGAGTTTCTGGTCTCAGACACTTCCTAACTGTGTGATCCTGGGCAAGTCACTTGACCCCAATTACCTAGGCTTTACTGCTCTGTTGCCTCAGAACGAGTACTTAATATTGATTGTAAGACAGAAGATAAGAGGTTTTTTTTTAAGTATGCCAAGGGCAGAAGCAGGGACATGGATAGATTTCTGATTTAACTTTATGTTCATTATCTGATTGAAGGTATTTTGAAGGGGAGGGGAGGAGAGGAGAGGAAGTAGCAGCTTCTCTTTAGAGGATGATAGGATCTCAGCCTAGCCTGGCATTAACAAACTCAGGAAGCAGGTAAAGTGCGTCTTTGGCCCTTCCTACCATTTTGTTTCATTCATTTAGCCAACATATTATTAAGCACTGACTGTGTGAAGGACACTATGCTTGGCTGGCAGGTTTGCAAAGTCTAGATAAGTTTCAGTCCCTGCCATCATGGAGCTCACAGGCAGAGGGGGAGATGAGACACAAATACAATGAACATGTAATAACTCACAATAGTTACATTAGAGGTGTGGAACAAAGTTCTATGTAGGGTCCCAGAAGAATGATCTTTATTGATGGGGAAATCAGAGAGGCCTGCCCGGAGGAAATGGCTTTAAAGAATTCATAGGAATTCAATAGAAGAATAAGAGGAAGGCATGCCAGGCACAGTGAGAAATATTAAGGAAAGAGTAGAGTTGGGATAGTGTAGAATGAATTCAGAGGACCCACAATAGAACAAGGGGAGATCATAGAGTCTTTCAATGGCAGGCCTGGGAGATACCTGAGAGCATCTAGACAAACCCCTTGTTTATTTGTTGAATGCATTTTTATCTGCATTTAACAAATGCTAAATAAAATGGACATATCCAACACACTGTAGAACATTGTATTGTCCTACTGTAGAGTATTGTACATGAAACTTTAGCCCCCCATGTTGCCTTTATTTTTAATATAATACATTTGGCCTATAGCTTTCAAAGCTGTTCTGCTTGTCCATGCTTCTTTCTGACTTTCTCATCATGAGTGTGTGTTTTAAAGATGCTCCATTGATGCTTTTCTTTCTTTTTTAACTTTTTCCTTCTTTTTTCTCCTTTCTCCCTCCTATCCTTCCTTCTTTTGTCCTCTCTTTCCTTTCTTCCTCCCTCCCGGTTTCCTTCCCTCTCCTTCCTTTTCTCTCCCTCCCTCTCCCTCCCTGCCTCCTTCTCTCTGTCTCTCTGTCTCCCTCTCTCCCTCACTTACTTAACAATGCAAACACCGAGTCTCAGGGAGAGGGTGCCTTGGCCATGACCACATGAGGAAGAAGTGGGACTCAATTCAGTTCAAACTAAGGAACATTTATTGAGTCCCGACTGAATGTAAGGGATTGTATTAGGTAGACATGGGGCTAAAAAAAAAATGGAAACAGACCCTGCCCTCAAGTAGCTTACATTCTACTAGGGGAAGTCATGCAATGTGTTCATGAATCAGTGCTAAACATATACAAAGTAAGGGCCTCAGTTTCCTCATACATAAAATGAAGAGCATTAGACCTGATGAGGACCTAATTAGATTGGAACTCCTGGGTCCTTCTGACATCTAGAATCATGATACTATGATCTAAATAAGAAATAACTGGGTCATTGACAACTTTAGGGAATGGAAAAGCCTACTGAAGGGGGAGAGCTCCTGAGCAGTGCTTTGAAGGACCTGAATCCAGTCCTCCTGATTCTGAGTCCAAGTTTCTGGCAGGTTGGGAGCCAGTTAGGCCATCCATCACCTAGTCCTCTGCCTCTTCCAGAGACAGAGGTCCCATCCAGCCTTTATCCTTGGAAAAATCCCATCACTGGATGGAAGGGGACACTGAGGACTGGAGAGAGCAAGTAACTCAGTCAAGGTGACCCACCGAATTAGTGTCTGGTCCTAGAACCAGTTTCTAGGGGGAGAATCCAGACAATCTTGAGCCATTTGGGTTGTCAGACCACCTGACCCTTTGCCACTCACAGAGAAACCCTAACCAACCTCTCACGACCTCCTTGATCAGGTCATCTAATGGAAAGCCAGTGGGCCATTCAGTCTCCATTCTTTACTCAGGGACTGCTTTCTTTGCCTCTGGTTGGGGGTGGGGAGAGAGAGCGTTGCTGGGGGAAGCAGCAGGAAGGGGCTTGTTTGTGTTTGGGCCTGTGGTGCCATGGCTCTGCCATTCAACACTCTCCATGACAACGGGCTCCAGCAACGGGCAAAGAGATTGCCACTCATTAGAGACAATACAGGGTCAGCGGCAGCAGCCGCAGCCGCTGGGCGTCTCCACAAGCCTCATCTTCCCAAATGGCCTGAATTAGCCCAATTATTTCCCATCACCTCCAAACCTAGCAGAAGGCAGCCTCTTACATAAAGCTAACTTACCAAACAGGGTATTTCTCAGACTGGCTGGGACCACACAGGGTATCATCAAGAGAGAAGGAGCCCTAGAATCAGAGGATTTGGGCTGCGATCCTTATTAACTGGGTGACTATGGACAAGTCGCTTCCCTTCTCTGTGACACAGTTTCCTCTTTTGTAAAATGATTGGATGATAAAGTATAGGCATTAACTACCTACTATGTGCCACTCTCTGTTCTGGGGTGTAGTAGACAGACTCCTTCACTGCAGACTGTCTGAGAGTCTAAATGATCATCTGACCATTTAGTTTAATTCAACATACACTGAGTGCCTACTATGTACAGAGTAAATAGATGAGTAAAGAGACCAACTGACCAATTGTTCTGAAGGCCAGCCTTGCATCTAAACAGCCTGCCAGTTTATAAGCCAGCCAATCCATCTCTAATTTACATAGGATCAAAGCTGGAAGGATGCCCAGAAACCATGTAGTCCAATTTCCACTTTTTGTTGTCATGTCTGACTCTCGTCCTAGTTGGGCACTATAAAATGTCCACATTTTATAGATGAGGGAATTTAAACTGGAGACCAGCAATTTGCCCAAGGTCGCAAAGGTATTAGTGGGGTAGCTAGGTAGCACAATGGATAGAGTGCCATGCCTAGAGTCAGGAGGACCTGGGTTCAAATTTGGCTTCAGATACTTCCTAGTCGTGTGACTCTGGGCAAGTCACTTAACCCTTATTGTCTGGTCCTTGTCTCTCTTTTGTCTTACAATTGATCCTAAGACAGAAGGTAAGGGTTTAAAAAAACCAACCAAGGAGGCATCTGGGTAGCTAGTGGATTAAAAGCCAGGCCTAGAAAAGGGAGGTCCTAGGTTCAAATCTGACCTCAGACACTTCCCAGCTGTGTGAGCCTGGGCAAGTCACTTGATCCCCATTGCCTACCCTTACCACTCTTCTGCCTTAGAGCCAATACACAGTATTGACTCCAAGACGGAAGGTAAGGGTTTAAAAAAAACAACAACAACCAAGCAAACCAAGGTATTAGAATTAAGTTATAAACCTTGATCTACTGACCCTGCTGAATAAAATATAAAGTGCTGTTCTTGGAGCCATGAAGACCTGAGTTTAATCTACTTCAGACATTTACCAGCTGTGGGACACTAGGCAACTCACTTATCTATCCTCTCTGAAGCTTAGTGTCCTCATCTGTACAATGAGAGGGGGTAGATAGGACTGGATGGCCTCTGAAGTCCCTTCCAGCTCTAAATCTATGGACTTACAATCCCTGATTACCGCCATTGATTGAGCTTTAATTTGATAGTTTGCCCATTTGTTAGATAATCTGGCAATCATCAGACATTTCCCAAGTAATTACTATGTGCCAGGCAGTGTGCTAAGTATGTGCAGAATATGAGTTGTTTTGTCAGTCATATCCAACTCTTCATGGCCCCCCATTTGGGGTTTTCATGGCAAAGACACTGGAATGGTTTACCATTTTCTTCTCCAGTTTACTTTACAGACATGGAAACTGAAGCAAACAGGGTAAAGTGACTTGCCCAGGGTCACATAGGCAGGAAGAATCTGAGGCCAGATTTGAACTATACAAATATATACAAATAAAAACATGGTGGTGGTACAGAGATAGTTGCCACTAATGACTGAAGGAGTGAGAAGGGACCTCTTGAAGGAGGTAGTGCTCTAGCTTGCTTTGAAGGGAGCTAGAGGGTTCAAGAGGGAGAGGAGAGGAGAGAGAACCAGTTTAGGAATGCAAAAAAGTCAAAGTCTTGAAACACAGAAAACAGACCCTTGGAAAAGTATTTACCAGCCTGCAATAGAGATCTGGCCCCTAAGCCAGGAAGACCTGAGATCAAGACCCGTCTCTTGACAAATATTGACTGAATGACCCTGGACAAGTCAATCTCTCAGTACTCTAGGTCAGTGGTATCAAACTCAAATAGATATTAGATTGGGGACACTAATCCATACCTATGAATCCCTGATGGCTACACATTGATTCTGTTTTAAAATGTAATGTATGCTTCGTTCTATTATTCATTTTGTTAAATATTTCCCAATTATGTTCTTTTTTAACCCTTGTCTTTTGTCTTAGAATCGTTACTGTGTACTAGTTCCAAGGCAGAAGAAAGATTAGGGCTAGGCAACTGGGGTCAAATGATTGCCCAGGGTCACACAGCTGGGAAATGTCTGAAGCTAGATTTGAACCCAGGTCCTCCTGAGTCCAGGAGCCACCTAGCTGTACCATCCTTTACCATTACATTTTTTAAAAATTCTTGGAAAATCTAATTCTGTCTTGGAATCAATACTGTTTAGTGGTTACAGGGCAGAAGAATAATAAAGGCTGGGCAATGGGAGTTAAGTGACTTGCTCAGAGTCACACAGCTAGGAAGTGCTTGAGGCCATATTGGAACCCAAGACATCCTGTCTCTAAGCTTGGCTCTCTATCCACTAAACCATCTAGCTGTTTCCCCATCCGCCAATTATGTATTAATCTGTTTCAAAAGGCACTGCAGTGTTTGACACCTCTGGGCAACTCTTCAAGATTATAAATGACAAAAAAATGGCCAACCTATATTAGTAGAGAGATATCCCACAGCTAGGAGTCTCCTATACCAATAAAACCTCACAGAGGTCCAGTCTTTATCCCAATCCAGCTAGAAGTGCTGAGATCACTTTACTAATTAAGCATTTACTATGTTCTGGGCACTGTGCTATGTTTTGGGAATACAAATATAAGCAGAAAAGACAGTTTCTACTTTCAGGAAACTTACATTTTAAAAAAATCCTTATATTCTGTCTTAGAATTGATACAAGTATTGGTTCCAAAGTGGAAGAGTGGTAAGGGCTAGGCAATGGGGCAAATGACTTGCCCAGGGTTATACAGCTAGGAAGTATGTGAAGCCAGATCTGAACACAGGACTTCCTGTCTCTAGGTCTATCTATCAATCCACTGAGCCACCCAGCTGCTCCCTCAATAAACTTTTTAAAAGTCTTAACAATCACTTTTGTTTTTATATCATCTATTTAATTATAGATCCTTCAGGTCCCAAAGGAAGTAAGGATAATAGATGACTTTTTTTTTCTTTTCTTTCTTTTTAAAGCCTTAACTTCTGTGTATTGGCTCCTAGGCAGAATAGTGGTAAGGGTAGGAAATGGGGGTCAAGTGACTTGCCCAGGGTCACACAGCTGGGAAGTGTCTGAGATCAGATTTGAACCTAGGACCTCTGTTCTCTAGGCCTGACTCTCAATCCACTGAGCTACCCAGCTGCCCCCTAGATGACTCTTATTAAGGGGCTTCTAACTTAGGGAACATTCTCAAGGACCTGGTTTTTGTTCTGAGGGAGCCTCTTCTTTTTCTTTTCTTTCTTTTAATAGACAATCATAATTTTATTAAGGAAAATAACAGCAATGAGACAGCATACCAAAATCCATGGGATACAGGCAAAGCAGTGTTCAAGGCAAAGTTCACATCTCTATTCACTTATAACAAAAATAAGAGAAAGAACAGATCAATGAATTGGGCACACAACTGAAAAAAAAAACTGGAAAAGAACAAATTTGTGGAGCCTCTCCTTAAAGATAGGGGTTAATTACTTTTCTCATTTTTTTCTAGCTCTTTATCTACTTCATCCCCCACCAGGAACCTCCAGAGGGGAAAATCACTTCTAGGCTTAGGTATGGCTGGGGTCTAGGGTCTCCCCAAGAGGGAATAGAAAAGCAATCAAGGCAAAAACAACCCCAAGGGACTTATGAGAAAGAACACTATCCACATCCAGAGAAAGAACTGTGGGAGTAGAAACACAGAAGAAAAACATATAATTGATTACATGGTTTGATGGATATATGACTGGGGTTTTTAGCTTTAAAAGATCACTCTATCACAAATATGAATAACATAGAAATAGGATTTGAGTGATAATACATGTATAACCCAGTGGAATTGCTTGTCAGCTCCAGGAGGTGGGAGGGAAGAAGGGAGAGAGAGACTATGAATCATGTAACCACAGAAAAATATTCTCAATTAATTAATTAGTTAATTAATTTTTAAAAAATAAAGGTAATCAATGTATAATGCAGATTAGATATAGGACAGCGATTTATTCCCTCCACACAAAATAAATGCTTAATAAACAGAAAGACTTAAAACTACACATTGACAAAGACCTAAAGCCTGATTTAGGAATCCACTACATTTATTATACTCTCCAAGGAAGTCGATACTTAAAGCAGGGAGCACTTGGGATTCTTGAATTTTACCTTCACCTCAGCTCTATACAGTCTGAATAATTCCCTCAAGGTTCAAATTTTCTGGCCATCCAGACCTTGGGCACATTATTCTTTGTGATCATCTCCTTTAAGAAGGCTGTACTTGTAGAAACTTCCTTCTTTTGCCATTTAGCTTGAGTGAGGGACCCAGAAGCTCCAGATCATTCAAACTCAAGAGGTTGCCTCCGAGGGTAGAAATATTCATCTTAGAATCACTGTTCAGTCACCTTTGCTTAAGAAAAGAAACACAGATAGAAGAGGCAGACAGAAGCCAAAGGCCTGAACTCAGGTCACCTAGACAGCACATACGTACATAATCATATGTGTCCGGCCACCATGACTGCTGGGAGATGGGGAGTATGAGAGAAAGGGCAGAGAAAGAGTAGTCCATCTCATTCTGATCATGGGAAGTCCTGGAAAGAGAGGAAGTTCCGTGTCATATTCCAGAAAGAAGAAAAAGTGGAAATTATCTCTCACTTTAAAATATTTTCAGAAATACATGTATAACCCAAATTGAATTGCTTGCCAGCTTTGGGAAGGGGAGGGATGGGAAGGAATGAGATAATTTGTATCAGAAAACTTATGTGGAAATTTATCTCATGTAATTGGTAAAAATAAATTTTAAAAAATCATTATAATCAATACAATTTATACAGAAAGTAGCTCTTCTTTGCTTAGTGGCTAATTCTCTTTTGATTCTTCCCTTGCCTCCTGCAGTGATTATCACAGGGGCCAATGAGTTGCTACATCTGCACCAAGGCTTTCATCACTGAGTATACATCCCTGGAAGTGGTCAGGAGAACTCAACGTTTGCCTTTACAGGCTTATTCCTACATGTGTTCCATTGATCATACTCCAATCTTACACATATTACACCTACATTTCCCAATGTATCCTAAGGGGTCCTGACAAGCATATGGGGGTCTGGAAGGAGTGAGAATGAGACACAATGAGAAGGATGACACAAACACACTTGGGAGTCAGGAGGACCACTGAAACTGGTAGCAGTCAGAGGCAAAGTTTATTGATCACAGCTGGTATTTTATAGAGAAAGTGATGTAGGCTAAGGGATTAGGTAAACTTTTCACATACTCAATGAATGTAGACAATTAATCATTCTTTAGAAATAGACTTAGTTGGGGGCAGCTGGGTAGCTCAGTGGATTGAGAGTCAGGCCTAGAGACAGGAGGTCCTAGGTTCAAATCCGGCCTCAGACACTTCCCAGCTGTATGACCCTGGGCAAGTCACTTGACCCCCATTGCCCACCCTTGCAACTCTTCCACCTAGGAGCCAATACACAGAAGTTAAGGGTCTAAAAAACAAACAAAAAAAAGAAATAGACTTAGTTTATCTCATAGAATCTAGACAGAGTTTTCTATAGGCTGATAAATCAATATGTTGATGTGTAACCATTTAGCCCAGATTCTCATAGATTGCCTGCATCAGTAGTTTCTTGGAAGTTTCTACATCATGCAGTTTCTACAAAGTACAGCAGGGAGGGGTTAGAAACCTCAGGTGAAGTCATGGGGCTACATTACTGATTGGCTAGATTATGGCTCTGATTTTATTGGGGTCTCCTCTCACTACTGGGAACTAATCTTCTCCACAACTTTGCTGAATGGAGTTAGGTCTTACCAGTCCCTACATTTCCTCCTTTCTTTTTTAAATTAAACAAATGAAGGCAAGGTGAGTGTAAGATTTACATGAATTGTGTAAGGTTAAAAAATTAAAGTCTACTTTGCTACAATTCTATTTGCTTAGAAATGGAATTCGAAACTTGTATTTTTTTTTATCAGGACTTTTCTCAGAGTATGTCTCAGAGTATCCTGTTCGTGCTGACCATAGTGATTTGTCATAGACATTTCTTCATACCTTTGCTGAATGGAGTTAGGCCTTACCAGCATTTACATATCTCTTCTCTCTCCTATACAAAGTACTGTTCCTTATATAACCAAAGATTTAAAAAAAGAAAAAAATAGTTCAGAGAAATCAACCAAGTATTATGTGTTGTCCCCCCAACTCTACAAAGAGAGAAAGATACATTCTCGTGTCTCTTCTTTCTGGCCAGTTTTGTTTATTATAATTTTATAGTATTCACTTTCAGCTTTGATATTGTTTTTCTTTCCATTTCCATTGCTGTAGTCATTGTGTATCTTGTTTTCCCTGATTTTGCTTACTTCACTTTGCATGAGTTCATGTCTTCTCATGCTTCTTTATAGTCATCCTATCCATTGTGTAATAAAAATAGTCCATTACCTTCATGGACCACAACTTGTTTGTCAGTTTCCCAATCAATGAGGATCCATTTTGTTTTCAATTCCATGCTATTACAAAAAGTCCTGCTACAAATATCATAGCTTATATGGACTCTTTCATTTTATCATTATCTTTCCTTCCTTAAAAACTCTCCAAAAAGTCCCTCTTCTCTTCTCTTTCATCTTAAATGTGAATAAGGTGGCTATATTTTCTGCCTTCCTTATTTCCTCTTCCCTTTCTCTCCCCTCAATTCTTTTGCAGTCTTGCTTCTGATCACGTCATTTAGCTGAAACTGCTCTCTTCAACGTCCAAGGATCTCTTTTTAAAAAAATATTTTATTGATATCTTTTGTTTTTACATTGTACAGATTTCACCCTGTATCTGTTCCCATCCTTCCCAGAAAGCTCTCTTAAAATAGAAGGTTTTAAAAAAATTATAGATATTTTGTTTTACCAATTACATGTAATAACAAATTTCCACATAAGATTTCTGAAGTTATATGATCCAATTTGAGGTTTAAAAAAGAAATAAAAAGCAAAAGCAAAGAAAAACTCCCCAGCAAAACCAATCAATGAATTGAAAAAAACCGATATTGTGTCCAATGCCCCAGATCCATGGATCTCTCAACCTTTGAAAAGGAGTGAGGTGAGGTGTTTTCTCTATGTTTTTAATTATATTTTTTAAAGTAACAAAAATCTATTTTTTTCTCCCTCTCACTTTCTGCCCAGTGAAATAAAGAAAAGAAAAACAAAATCCTTGTAACAAACTTGATGCTGTTAAGTATTATTGAGCTTCTCTTTTTTGTTCATGAACTTCTTGGCACATATGCCTAACAATGAAATATTTGAATCAAAGAAGGAAATGAGGAAACATTTAAAAAAATATTTAATGTCATTAAGAATTTGGTTCTACCCTTCCTCTCTAGGCTTATCATATTCCTCTCCTTCACACTCCTTCATCATCAAACCCAAACTGGTCTCACTTTTCTCCACATCTAAAATGTACTCCCTCTCTTCTTCCTCTTACAAACCCTCTTGTTATTCAATTGTTCTGTCAGTCATGGTCCCATGGACCACAGCATGCCAGGCTCTTGTATTCTTCACTCTCTCCCCAAATCTGTCCATGTTCATGTTGTTGGAAACAAGCATTTATTTAATCCATCCTACATGCCAGATACTGTGCTAAGGATTGAGGATACAAAAGGAATAAAAAGAGAATCTTAAGAAGCTTACATTCTAATGGTGGAAGACAACATACAAAAGGGAGCTGAAAAGTTGGAGCCTGGGAATGAAGTTAGGTGGACCTGGATGCTTTCACAAAATGGAGGCTCTAGGAAGACCAATGTTGGAAGATGGGGAGGATTGACCTTGTGATATTTTGTGATGAGCAAGCTGTAAGAGATGACGAAATGTTCCAGGGAGAAAAGGGTCCAGACACTGAGGGGAGTTCCGGGATGAGTCAGTGACAGTAATAGAAGCATGATTTTGAAGTACAGAAGGTCAGGAAGAGGGCCCAGAGGAGAAGGAAAATGAAAAGAGCATGGGCATTTTATCTACATTATTTGCCTAATTCTAAACTGTTTTCCAGAATGGTTATACCAATTCACAGCTCTATCAACCATGTACCAGTGTGCCTATCTTTCCATTGTTCCTCCAATATGGACTATTATATATAATGCTCCATAACCATGGACCCTTTTAACTTTGCAAAGTAGCAGGTATTCTTCTCATATCTTTTTATGGGCCCAAGTTAGTGCCAAGCAAAATTCATTTCTCTTTCTCCCTAAGGGCCTCTCTTCTTTTGAATTTTCTTTCCCACCCCCCGCAAAGGAATCAGCATCCTTCTTATCTCCTAGGTTTGTAACTCCAACATCATCCTAGATATTAAATCCTCTCTCTACTCATACAGATATCCTCTTAGCTCAAGCTCTCATCATCTCCTGCCTAGATTTCACAACAGCCTCCTAATTCATCTCTCTGCCTCCAGTTTTTCTTAGTCAATAATCTGTTCTTCTCATAGTTGCCAATGTGATGTTCCTTAAGTGCAGGTTTATAGAGGTGTCTATATTCCTCTATAACTATAATGCCTCCCTATTACCCAAGGATAAAATAGAAACTACTCCATTTAGTTTTTAATGTCCTATACAACCTGGCCCTGACTGATCTTTCCAATATTCTGTGAACACTCTTTCTCCTCATACACTCTGCAATCCAGCCAAACTGCCTTTCTCTTTATTCCTCACTTCCATCTTCTGTCTCCATGTTGTTTCAATGGCTGTTCCCAACATCTGGAATGCATTCCTTCCTCATCTCCTCCCCTCTCTTCCTTCAGGACACAGCTCTAGCAATACCATCTACAACCTTGCCTCATTCCCCCACAACTGCCTTATTCCCCAACTATCTTGCATTTAGCTACTTTATATATTTGCATTTATACTCTTCATATTTTTACGTACTTGTGTATTTGTTGTCTTTCTCATTAGAATGTAAGCATCTTGCAAATATGTGCAATTTCGGTTTTTTGTGTTTGTATCAATAAAGAAGGGAAGGGAATAGACATATAGTAAGTATGCGCTATGTGCTAGGAAATCAAAAAGGCAAAGAGTGACTGCCTTCAAGGAGCTTAAAATCAATGGGGGAGAAAACTGGGAAATACATATATACAAAGCAAGCTATATAGAGGATAAATAGGAAATAATTAAGAAGGAAAGCCCCTGGAATCAAGAGGGTTTGGGGAAAACTTCCCGTAGAAGGTGGAATTTTAGTTGGGACTTCAGGAGAGCCTGGTTGATCAGGAGTGGTTAAATGACTTGCCCACTCATTCAACAACACTGGGTTACCCAGCTAGTAAGTGTCTGGGACTAGATTTGAATTCAAATCTTCCTGACTTCAGGTCTAGCATTCTATCCACTGCACCCCCTACCTGCTTCTCTCTGCTAGCACAGCATATTTTTCATTGTTATTTTTCAGTCATGTCTGACTCTTTGTGACCCCATTTGGGGTTTTCTTGCCAAAGATACAGGAGTGGTTTGCCATTTCCTTCTCCAGCTCATTTCACTGATGAGGAAACTGAGGCAAACAAGGTTAAGGATGTGAACTGGTTAGAACTTTCTTGGAGACAATTTGGGATTATGGTGGGAAAGTGACTGCAAAGCCCAATCTTTTTGACTCCTAGATCCCACGACTAGCCATATATATCCCCAAGAAGTCAACCAATCAGTAAGTGTTTATTAGAGCTTTAAAAATGTATTCATTAGCTAACTAAGCACTACTCAATTCACTGATTAAGCATTAATAAACCAGCCAATAAATAAATGAATCGAGCTCTATTCATGCTTACTTCCTGATCATTGACCTCTTGGGGAGGTGTATGCCTACTCGTGGGATCTCTAGGTCAAAGAATATGGACAGTTGCAGTCACTTTCTCAGCATAATTCCAAATTGCCTTCAAGAAAGTTCTAACCAATTCCCATCTTCACCATCAGTGCACTCGAGTGCCTCGATAAATATTAATCGCTCAGCTTCTGAATGTCAGGCACCGTCCTAAACACTTCGAAGACAGAAAACTTAGATAAGACAATGCTTGGCCTTCCTCATGGATCTTATAGTCTAGTGAGCAGAAAATACACATTGATAATTCTATGGTGAATATACCAAAGAAGTCTCAAAATAAGGACCACATACCAAAGGCCTGAAAGGGAACGATGGAACAGGTAACAGCTGGATTATTCTATAGATAATAGTAGCTCATATTTTTAGAGATCCTTGAAGGTTTGCAAATCATCTTACATACTTTATCTCATTTGGTCCAAACAGCAATACCTCAAAGTAGGTGCTGTTATTATCCCATTTTACAGATGAAGGAAATGACCTTCGTCCAAGTAAAATGACTTGTCCAGAGTCAAACAACTTTTAAGACTGAGATGGAGCTCAACCCAGACCTTGTTGAGTTCAAGTTCATCTGGGGATTTATCAGGTCCCTGTGTGTGATGGGAGAGGATATTCAGGGCACAGGGAACAGCCTGATGTAGGGTCCTCTCCCTGCTCTGCTACTGACTTGCTGTGTGACCCTGAGTAGTTTTCTCATCCGTCAGATGGTTTCCTTCCCAGGAGCTGAGAGCAAACGAGAAGGATCAATGATAAGAAAACAAAACACCAGGGCTAGATGGGATCCTGGGCAGCCCACTGGCCTCCCTGTTCCCTCTCCCCAACTCCTTCTCCCATAAGTGCCCTGGGGGTGACAAGGTTGGCCCCCCACTGGCGCCTCTGAAAGCTTAATGTGCCACCGGGCGCCTGCAAGTGTTCCTGGCTGTCCCCAGTGAGCTGCAGAACTTGGAGGAAAGGCCTGCATATTTGATGGCCAGTGCACTTAACCTTCAGGCCCTTTGGCAGAGGCGCCTGGGAAGGCCCCCCTCCCCCTGGCCAGACAGCTCAGAGAGAGGACCGGATAGGCTGGAAAGGCTGAGGTCCCCTCCCCGGACTCCCTGGCCAGACTCAGACTTGGGCTAATTCTAGTGAAAAATAAGCCACAGCTAAGTGGCAATTTAAGTGTTACAAAAATGTTCTCCTCACAACAACCGTTCTGGGAGGTAGGGAGTCTGAGTGTTGCCATTTTACAGATGAGGAAATTGAGGTTGGTCAATGTGAAGCAACTTGCCGACGGTGGATGGAGGCGCTTAGGACCCAGAAGTGCTAAGGTTTTAATCTTGTTTCTGGTATCTGCCAGCTGGGTGACATTTAACAATTTACCTAAGCTCCCTGGGCCTCAGTTTCCTCATCTGTAAAATGAAGGGGGTTAGGCTAGATAGCCTCTAGATCTAGTTCCTTCTAGTTCTAGAAGGATGAGCCCATGAACTCAGATCTTCTGAGCCTGAGTCTTACATTCTTTCATAGAGGTTAGTTATGGCAAAGAACGTTGGTCCTGGACTCTAGGATTTGACTCAACTTACCATTCCTCCCTTCTTGTTTCTCAAGTCAATGAAAAAAAAAACAGATTTTTATTAATATCTTTTGTATCACTGTATCTTCCCTTCTATGTTCTTCCTGTTTCCTCTTCCAGTGAGCAATTCCTTATAGCAAAGAATATTTCTTAAAAGAAGAGAAAAAAATTCAGTAAAACCAATCAACGACCCCAACCAAATCCACAACTATGGGTCCCCACTTCTGTAAAGGAACTAGCGGGTAGGGGGTCAGATGCTGTCCCATACCTCAGCCCCAATTTCAATTCTTCCTCCTAGATGTTATTCAGGGCAGGCTCTCAACAAGCCATTTTGATTCACCAAAGCCCCTGAGAGGAAATCTAGATGAAGGCAGATCATTCCTTTTTCTATTTACTGGGTTTTCATTCTAGTTGAGGCTCTCCTCACCTCTTGGCCTGACCTATTGTAATGGCCTCCTCATTGGCCTCCTGGACTCAAGTCTCTGCCTGCTCCAACCCATCATTTACAATTCAGGCAAAGAGAATTTTCTGAAGCTCAGGTGTGGCTCAACAAGTGCCAGGATCTTCCTATTACCTCCAGGATAAAATAAAAACTCTTCTATTTGGCATTTAAGTCCCTTCCCGAAGCACTTTTTTTTTTTAAAACCCTTGTACTTCGGTGTATTGTCTCATAGGTGGAAGATTGGTAAGGGTGGGCAATGGGGGTCAAGTGACTTGCCTAGGGTCACACAGCTGGGAAGTGTCTGAGGCCGGGTTTGAACCTAGGACCTCCTGTCTCTAGGCCTGACTCTCACTCCACTGAGCTACCCAGCTGCCCCCATGAAGCACTTTTTTAAAGCTCTCTTTCATGAGTTTTGGGTCCAGTCAAACTGATTTTCTTGCTTTTTCCCATACAATGTATTACCTTTTCCTATCTCGGTGCTTTTGCACTGGCTGTGTCCCCATCTGGATGCTCTTCCTCTTACCCTCTGCCAATTACAGTCCCTTGACTGATAGGTTCATTTCTTCTCTAGGTAATAATATTTCCCACTTATAGGGTAGTTTAATATTTAAAAAAAGTTTCCATCTCAATGAACTCCTGGGGTAGTAGACAGGTGGGGCAACATATTTATGTCCATCTTACAGATGAAGAAACCGAGTTACAGAGAGAATAGTTTATCCAAGATCTAGATCCATGGCTAACTAGTGTCAGAACCAGGTCTAGATCCTCTGTCCTTTGTCCCCAGGTCTTATGTTTTATTGTGTTTGTATCAATAAAGAAGGGAAGGGAATAGGCATATAGTAAGTACGTGCTATGTGCTAGGCACTCTGCTCTTTGTACCAGGTGAAATATATACCATATGGCTGGTTCACAGAGACCCTGTAGATTTGGAAAGTTCTTTGCAACAAGGGTCTTTGGTAGCTCTGATATATTTTGTGTTCTTGTGACTCTCCTAGCTCAGACATATAATGCTGCAAATTCTAAGACTGTCAAAGCCAGAAGGGTCCTTAAAATGGAGAATGTCAGCGTTAGACGATGGATGGAAGAGGAGAGGGACTAGAGGCCTCTGGGTCATGGAGGAGAATTCCTAGAACCTATTGTCACAATTGAAAGGAACCAGAGAAATTATGGTGTAATATTGAGGTTTTCAGTGGAATTGTGCATCGGCTATGGGAGGGGGCCAGGGGAGGGGAGGGAAAGAAAATAAATCTTGTAACCACGTTAAAAATATTCTAAATTAATTAATGAAATAAAAATGTCCAGACTCCAAAAAATAAGTAAATATTGGCGTTTTTTGTTTTTTTTTACAGATAGAGAAACTGAGGCCCAGAGAAAGGAGAATTACTTGCTCAAAGTCACATGTTGATTGTCCTTTGTTTTTTTTTTCCATTTTTTTTTTTAACCCTTGTACTTCGGTGTATTGTCTCATGGGTGGAAGATTGGTAAGGGTGGGCAATGGGGGTCAAGTGACTTGCCCAGGGTCACACAGCTGGGAAGTGGCTGAGGCCGGGTTGTCCTTTGTTTTTTGAAGAGGACCAGTGACATCGCTGGCCCATGACTTGAGCATGAATTGGATTTAACTGAGCTGGAGTCCCACCAAGGCATCAGCCTCACTCTGTCTTCCAGAGTCATCCCAATGCAGCCGCAGAACAAAAGTCAGGATGATGACTTTGCTGTCTTCAGTGTCTCCCCAGCGGCTGAGCACTGCACAGCGACTATTGGTTGGAAGAAGTTGTTCTCCTGCAGCCCTTCCTTCTTCTCCCACCTGGGACAGAGATCCCCCTGACTCACCAATGGCTTCCGTGGCCCCAGATCACGTACCTTAGCCGGTGGCAGAGCCAGGCGGTCCGAGCAGCCCAAGGTCCCCGTTTGAAGTTCTCCGTGTCCCTCTTCCTTCCTCCCTCCCTCCCACCACCCTCCTTGCCCTTTCATCCAGAAACAAACACTGAAAAGGCAGTGGGGGGGGGGGACCCTTATTTTTAGGTGTTGCCTTCTCAGGAATAGCTTTTTCCGAGGATTGTCCTCAGCCCTTTGTTCAATCATCCCAAGCCAATTGTCTTATAATTGCCCCAAAGGATCCCCCTCCAAATCGCCCTCCTCGAGGGTTTAGGGCTCTCTGGAGGCCTGGGGTTAATGATCAACCCCCTTTGAACACTAAGACCATTAAGCCATTTTATTGCTTTTCCTGAGGGAAAAGAAGGTGTTGGGAGAGTCGGGACTTTCTCTCTACTTTCTCCTCCTTGGGCCCTTATTTTTTCAGATAAGAGAAAGTTTCCTCTGGGTCTGGAAGTCCCGAAACTGAGGTTTGGGAATTCCTCCCATTTGACCCTCTCCTTTTTCCATCTTAGAATCAATACTCTGTATGGGTTCCAAGGCAGAAGAGTGGTAAGGGCTGGGCAGAGGGGGGTTAAGTGACTTGCCCAGGGTCACACAGCTAGGAAGTGTATGAGGCCAGATACCCCCACCCCATCCCGCCTCCAGGCCTGGCTTTCAATCCACTGAGCCATCTGGCTGCCCCCTCCTCTCCTTTATAAGATAACTCTGGAAGCGAGAATAAAGCTGATAATTTTGTGCAATTCCGTCTCACTTAAATACACTTCATGTACAAGCCATGATGTCTTTGGTCCTTCCCCTTTTGGTCCCACCGTATTTTCCCAAGAAGGCTCCTACAGGAACGCAGCAGGGTAACCTGTGTAGTAGCAATAAACGCAGCAAGGGCCAGAACAACAGACACTTATGAAGCGCTATCTGTATGCCAAACCTCACATGAGGCATTGAGAAAAATATGAAGCTTAGGTAGCGCCCATCTCCTGACCTTCCTGGAGCTCTTGGGCTATTAGAGGAATAAGATTAGCAACGGAGACTCCTATAAAACATAATCAGATCAAGCATTTCTGTAGGCTTTAAGGCCTTCTTCACACATCCAGCCCCCTTTGAATTATACAACATCCCTGATTATAATAGAGGCCCTGTTAATCCCATTTTACAAATGAGGAAAATGAGGCTCAGGTTAAGCAACTTCCCCACCTAGTAGGTATTAGATTAAGGATTTCAGACAATAAGATGATGGATTTAGAGCTGGAAGATGACCTCAGAGTTCATCTAGTTCAACCAGCTGAGGAAATTGGGGATACTCAGTATATGATGGAGTTAGAATTTGAACCCAGATTCTATTTTTCTTTTTTTTAAATTCAAAGATATTTTATTTTCCCAATTACACATAATAACAATTTTCCAAACATGCTTTCCAAAATTATAAGATCCAGTTTGTCTCCCTCCCTCCTTTCCCTCCCCATCTAGGAGATGGTGAGCAATTTGGTCTGGCTAATACATGCATCATCCTGCAAAACTCACACACTTCCATATTGGCCTTTGTTGTAAGAGAATACTCACTCACTCACGGAGAATCAAAACCCTCAAATAAAACCATAAAGAGACTAATGTGAAAGACAGTCAGATCTAAGCCCAAGAATACTTTCCCCACAGAACCACATTACTTTGTCCTGCTCCAAAGCAGGCATTCTTTCTACCACACCAAACTACTGCCTTTCAGCATTACAAGAGAGATGAATTAGAGTAGTACAACACAAAGTGCTATGGGAGTTCTGACAAGGAAAATCTGAAGAGTTCTGGGGAACTTCCTGGAAGAGGTGAACCTTGAGTTGGGCTTTGGGGTATGGGTTGAAATTCAACAGAGAAGGGAAGCCAGGTAGCACAATGGATAGAGCACCAGACCTGGAGTTGGCAGGACCTGGATTCAAGATACTTCCTAGTTGTGTGACCTTGGGCAAGTCACTTAACCCAGTTTGCTTCAGTTTCCTTGTCTGTAAAATGAGATATAAAAGGAAATGGCAAACCACTCCAGGATCTTTACCAAGAAAATCCCAAATGGGGTCATGAAGAGTTGGACATGACTGAAACAACTGAACAACAACAGCTATGTGTCAGACTCTGGGTTAAGAACCGAAGATACAAAGAAAAGCAAAAAATGGTCCCTGCCCTCAAGGAGCTCACGGTCTAATAGGGGAGACAACATGCAAACAGCCATGAACAAACAAGGTACATACAGGAAAAACTTGAGATAATGCACAGAGGGAAGGCACTAGCAGTGAAGAGGAATAGAAAGACTTTTCACAGATGGTAGGATTTTAGCTGAGACTTAAAGGAAGTCAGGAGGTGGAGACAAGGAGAGAGAACAATCCAAGTATGAGAAAGAGCCAAGGAAAATGTACTCTGGAGCAGCTGGGTGGCTCAGTGGATAGAGAGAGCCAGGCTTGGATTTGGGAAGACCTGAGTTCAAATCTGGCCTCAGATACTTCCTAGCTGTGTGACCCTGGGCAAATCACTTGACCCCCACTGCCTAGCCCTTATCATTCTTCTGCCTTAGAACTGATACTTAGATAAAAGATTAAAAAAAAAAAAAACCCTTACCTTCTGTCTTAGAATCAATACTGTATAGTGGTTACAAGGCAGAAGAATAGTAAAACCTAAGCAATGAGAGTTAAGTGACTTGCCCAGGGTCACACAGCTAGGAAGAGTCTGAAGTCAGATTTGATCCCGGGACCTCCCATCTCTGGACCTGACTTTCAATCCACTGAGCTACCTAGCTACTCTTACAAGTTTTAAAATAAGAAAGAAAAAACACTCTAATGTTCCTTGGAACAGCTAGAAGCCTAGTACAGCTGTGAAGAAGAGATTAAAAGTATGACAAGAAGCCAGGTTATGAAGGGCTTTAAAAGCCAAATGGAGGGTTTTTCCCATTTGCTCCTGGAAATCAGTCCTAGGGAACCATGGGAGGATAATGAATTGGAAGGGGGAGGAGAATAAGATGGCCATATCTGTGCTTAGGAAGATCTCTGTGGCAGCTAAGTGGAGGACGGCCTCTACTGGGGAGATCCTTGGGGCAGGGAGACCACCCAGCAGGCTGTTGTAATAGTCTAGGTGTGACATGATGAGAGCTTGAATTGGGGCAGCCTTTGGAGAAGTTTGAAGTACTTGGGAATTAATAGAGATTGGAAGAGAATTCTTGGGGCATGAAAAACAGCCAATAAAAATGTTGGAGAGCCGCAAGGTAGAGTGAATTATTTGAGGAATGGCAAGAATATCGTTGAATCACAAAGTATATGAAAAATGGAAAGGTAGGAAGGTGGAATGGTTATGAAGGACTTTAAACGCCAAATCGAGGCTTTTATATTTGATCATGAAGGTGATAGGAAGTCACTGGAGTTTACTGAGAAGGGCAATAACATGATCAGACCTGTCCTTTAGGAAGATCAACTTGAAAGCTGAGTGGAGGATAGATCGGAGTTGGGGGAGACTCAAGGCAGACAGACCAACCAGCATCTATCACAATAGTCTGGGGCCATGGTGGCAAACCTATGGCACATGTGCCAGAGAGGTCTGCTCCTCTCTCCCTTTCCACCACACCTGAGGACATTTCTCATATCATCTTCCCCTCTGCCCAGCAGCCCAGTGGGAGAGCTTCCTCACTCCCCTGTATTGGGGTAAAGGGAGAGGGCTCACACGTGGCATGAGGGTTGCTTTGGGCACTCGATCTCTAAAAGATTCACCATCATTGATCTACATGATGAGGTCCCATATCAGTGTGGTAGAAGTTCAGAGGAGAGAAGGGGTCTCATTCAAGAGATATTACAAAGGCAGAAATGACAGGATTTGGCAAAAAAAAAAAAAATTAGCTAAAAGGAGGGCAAAAATGAGGACTTCTGGTTGTGAGCCTGGGAGCCTGGTAAGATTGTAGTGCCCTTAACAGTAATAGGAAAATTGGGAAGAAGGAAAATTGGGTGGAAGATAATGAGTTCTGTTTTGAACATATTGGGTTTAAGATGTCTATAGGACATCCAGTTTGCAATGTCTAATAGGTAATTGAAGATGAGAGTCTGAAGGTTAGGAGATTAGTTAAGGTTGGATAAATTGATATGAAAATCATCAGCAAAGAGATGATAATTGAAAACATAAGAGCTGGTGAGATTACCAAGCAAAATAGGATAGAGGGAAAAGAGAAGAGGGCCCAGGACAGAGCCATGGTATCAGATATCTATATTTAGTGAACATGGTTTGAATGAAGATCAAGCAAGAGGAACTGAAAAGGAGCAGTCAGATAGGTGTTAGGAGAATCAGAAGAGAGCAGTGGCATAAAAACTTACAGAGAAGAGAGGGTCAAAGGGAAGGGGGATCCTTTAATGTCAAAGGCCTTGCAAGTGTCAAAAATCAAGAAAGATGAGGATCAAGAAAAGGCCTTTAGATCTAACAAATGAAAGCTCACTGGTAATTGCGAAGAGGGTAGTTTCAGATGAATGATGAGGTTAGAAGCTAGACTGTTAAGAGTGAAGAAGTCAGGGAGAAGAAAGGAAGGGAAGGCTTTGATTGTAGGCATTCTCAAGGAATTGAGTCCCTCCCAAAAAAGGCTATAGCTCACTGGGATGGATAGAACAAGTGAGGGGTTTTTGAGGATGGGGAAAACATGGGAATCAATATGAAATCTTCTCTTTAGCATTCAAAGCCTTTCATATCTGCCTCCCTGCTCCTTTTCCCATCTTTTTTACACCTTATACTCCACCATGTATTCTGTGATCAAGTGACACCAGCCTCCTTCCTGTTTCTTGAACATGACACTGGATCTATTGTCTCTGAGTATTTTCACTATCTGTTCCCTATCCCAGAAATATTCTTCCTTCTTATCGCTGCCTCCTGATTCCCTGGCTTCCTTCAAGTCCCAGCTATAATCCCACATTATATAAGAAGCTTTTCCCCGAACCCCTTAAATTCTAGTGCCTCTCGGCTGCTGATTCTCTCCAATTTATCTGGAGTTTAGCTTGTTTATACGTAAGTTGCCTGCCTGTTTTCATGTTGTCTCTTTCTGTGAAACCCTTGAGAGCGGGGATTGTCATTTCCTTTCTTTTCGTACCCACAACTCAACACAGTGTCTAGCGTGTGGTAGGTGCTAAATAAATGTTTGTTGTCTAAACAATTAATGTAGGCAGTTAGGGAAACAGCCAGGAGATAAGGAAAGAACGAAGAACAGTGAGAGGAGGAATGATAACGGGCGAATATCATGTTGGAGAAGACAAGATGAAACAGGATGACTCGTACGTACACAGAGATTTGTCTTGTTAACCGGAGATGGGAAAAAGTAGAAGACTAGTAAGAGAGCAAGGATAATAGAGAGGGCAATCTGCTGGAGAAGATCAGAGGAAATGGGATTGCTTGTGGACATGGAGGAGTTTTCTTTGGCAAGAAGAAGGGCCACTTCTGTATCAAAGTCTGAAAAAGGAAGACCTAATGGGGGATGACTTTGAGGAGGTGTGAGATGAGGAGGAAGAGAGAGGAGGGAGTCTGACGCCAATGGCTTTGATTTTCTACTTAAAGTACAAGGTGAGGGAGGTCCTCAGCTGAGAGATTCGGGGGAAGTGGTACTGTGGGAGTTTTGAAGAGAATAAAAGCTTGTGAGTGGGACAGAGCCTCACTTATCAAGGAGTAAAAGGGTTTATTTGCTGCAGTAAGGACCCAGATGAAAATGCATAGCATAAATGTGTAGTGTTTCAGTCAGCGTGGCCCTTTTGACTCTGACTTCCTTCAATTCTGTTCAGCAACTTGGTCATTAAGAGTGGAGCAGGGACAGCTAGGTGGCTTAACTCCATCGCCCAGCTCTTACGGTTATTTTGCCTTGGAATTCATATCTTTGTTACCTTGATTATCATAATAAATTATTTATATTATTATATAACTTAATACCTATTCTAAGATAGAAGGGAAGAGGGGCTACTGGGTAGCTCAGTGGATTGAGAGTCAGGCCTAGAGATGGGAGGTCCTGGGTTCAAATCTGGCCTCAGACACTTCCCAGCTGTGTGACCCTGGGCAAGTCACTTGAACCCCATTGCCCACCTTAACCACTCTTCCACCAAGGAGCCAATACACAGAAGTTAAGGGTTTAAAAAAAAAATAAGATAGAAGGGAAGGGTTATAAAAAAGAGTGGAGGAGGGAGAAGTTGGAAGTTATCAACGACTCAATTTTGGCAAGACGTGATTCAGAGAAGTCAAAGGAATAAAGGATTTATTAAACGCAAAACATTTCATTTCAAAACATTTAAAACTCATTACGTTTCGGGGCAGCTGGGTAGCTCAGTGGATTGAGAGCCAGGCCTAGAGACGGGAGGTCCTAGGTTCAAATCCGGCCTCAGACACTTCCCAGCTGTGTGACCCTGGGCAAGTCACTTGACCCCCATTGCCTACCCTTACCACTCTTCCACCTATAAGTCAATACACAGAAGTTAAGGGTTTAAAATAAAAAAAAAAAAATTTAAAAAAAAAACCTCATTACGTTTCAAGCTCCATAAGGATGAGATTATAAGATGTATAGTCTTGTGGAAAGAACGTTAGATTTGGTGTAAGAGGGCCTTTGATCAAATCTTAGTACTTGCTGTCTATGTGGCCTTGGGTAAATCATTGGCCTTTCTGTGCCTTAGTTTCCCTATCTGTAAAATGAGGAGATTGGATGGGATGAGTAATAAAGGCCCTTCTCACTCTAAATCTATGACCCTGTGGCCTCAGTGGACCCACACCATAGATCTGTCCTATCATCGGGAAAGTTCAGCTTTGAGGAAATTATGCCTCCCATTTCACAGAGCAGAAAAACGAAAGTCCAGACTGATTATGAGACTTGCTCAAGGTCATTTAGTTAATCATTAGGAGAGCTAGAATTAGCCTCCAGCTCTCCTGACTCCCTATCTGGAGTTCCCATACCACTCTCTTTTCTGGAAGAAAACACTTGATACTTAAGCAGCTTTGGGCAACCTCAGGGCATGCATATAACAAATATATGTTATTCATAATAATTAGCATGTATATTGTACTTTCAGGTTTGCAAAATGCTTTACAAATATTCTCTCATTTTATCCTCACAACAACTCTGGGAAGTAGGTGTCCCATTTAACAGATGTGGAAACTGAGACAGAGATTAAATGATTTGCCCATGGTCAGGCACCTAGTAAATGTTCGAATCTAGATTTGAACTCAGGTCTACCAGACTCCAGGTTCAGTGTGCTATAAAGTACTTTGTCACCTTGCTGCCCAAGGGAGCTTCCTGCAAACACTAGAGAAATGACTTGATGAAATGGACCATAGGATCCTACATCTAGACCTGATAGTGAACTTAGAAGTCATCTGAGTTCAATTGTCCCATTTTGCAGATGAATAAACTAAGGGTCAGAGAATTCCAGTTACTTATTCAAGGTCACACAGATAGTAAATGGAGGAGACAGGATTTGATCCCAAAGCTCTTTCTGTTGTACAACATTGCCTCTCATGGATGGTATAAGTGACAGTGGATTTCAAACTTGCAAACAAGGTATCTGCTAGTGCTCCTTGACTTTAGTGGGTTACTTTTTCCACATGGGTTGAAAGTATAATGGGATAAAGCTATTTTTAAAATTGTAGTTAAGCCATTTTTCAGTTTTGTTTAACTCTTTGTGATATCATTTGGGGTTTTCTTGACAAAGATACTGGAATGATTTTCCATTTCCTTCTCTAGTTCATTATACAGATGAGGAAACTGAGGCAGAGTTAAGTGACTTGCCCAGGTCACATCACTAGTAAGTGTCTGAGGCCAGATTTGATCTCAGGAAGATGAGTCTTCCTGACTATTTTAAAAATACATTAATTCAAAAAATATTTCCCAGACATCTCCATGTCACTGGTCACTCTCCATGGAGATCCTTCCAGCCTCCCTCCTTGGCACACTGGCTACCATCTCTGCCTATAAATACTCCACTTACCTGTTCAAGGATCAGATGCTTTCTCTGGTACAGAATCTTTTCTTCTCAGCCCCAGTTTGAAGCCATGTTTCCTAGATGTAATTTCGTGGCACTCCTATAACTCCTCCTAAGCCTTTACTTTATTCTAACCTGTATCATATGTATTTGTGGACATGGGATTGCTCCCTACCCCAGTCCTCCTCTGGCAGCTTATCATGGCTGTGGCAATAATTCTGGGTCCTCAGAGGTAAGGTCAAAAGAGCATAAGCTCTAACAGATTCTCCTAGGCTGGAAATCATGTAATCTAACAACAAGTGTTTACTAAGGGCTGAGCTAGGTGGATAAAGGGCTGCACCTGGATTCTGGAAGATATGAGTTCAAACTCTGTCCCAGTCTTTTTTTAACCCTTACCTTCTATCTTAAAATGAATACTATGTCTTGGTTCTAAAGCAGAAGAGCAGTAAGGGCTAGGAATAGAGGTTAAGTGACTTGCCCAGGGTCACACAGCTAAGAAGTATCTGAGGCCAGATTTGAACCCAAAGCCTTTCATATCTAGGCCTGGCTCTCAAACCACTGAGCCACCTAGCTGCCTTGTTCCAGTCTCTTACCAACTTCGTAATCTGGGCATTTATGAGTTACTAAATGTTTTTTCAATACCTCTCTTCTGCCTTAGAACCAGTATTGGTTCTAAGCAGGAAGAGTGGTAAGGGCTATACAGTGGGGGTTAAGTGATTTGCCCAGGGTCACACAGCTAGGAAGTATCTGAGGCCAGATTTGAACATAGGCTTGGCTCTCTATCCACTGAGCCACTGTAAAAGGTAATTTTTTGATCTCTTTGAGTTTACACTTTTGAAAGGGAATCCTTATTTTCTTTGCCTAGTTGGAGCTAACACTTTGGTTAACAATAGCTTAAGTACCCCTACTTAGTACCTCACTAGATTGTGAAGACAAGATTAACTCTCCTTTGTCTACCTTTTGATTGAACCAACAAAAGCTTGAACTAGGTGGAGGAGCTGCAAACCACTTAGAGAATTCACACCCTCAGAAACTCAATCAGCCAGGAATCTGTGAACCCTTTTGATGAATATTCACCCCTCCAGAAAGTGAGAACTGGTTCCCATAAACACCCGCCCTGGGCAATGCTAGACAATTTGGAAGCTGTGGTTGGCCCCTGTGAAAAGGGGAAGAGACAAGAAGCCACTATAAAAGGCCCTGAATTTCTGGGGCTAAAGAAGGAAGTCAGCTTCAAGAAGGAGTTGGATTTCAAGAAGAAGATTGGCTCAAGGAAGAAAGTTGGTCTCAAGAATCACCTTCAGCACGAGCCATTGTTTTGACCTGCCTCTTGGAGGGTACTTGGGTAAGTGGATAGCTGGCTTTCCCTTCCAGTCTTCTGGAGAGAGTTTGATTCCTATTGAAGGTCAACAAGTCCTGGCTGAGTCCAGCACCAGAGCATTATTTAGTTAGATAGGCTAATGTGTTCTCTACCCTTTTGTATTTCTCTACTTTCATTCTTTCCACCTCTTTTGCAAATAAAAGCTATTAAAAGTCATTTCGACTTTGAGCAATAATACTTTGAATTGGAAACCACCACTATTATTTATAATCTTTATATATTTTAGCCAACCATTAATTTCACCTTTATACCACCCAGCTGCCCCAAGTTACTAAATTTTAAAGATATCTGTTTGTACCTTTGCATATCTGCTGACTTTTGCATTCTATTCACAAATGTTAACTTGTTATTTATTTCAACTTAAAAATTTGTTATTTTTCATTATTAATAGTATCAAATAATTTAAATATAACATATAAACACATATTTGTATATTATATAATATAAATATAATAAATAAAAATATAAATGATATAAATATAGTAACACAAAATAAATAATAATGGTATTAAAAGGTAAAAAGATATGTTATATTCTACAACACCATACATGTATATTATGCATTTCTGAGTTTCTAAACTTTTTCTATGTCATCTGCCAGCCTTCCTGTGTCATCTATAGCTTCTGCAGAACTCCCTCTAAATTCCTATTTAATTTCTTATGCCAACCCACAATGTATGGAAACTGTGATGGGGGAAATTCACAGTGTGGAAAAGATTCCTATATATACAGTGATACATAATATACATTATAGTGATATATTGCAGTATGATATTATATATAGTGTATATCACTATACTATATTACTGTGATATATTCTATATTACTATATAGTAATATATTATAAATATATGATTATATAATATACTATAGTATGTTGTGATATATTATCTCTCTATGTTTCTTCATTATGGCTATGAAGCATGTCAAATAGGGGAATTGATAATAGGGAGTCACTGGAGTTTCTTGAGCAGTGGAGTCACATGGTCAGATTTGTGCTTTAGGAAAATCATTTTATCCAATGTGTGAGGACAGTTTGGAAAAGGGAGAGACTTGAAATACCAATGCCTGTTAAGAGGTTTTTATAATATTCTAGGTGATGAAAGTCTGAATGAGGGTGATGATTGTATGAGTACACACACACAAAAAGGCTAATATGACATTAAATATAAGTCAGACCTTATGTAACCTAAGGAAAATAGAAAAGGACTGTTCCTAGGTCTATAAAAGTCAAAATAATTCTCCTGCTCTCTATAGTGAGCCCCACTCTCCCTAGGAATGTATATAGTCCTCTAGACTGACAATATCATCTTAAAATTGAAGATAAACCAGGAATAAATACTTGGGGTTCCTAAAGAGTCAAGGAAGCCAAGATATCCCTCCTGAAAGCCAAACATCAATAAGAACAGAAAACATTTATGAGTCTTTTACTACTGTAGTACAGTGTAAGACACTGTGTTAGATAGCCTGGGAATACAAAGATAAAAATGAAGTTGACCCTGCCCTCAAGGAGTCAACTTTCTTTTCAGGTTATTCAGTCCTCCTGATTTCTATAGTACTACCCTGAGATTGAGCCCACCTCCAGTTTCTGTAAGGGGAAAATATTTAGGGTTATTAATGAGTCAACCTATGTCCTTGGACCTGGACAGTCCATATATGGTAAGGTCTTGTAATATAATGAAAGTAAAATTATTAAATGTAATATTAATTTTAAAAAAGAGTGTGGTTGCCATTTATAAAATTAATTCTCAAGTCAGGAGCCTGTTAGTAGCTCTTAACAATTAAGTTTTTAATAAAAATGGAGATATAGAAAAAAAGGGAAATGTAGGAAAGGGACAGAAAAATATCACCTACCTAAAATTATACCCTGAGCCAAAATCAGGAAGCCCTGTGGGGGGGGGGGGAATGGTGGAGAAAGAGAGAGAGAGAGAGAGACAGAGAGAGAAAAATCCTTACATTCCTGTACATCGTGCAACTCCTAGACTCCAGTCCCATTTGGCCCAGAAACTCTTCCTTTAAAACCAAGAATCTTGGTCAAGAATTCTTCAATTAGTCCAGAAATTCCTCTATTTTTCTTACCCTGTCACATCTACTCCTTTCGACTATTATTCTTTTTTTTAACTGTTACTTTCTGTCTTAGAATCAATACTGTGTATTGGTTCCAAGGCAGAAGAGCTGTAGGGTTAGGTAATGGAGGCTAAGTGACTTGCCCAGTGTCACGCAGCTAAGAAATATCTAAGGCCAGATTTGAACCCAAGATGTCTCATCTCTAGGCCTGGTTCTCAATCCATTAGGCCACTTAGCTGCCCCAACTATCATTCTTGAAACTACCACCTTGGCCCAGGAACTCTTCATCAGCTAGGCACTGCTAATATCTGCTGCCATCTCTGGGCTGTGTGGTTCCTTCCAGGTTCCCCTTTTAAGAAACCAAGTCTAAATCTCAGTGTGAAGTCCCACCTTCAGTTACTATCTATGTTCTCTCTTCCAGGTTTAAAAAAAATCAACATTCAGGTGCTACCTACCTCATGATAGAAATGGATTAAATGCACAGAACAGGAGACATATTTTCGGATATGGGCAGTATGGGAACTTTTAAAATTTACAATACATATTTGTTGCAAGAGTTTTGTTTTCTTTTTCCTCCTAGGGGGGAGAGTGGAAGGAAGAAAAATTTAAATTGGAAAAAAAATTTCAATTCTGAATCACTTTAAGAATAATAAAACACTTTCCTTGAAACAATTCTGTGATGTAGAGAATAGAAGTGTTATGTAGAGAATGTACTGTCCAAAAGGGGCTTAAAAAGACCTAGTTAAATTCCTCTTGCATTTCATTAAGGAGAAGAGAAGCCTTTGAAAAGGTCTTCTATGAAATGTAAAGCTTTCTGGCTCCAGGTCCTCCACTCATCCCCACTTTAATAAGTCATTAAGATGGATATAGTTAATATGGAAAATGATTTTGTCTGTCTATATTTATTTGCATCCATCTATCTCTTCAGCATTTTCACCCTTTTTAAACATCCTTAAAACTAATCCTGCCCTCTTCTCCCATTGGTGAATTTCTCTTGGTGCCTCCATTTTGAAAAGGATCGCAGGCCAGCCAAACTTCATATCCCTCTCAACTATGCTTCTAATTTTCTTAACTTCCATATCATTCCATTCTCCTCAGTGCCATCTCTATCATACTTATTTTTCCAAACCTTCTCTTAGCCCACAGTATTGAAATTCTGGTCTCCAAGGTCTTAATTGCCAGACCTTTTGATTTTCTCTGGGCTCTCATTGATCTTAGCTTAAATTAAGTTTTGGACATTGTTAATCACTTCCTCTTTTTAAACCCTCTTCTCCCTTGACTTCCATGACATTGTGCCTTCTTAGTTCTCTTTCCACCTTTTGGATCCCTCCTTTTTAGTCTCCTTTGTTGATCACCTGTATTATTCTTCCTACTGTTGGTAGACCCCAAGATTCTATCTTGGACCTCGTTCTTTCTTTATTTTGCCTTGATGTTCTTATTGGCTCCTAAGTGTTCTATTATCATCTCTGTACAAAGATGTCCCAAGCCTATATATCTATCCCTAATCTTTCTCCAGGATTCCAATCTTGTCCTGCCAACTTTCTGCTGAACATTTCTAAATGGATTTCCCATCATCATCTCAAACTCAACATAACCCCAATGCAATTTGTTATAGTCCCTGATCTATAAAATCAATTCTTCCTCCAAAAACCCCTATTTCAATTGAGAGTACCACTGCCCTTCCAGGCACCCAGGGCCCCAACCTTCCTCTATCCTTTTTTTCCCCTCACTTCTCATATTCAATCAGTTACCAAGTCTTGTTGATTCTACCTCTGCTTTCCCTCTCACATCTGTCCTCTTCTTTCTAGGGAAGCAGCCAACAGTCTAGTTCAGCCCTTTATCATCTCTCTGCATTGGACAATCACGGTAGGCTCGTATTTGGATCCCTCTGCCTTCGGTCCCTTCCCTTTTCAACCCATCTACCAGACAAATGACAAATTTATATTCCTAAAGCACAGTGACTTCTCGTCAATTCTCCCATTAGATACTCACTCCTTTGTTTAACATTTAAAGCTCTTTAAACAGTGCCTAGCAAATAAAATGCCTTAATAAATACTAATTGATTTAATTTGACTTTGCAATCAAGCTCCAGATGACTTTTCTAGACTTGATGGACACTGCTTTGGTCTACTTGCCCCATACATGACATCACATCTCTCCACTTCACTGAGAGGCTGGTAGGTGATGTAGTGGATGGAACTCTGCACCTCAGTTAGGCTTGAGTTCAAATCTAACCTCAGAGACTTACCAGTTGTGTGACTCTGAGCCAGACACAAAGTTTCTATTTGCCCCTGTAAAATTTGGGTAATAATAACATCACCTGCCTAAGGTTTTTGTGTTTTTTTTTAACCCTCAACTTCTGTGTATTGGCTCCTAGGTGGAAGAGTGGTAAGGGTGGGCTATGGGGGTCAAGTGACTTGCCCAGGGTCACACAGCTGGAAAATGTCTGAGGCCGGATTTGAACCTAGAACCTCCTGTCTCTAGGCCTGACTCTCAATCCACTGAGCTACCCAGCTGCCCCTGTCTAAGGTTATTGTGAGGATCAAGTGAGATAATATTTGTAAAGTGCTTGGCAGACCTTAAGGCATTATATAAATGCTAGCTCTTACTTGCCTTTTCATGAGATGTCATTGTGATTGGAATGCATGCCTTCCATACCTCTTCCTCCTCCTCTTTAAATCATAAAGTGTCATTCCTGCAAGAGGCCTTCATAGTTCCCAGTGCCTCCCAATTTCTTAGTATTCATTAATAACAATAACTAATGCTTTAAGATTTAGAAAGCATTTTAGCCTATCTCATATTTATATTGCATATGTTTTATATTCATTTTTCTGTGTACCTGTTGTCATTTTCACACATCTCCGTCTTTCTTAGCATAATAGGTCAACTCCTGTGCCTGGGATGTACTCCCTTCCCATCTCACCCTGTTAGAATCCCTTAGTTTCCTCTCAAGGCTCAGTTCAGGTGCCATCTCCTACAGAAAACCTTTCCTGAGGTCCTCAGCTGGTTGTTAGTGCTCCCTCTGGTCTCAGCAGTGGATGCCTTGTGGGCATGGTGGAGCTGGCCTCCATTCAAGTCCTGCCTCTGACACATACTAGTTATATAACCAGTAAAGTAATTTAAACTCCCAATGCTCCATGCCAGAGGCAACTAACTCATAACCCACCAAAGTAAGCAACAGCAAAACCCCGGAGTGTAACCCAAACAGGTTTAAATATCATCGGGAAATGTTTAACAATATTGGTTTAAAAATACAATGCAACATAGATAATGTTAATTTGTTGTTTTCTAAGTCAGCATATAACCTGTAAGGATCCACTTCTATTTCAGTTTGGCACTCCTTTCCACCCAACTCTGAGATTATAGGGTGCTAGAGAGGTGCTGTTTCTCCTAATTCAGGAGTTCCCAATAATGTCAATGGAATAACAAGTCTAATCTATGCTAATGAAGTAATAATAGCTAGCATTTATATAGAACCTACTATGTGCCAGGTACTTTGCAAATATTATCTCATCTGATCCTCACAAGAAAGAGATAGGTGTTATTATGATATCCATTTTGCAGATAGGAAAATTGAGGCAGACAGGTTAAGTGACTTGTCCAGGGTCACTCTGCCATTATGTGTCTGAGGTTGGATTTGAATTCAGGTCTTCCTGACTCCAGGCCCTAGGATTTATCTACTATAGCATCCAAAGTACTATGTATTCTCTGTATTCTCTACTAAGTAGAATGAAAACTCTTTGAGAGAAAGGATTTTCTTTTCTATTTTCCTTCCTTCCTTCCTTCCTTCCTTCCTTCCTTCCTTCCTTCCTTCCTTCCTCCCATTTTCTTCTCTCTCTATTTCATCCTAGCATAGTACCTGGTATAAAGAACAATATAAAACTTGTCATTCAATTTAATTGTTGAGAGCTGAAGATAAATGTAGTAGCAATATGGGCCATCAGTACAAAGGGGAGGCTGAGGTTAAAAGGCCCATCAGGAAGGGCACAAAGATCAGGTAAGGATTCTTCAGGGGAGGCTAGCATCCAGCTGCATTTGGATTGAGAAGAATTGGCTAGGATGAAAAGCCAGAGCCTGCTGGGTTATGAGAATGCCCCAAGACTGTGAATGGAGAAAGGCCAGAGAGCCAGCTTGGCTAGCACTTGGGAAGGAAAACTGAGATCTGACCCCCCAATCCTGCACTGGGGGGGGGGGTTGGCCAGATAAGTCAAGCCCACGGATCGAAGGATTAAGTGAACCCTCTGTTCTCCAAAGAGGATCAAGTGGTCAAAAGAAGGAACACAGCACCTGCTCATACTTGGGGTGGGGTGATAAGGAGAGGAGACTGCCAGGCAGAAGGAAGTAACTGGAAGTAACAATTTCCTGTGTCCTGATTTCTTATGAAAGGAGAGGAAGAAATCCAATTGTCTCCTCAGCTTCACACCAACCCCAGTATCCCCTAAATCCCTTCCTCTTTTTCTCTCCTCAGAATATCTGTTAAGTCCTTTTCTCTGCAAGACTCCTAAATAATATTAGCTCACACTTAATCAGAGTCCTAAATGATGGCATGATGGCTGAGCTAGGAAGGGCCTATAGGACACAAAATGACAGCTCAGAGGGAGTTAGGTCTGAGAGTGTTAGATCTGGGAGGGACCATATCTAAGTCCAGCCCCTTTATTTTGCATAGGGGGAAACTAATTTCCCAGAGAGATTAAGATTGCTTAGGGTCTCTGTCTCTGTCTGTCTCTCTGTCTGTCTGTCTGTCTGTCTGCCTGCCTGCCTGCCTGTCTGTCTCTGTCTGTCTGTCTGTCTGTCTGTCTGTCTCTCTCTCTCTCTCTCACACACACACACACACACACACACACACACACACGCACACTCACGAAACCAAGAGAAGTATTTAAATAAGAAAAGCCAATAGGTTATGGGGAGAGGTATGATGCTAGGAGAAAAGATACTAGGTTTTTGTAAGGGAGGGAGGGAAAAGATATTTCCTAGCCTTCACATAGAGATTGAGTGGCAAACCTGAGATTTGAACTAAGGTTTCCTGACTCTACCACATTCTCTCCATATCCACCTATGCCGGCTCTGTTTGAAGTCTTTGCAGTTTGTAAAGGGCATTTCTTAACCAACTGGTGAGGTCAGAAGAGCTAAGATTGTTCTTATTTATCTGAGGTCCAGAGAAAGGAAATTGCTGGTGCAGTCACAAGAGTAATCAGTAGCAGAGCTGGCAGTAGGATCCAGGCTCCTGACCCTCAGTACAGAGCCCTTTCCCTTGCACCTGGCCTCACTCTCAGTTTTAAATGTCCAGACTGGACTAAGGAAGAAGAGAGGAGAGGGGACCATAGAGGTGGCCTTGAGGCAGAATTGGCTGGCGGAGTTCTGAAAGAATGCCTCAGGGATTTCTCTGAGAAGGGGGAACAGAGCTCCCGGCTTTAGTGGAATCAAGGACAGGGGAACATATTCCAGCTCTGACCCAAACTAGCAGCTTGATGTTAGGCAGTCTGATCGCGACATCTCGATTCTGAGCCTCAGTTTCCCCATGTGTAGGATGTGAGATGTAGATGACCCAGGGACTCTCTTCCTTTTAAAATCATACAGTTCGTAAGGATGATTGACTGGTGTCTTTGGAAAGAGAAGGAAAAAGCAGATCAAAAGTTAAACTGTCCCTAGAAAGTGGGCGGGGTCGGGGGTGGGCAACTGACAAGATGGGCGGGGGCAGATGATGGGGGGGGGGCCGGAGCTGACAGCTGGGGCGGAGCAGCCTGAGCCGGGCCCATCATGTGAATTTCCACATGTTACATTGGCCACCTCTGCTACGGGAAAGTAGGTTAGCAGAGTCCTGGAGCCGAGCCGGCCCGGGTCAGGCCGGGCAGGGAGGGAAGAGGTGGGGGACGCTGGAGCGACAGTCCAGGAGCCCGGAGCAAGCCAGAGGGCCAACCGTGCGCCCCGGCCCAGCTATCTACCCAGCAGTTCGTCCCTAAGAGTCCATTCTCCAGAAGGGGCGGTAAGCGGCCAGCCCGCAGCATGAGAGGTAGGGAGGCTGGCCCGCGGGAAGGTCTGCTACGTGGGGAGGGCGGGGGACAGCTATGGGAGACCCCCTCCTCAAAGCTCACCCTCCCCATAGCCTTGCTGGGCCCGGTGTTGGGCCCGGGAAAGAGAGCGAAAGGAGGAAACGAAGGGAAAGAAGAGAGAGAAAGGAGGGGTAAGAGAGAAGGAAAGAAGGAAAGAGAAGATTGAAAGAAAAGGGAGAGGGAGGAAAGAGAAGAGAGAGAGGGGAGGGAGAGGAAAGAAGAGAGTAGGAGAAAGAGATAAGGAGAGAGAAATAAAGGAGGAAAAGAAAAAGAGAAACAAGGAGAAAGGGAGGGAAGAGTAAGAAACGAGAATGGAGCAGAAGAAAGAGAGAGAAAAGGGGAAAATAAGGAGGAGAGAGTTCATGGAAGGGAGAGGAAATGAGGGAGGTAGAGATGGGAGGAGTGAGTGAGAGAAAGGAGCGAGAAAGAGAAATAAAGCGGATGAAGAAGAAAGAAAAGGAAATCAGGGAAGGAGGAAAGGAAATATGGGAAAGGTGAGGAAATAGGGGATCAAGAGGGAGAGGAGGGAAAGGGTGAGAGAGGGAGGAAGGGAAAGGAAACGGGGAGGAAGAAGAGGGAGAGAAAAGGGAGGAAGAAATATAGAAGAAAGAAGAGAAAAAGGATGGGGAGGGAGAAAGAAGGAAACAGTAAGAAAATGGAGAAGGATAGGGGATGAGGAGAGGGTAGAGAGAAATTGAGAGGAAAAGACTGAGACAGGGAGGAAGAGTAGAGAGGCAGAGTGTGCCTGACAATCAGTGACAAGCAAATAGCCTCTGACATTCTCTTCTCTCTCCCCTGCCCTCGCTCTGGCCTGGGACCCTCAGAATGTACTGGGCCAGCCCGAAGGAGAAAGCCAGCTCTCAGAAAAAAATATTTTCCACTGCTCAAGTTGTTTGTTGCTAGGAGGGGTTTCCAGTTTCCTCACCCTCTGCGTGCCCAGGCGGGAAGTGCGGACGTGGGACCTGGGTCCCTCCCATTCAGACTGTCTTCCCCCTCCCTTGCCCTCTGTTCCCTGCCCCTCTGGTTAGTGCTCTCCCCAATTTCCCCAGCTCCCCTTTCCATTATTCCCTTCTATCGATTTGCTACCTGCCTGGATCCTTGTGCTTGGATGCCTGATCTTTCATCTCATGTCCTGTCTTCCCCTCCCCCTTCAGCTTTTCCCTTTCTGGCTTCCTTCTACTATTTGTCACTTCTCTTCCTCCTTGTACTCCCCCATCCAGTCTTCTCTCTTCCTCCTCCTCTCTCCTATTTCCTCCCCCTTTCTCTTCTATTCCCTACCTGTGTCTTTCCTCCATCCTCTTTCTTTCTTTTCCCCATCTATTTTCTTTCACAACCCCTACCCATGTCATCCTCTTCCCATCTCTCTCCCCATGCCCTACTCTCTTCTCTTTTTCTATGCTCTCTTCTTCCTCTCTTCCTCATGCCCTCTCTCTCTTATCTCTCTCCCCATGTTCTCTCCTTCTTCCTCTTCCCTCTATTAGTCCTTTTCTCCCATTCTTCCTCCTTGTTCTGTTCTCTATCCTTACCTCCCTTCTCCTTTCTCTCTTTCTTTCTTACTCCTTCCTTTCCCTCACTCCATTTTTTCCATATTCTTTACTTTCTTTCCCAATCACTTTCTCTTGGAGCCTTTCCTGTCCCCCTTCTTCTCTCTATGACAATGATGTCTCTGTTCCTAAATATCTCCTTGTACTGGACCTGGACCTCCTCTTTCATTGATTTCACTCTCCTTGTTTCATAGATATGTCTTTTTCCTTATTAGAATATAACCCCCCTGAGAGCAGCACCTTTGTCAAAGCTCTTTCTGTACCTCTAGCATGAGATGTATAAATGTGGTTTGAATTGACTATTTATTGAGGGGTAAACTTCCTGGCAATGGGAAGCCCTGAGTAGCCAGAGACTTCCCTTAAGGGCAGTAGGCTCTCACCCCAGGCAATGTCTATCTTTTTGTCTCTTTTATTTTTGGGTGAGGAGGGTAAGGAAAAAGCTAGAATACTCTATTCAGTTCTTTCTCTTCCACTAACTAGCTGTGCGACCTTGCACAAGTCATTTCTCTCCTTTAAGACTCAGTTTCCTCATCTATAAAATGAGGTAAGGAGGTAGACTAGATAATTTCTGGGGGACAGAGGGTTTCTTAACCTTTTCAGTGTCTTGGATCCCTCTGACAATATGGTGAAGTCTAGGGATCCCGTCTCAGAATAATGCTTTTTAATAGATAAAATAAAACACATAGGATTGCAAAGGAAACTCAAAGTTAGTGAAAATAAAGATGTGAACCAGAAGAGCCAGCAAGCTTTCCTCAACTCCTTCTTCACATAGGCAAGAAACACTGAGTAATCAGTCTCAATGAAGAGAGTTTTATGCAAATGATCTTTGAGCCAGGGGTTACAGATGTTATTTTTTTTTCCATCCAAGTTCATGGACCTCTTGAAATCTATCCATGGAATCCAGGTTAACAACCCCTGCACTCAGGCGGCTTTCTAGTTCTCTATCGTAGGGTCCTGTGACTGAGCACATCTTCATCCTTCCCTCCTTTTCTCCTACAAGGGTCTGAAGCGATGAGCCCTGGTTTTCTTTCCTACCCAGGGCCATTCAGTCAAGGTACCCAGGAAGCCAGGGCATGCAACCTAAACTCTTTCTAGGCTTGGTCCTTCTGGGCCCCATCCAACTCATTACCTCCTGGGTAAGAGTGTTGATGTCTGGGGATAGGTAGCTCAGTGGATTGAGAGCCAGGTCTAGAGAAGGGAGGTCCTGGGTTCAAATTTGGCCTCAGACACTTCTTAGCTGTGTGACCCTGGGCAAGTCACATAACCCCCATTACTTAGCCCTTACTGCTCTTCTATCTTGAAACCAATATAGTATTGATTCTAAGATGGAAGATGAGGGGTAAAAAAAAAAAAGAGTGAAGATGTCCCCAGGAAAGGATAACAAATAGGCAGGCAGATGGCTGAATAGGAAGCCTCCTCTCACCTCGGTCTCTTCTTCCTATACTACACCACATACATGCATGCTCTCCACATTGGGCTCACTCTCAGAACACATACTACCTACCTGGACACACATACTCAGTGCTCTTCAGTTTGGGCTGTCTTCTTGTGGAAAGCATTTGGAAGCCCACAACATCTGACTGAGGGTCCACATTAAAAACCAACTCCAAGCTGGCAGCTAGAGAGCCTGGCCTGGAGATGGGAGGTCCTGGGTTCAAATTTGACCTCAGACACATCCTAGCTGGTTGACCCTGGGCAAGTCACTTAACCCCCACTGCCAAGCCATTACCACTCTTCTGCCTTGGATACGATGTACAGTTAACAGGTTTGATTCTAAGACAGAAGGGAAGGGTGCAAAAAAAAAAAAAGTCAGATTTGACCGGACTGACCAACAGGGGGAGGCACTTGGATGTTCACTCTGTCCTGAAATCCTTCCCTGGTAGTGACTCTCAGCTGCTTTCTTTCCTTCCACTCCCACCCCAATCAGCCCCTTTGGATTGAGCCTGCCATCACCAGCCGGGGCAGTCTGGCCCTCCCCTCCAGCTTCCTCCAGCTCTCTAATCCTGTTGGCTTTACTGACCTCCTGGGGGCCTCTGGCAGAACCAGGCAGAGAGGGGCTCAGCAGCCACAGATCCCAAAGCATGGCCTAGTGACCTATTTCTGTCGCTGAGGAATAGAACAAAACAGGGCTGCAGAGGGACCAGCTCGGGTGGGGGCCAATGAGGAACGACGAGGACTTGCCCATGAGTGTGGCTAGAAGCTAGACAGGATGAGGGGCTTGTTGTCTGGGAAATGGAAGCTTGGGGATAGGAGGGAACAAATGCAGCCACATCTGGCAGGATGAGTTTTCTGGATGGATGAAGTCTGGGGAGATATTTTGGAGAGGAGTTTTGTCCTCCTGACAGCTAGGTATTGGCTCCCAGCTGTGTTTCCTATTAACAATAGAATTTGTGAGCTCCTTGAGGGCAGTGATTGTTTTCATTTTTGTCTTTGTGTTTCCAGTGCCTATCATTAGGCCTAGCAGGCAGTTTTGGATGAATGACTGAATGCTCTGTTCTTATTCATTCATTGAAGAAAAATTCATTCACAAGGTAGCAGGGTAGCACAGTGGATAGAACACCAGACCTGGATTTAGAAGGAACCGAGATCGAATATGACCTCCAATGCTTCCTAGCTTTTTTACCTTGGGCAAGTTATTTAACCTAATTGCCTAGCTCTCACAGTTCTTCTGTCTTAGAATTGATACTAAGATACGAGGTAAGGATTTATTTAAACAAAAAAAAGAAGAAAGAAAAATAATTATGGACATCTCTTTCAACCTTCCTTCTCTTCCCTAGAATTTATGACTCCTAATCTAGCTTCCTTGGGGATGAGAAAGATGAGAAAATTGGCAACCTCTTCCTTTTCCCTCTTAATTGGTCAAGGGTCTTTATTTTTGTGTCATAGACCCCTTAGGTGAGCTGATGAAGCCTATGGATCTCTTCTCAGAATCCTGTTTTTAAATGTAGAAAATAAAATAGGTTATCAAGAAAACCAATAACTAATAACTATTGAAATTGTTATCAAAATATTGGGGTGTTTTATGTAAACTAACTCCAGGTTAGGACATGAAATTTATTTCAAAGGAACAATAAGAGTAGCTATGTTAAATATTGAGGAAATCTCTACTCCTCTTAGTAGTTAGTGTCAACTGTTTCAATGGTCTTTACTAGTTCTGACATTCTATATTCTAAGGATCCTTCCAGTTCTGACATTATGTTCTAAGGACCCTCCCAGCTCTGACATTCTCTGTTCTAAGCTCCCTCCCAGCTGTGACATTCTCTGTTCTAAGGGCCCTCCCAGCTCTGACATTCTCTGTTCTAAGGACCCTTCCAGACAGTCCTTTAGTAAATAAGCATTTATTACACACCTATGACATGCCAGTCACTGTGCCATCCTGCCTTTCCTCCCAACTAAAGGGCAACAGTTATACATAAAAGCTGACCCTAGCACTTTAAGAAAAATGCTTTCCTTGAGGTAGATTGTGTCAATATTATTATTTCCATTTTATAGATAAGGAGTTTGAAGTTAGGGAAGGAATATAACCTGGTTACAATCATGGGCCCAAACCCAGGTCTTTTTTATTTCTATTTCTATTTTGAATATTTTCCCCTAGTTACATATTTCATGATCTTTCCGCTCCCCCAAACCCCCCTAACCCCCCTTAGCCAATGCACAATTCCACTGGCAAACCCAAGTCTTTCGACTCCAGGTCCACCACTTTTATAATGCCAAGTTGCCTGTCTAAGCCTTCTCTCTCTCTCTCTCTCTCTCTCTCTCTCTCTCTCTCTCTCTCTCTCTCTGTCTCTCATCTTTCTCTACCAGTTCCAGATCTCTCTAGGCCACTGTCTCCTTCTTGCTCTGAGTGTCCTTGAGCAGTTCCACTTCCACAATATTCTTTCATTTTTCTTCCTTCTCAAGACTTTTTAAAAAATGGTTTTAAAATGTTTTAAATGAACAGAAATCTGTTTTCTTCCCCCTCCTACCTCTGACCCCTTTATTAAAAAAAAAAAAAAGATAAATGCGTACTTTTCATTTTGAAATCTGAATCTATCATTTCTGTCAGGAGGTGGGTGACTTCTTGCTTCATCATCAGTTCTGGGAAATGTGGATGGACATTTCATTGATCGTAGTTCTCAAAATTATTTTTACAGCATTATAATTATTGTATTATTCTCCTGATTCTACTCATTTTGTTCTTCACAACTTTATAAAAGTCTTCAAAATGGGTTCAATTTTATAATATGAATATTGTTTTTAATAAGTTTTTAAAGTTTGAAGTTGCCCTAAGACTTTTGGACACCTTTGGGTTCTAAACTGTTCTTCTGGTTCTCTTTATTTTCCTCTTCTTCAGTTCATACAAGTCATTCCTTGATCTCTTTGAAACCATCTTTTTCCTCACTGATTCCAGCAAATCATATACCACAATGTGTTCAACCATTTCCCAATTGGTGGGTACCCTATCCCCATCCCCTTAGTTTTCAGCTGTTTGCCAACATGGTCATACGATGAACATTTATTAGACACCTACTAGGTGTCTTTGTTAGTTTATGGTATTAAAAGGGCAAAAAAGGAACCATCCCTGCCCTCAAGGAGGTGACAGTCTGCTGAGGGGAGTCAACAGTGGAAGTGGATAAGGAAATCTCAGTAGTTTTAGGGACAGAGGAGAGGGCACTAGTTACTGGGGGAGATCAAGTGAGGAGGTAGCCCTTGAGCTGAGCCTTGAGGGAAACCTGAGAATGGAGGAGGTAGAGGTGAGAATGGAAAACGGTCCCTAAGAAGGAAACCAAGAATCATTGATGTCTAATCAAGATGGTGCGGATCAACCTTTTGGAGACCTTTTGGATAATAGCACACAGATATTCACCCAAATGCTCATGTTCAACCACATGGGCCCAGATCCATGTGTGTCATCTATACAGGCATTTTTAAATGAACAGAAATCTGTTTTCTCTCCTCTTCTACCTTTGACCCCTTTATGAAAAAAAAAAAAAGATAAATACGTACTTTTCATTTTGAAATCTGAATCTATCATTTTTGTCAGGAGGTGGGTGACTTCTTGCTTCATCATCAGTTCTGGTGGATGGACATTTCATTGATCATAGTTCTCAAAATTCTTTTTACACTATAATAATTATTGTATAAATTAGATGGGTGCTCACCTGGATGTATAAGACTTCCTCAGGTTGTAGGTTACATTTATAAAGCCTTGCCATCCATTGTGGGGCAGCTAGGTGGAGCACTAGATAAGGGTCTGGAGTCAGGAAGGCTCCTCAACTTCTGAATTCAAATCTGTTCTTGGCTATTTCCTAGCTGTGTGACCCCGGACAAGTCACTTAACTCTATTTGCCTTAATTCCTCATCTGTAAAATGACCTGGAGAAAGAAATGGCAAACCACATCAGTATCTTTACCAAGAAAACCCCAAATGGGGTCACAAAGAGTCGGACACAACTAAACAACCATCCATTATTTTATTTGATCCTTTCAGATTCCCCCAAGCTTCAAAAATCACTGTGTGTGTATACATATATCCTCATATATACATATGCATATTTATATACTCATATATGAAACTATTCGTATGCATGTGTATATGAATCATTTATACTATATTTATAATACTATATTTGCATATGTTGTTTCCACTGATAGAAGAATGTTCCCGTTTGACAGAGGGGAAAACTAAGACTCAGAAGAATCATAGGTTGTAGAGCTAAAAGTAGAAAATTTTAAGTACAAGGTCTTTATTTTTATTTTTTATTATTTTTTAATTTTTTGAGAAACTTAATTTAATTTAGAATATTTTTTCATGGTTACAAGATTCGTGTTCTTTCCCTCTCTTCCTCCTACCCCCTCCCATAGCCAACATGCAATTCCACTGGATTTTACATTCACCTTTCTCAAATATAGCCATTTATTACAACATGTGTCATTGATCAAGAAGGTCTTTATTTTTAAAATAAGAAAAATGAAGGGACAACTGCGTAACCACTCATTGGATTGAGAGCCAGGCCTAGAGACAGGAAGTCTTGAGTTTAAATCTGACCTCGGACACTTCCTTGTTGTGACCCTGGGCAAGTCACTTGCCCAGCCCATATTGCTCTTCTGCCTTTAAGTATTATTTCCAAGATTCCAAAATAGAAGGTAAGAATTTAAAAAAATTAAAAATAAATAAAAATGTTCTTGGAGACCCAAAGGGGAAACCACTATGGGGCAACTGGGTGGCTCAGTGGATGGAGAGCCAGGCCTAGAGATGGGAGGTCCTGGGTTCAAAGCTGGTCTCAGACACTTCCTAGCTGTGTGACCCTGGATAAGTCACATAACCCTCATTGCCTAGTCCTTACTGCTCTTCTAAGGGTTTAAATAAAAAAGGAAAGGAAAGGAAAGGAAAGGAAAGAAAAGAAAAGAAAAGNACCACTATGGGGCAACTGGGTGGCTCAGTGGATGGAGAGCCAGGCCTAGAGATGGGAGGTCCTGGGTTCAAAGCTGGTCTCAGACACTTCCTAGCTGTGTGACCCTGGATAAGTCACATAACCCTCATTGCCTAGTCCTTACTGCTCCTCTAAGGGTTTAAATAAAAAAGAAAAGGAAAGGAAAGGAAAGGAAAGAAAAGAAAAGAAAAGAAAAGAAAAGAAAAGAAAAGAAAAGAAAAGAAAAGAAAAGAAAAGAAAAGAAAATGGAGGCCCTGAGCCCCTGAGAAGGGTTTCCTTCCAGTCTCACTGGTTTTAAGAAGAAACGGGAGGATTTGAACCCAGGTCTTTAGACTGCAAATCCAAGGCTCTTTCCAGCACCCCTCTCATTCCAGTAGCTTTAGCTTCTTGGAACATGAGGGAGCCCAGGCTGAAGTCTCTGAGTACATCTGTCTGTTCTAGCACCAACATGGGGGTTCCCCCTCCCTCTCCCCCAAGGACTCTGCCCTCCTGACGTCAAGCAGAGTCAGCTTCTGGTGCAGGGCCAGGCACAGCCTTCCCAGGCCCTGACTCTGTCTGGGTCTACAGGGAGTGAGGTCCCCGCCCAAGAGGGGGAGGAACAGCTCGAAGGCTCCATGGAGGACAGGAAGCAACTCTAGCCCGGGAGGCAGGAGAGAAGGATTTGGATCCTGGCACAGCTCCTGCCTTGCTGTGTTTTCTTGGGCTTCTTACACAGCCTCCTCTTCTGTGGCCTGTTTTCTTCATCTGTAAAATAAATAGTTTAGTCTGTTTGTTCTCTGTGAGCCTGTCTACACCTGATAATCTGAGTCTGTGTTTTAAGACCCTTTTCCCCATGTCCAATGTTGAAGATTCATTCAATTAACTTAAAAAAAATATTTATCTTCTGTCTTAGAATTGGTCCTGACTATAGACTCCAAGGCAGAAGAGCAGCAAGGGCTAGGCAGTTGGGATAAGTGACTTGCCCAGGGTCATGAAGCTAGGAAGTGGCTGAGGCTAGATTTGAACCCAGGACCTTCCATGTCTAGGCCTGGGTCTCTCCACTGAGCCACCTCGTTGTCCCCTTCATTTTTCTTATCTTTTTTTTCTAATTTAATTTAATTTTTAACTAAACCCTTACCTTCTGCCTTAGAATCAATACTATGTTTTAGTTCCAAGGCAGAAGCGTGGTAAGGGATAGGCCATGGGGGTTAAGTGACTTGTCCAGGGTCACATGGCTGGGAAGTGTCTGAGGCCAGATTTGAACCCAGAACTTCTTGTCTCTAGCCCTGGTCTCAATCCACTGAGCCACCTCTCAATCCAGCTGCCCCTCAATGAATGTGCTTGAACTCTTGATTATAGAACATGGGGAGATAAAGTATAGGGAAGATAAAGGTCTTTGCTCTCTGGGAGCTTAGAGTCCAGGAGGGGAATGAGATAAAAATATATTACATGGTGAGTGAATCAGAGAAAGAGTAAAGTCTAAGATGAGATCTGATGAGGAAAGGTAGGCAGGGGATAATAATATTAAGTACCCCAATGGTACAGGGCACAGAGTGCTGGGCCTCCATTCAGGAAGACTTCTCTACTGGAGTTCAAATCTGGTCTCAGATTTTTACTAGTTGTGTGATCCTGGGCAAGTCACTTTACCCTTCTGACCTCAGTTTCTTCATCTGTAAATGAGCTGGAGTGGGAAATGGCAAACCACTCTAGTATCTTTGACAAAAAAAAATGGGGTCACAAAGAGTTGGACATGACTAAAAAACTCAACCACAAAGCCTGGGGGTCATCAAGAGGCTCCCTCCTCCATCTCCCTTGGGCAGCCAGGGGGCCCAGTAGATAGAGCGTTGGAGTCGGGAAGACTCATCTTCCTGAGTTCAAATCCAGCCTCAGACATTTCCTAGTTGTGTGACCCTGGGCAAGTCACTTAACCCTGTTGGTCTCTGTCTCCTCATTTGTAAAATGGACTGGAGAAGGAAATGGCAAACCACTTCAGTATTTCTGCCAAGAAAAACCCAAACGGAGTCTCTCAAAGACTTGGACACAATTTCAAGAACAGTACAAGATTTTATTCACCAAGTTATAAATATATTAAATGAAATATATTATAGTATTGAATATGTTAAATATTAAATATATTATTAAATTATATTAAATAATATATAGTAAGTGAAATAATGCTTTAGTGCTTCGGAAACCTTAAGTCACAATGTGAGATGTTAGATTACTAGAGGACCAATGAGGGCTACCTAAAGGAGAATTTTATAAGAACCCTTCCAGAACTTTCTATTCAATTTGCTGTGATCTGAGTGCCTCCCCCCAACATCTATTCTTACGTGGCTCTAGGAATCGGAGAGGGAGAGTGATCCTGTCCTAGAGTCAGGAAGACTTGAGTTCAAATCCTAGCTCAGATACTTGCTTACTATGAGACTCTGAATAAGGCATCTAACCATTCCCAAAGTCGTTCTCCTCAACGGAATACCTCTGAGGTCACTGCCAACTCTAAGTTTCTGATCCTATGATTCTGTCTCTTATTTTTCATTTGTTTTTATGTACCAGGACCCAGCATCCAATCTGGCATACATCAGGGATTGTTGATTGGAATTAATTTTTTTAGTTTATATTTAATTAATTAATTTAGAATATTTTTCCATGATTACATGATTCATGTTCTTTCCCTCCCCTTTTTCTTCCCCCCTCCTGTAGCCAACAAGCAATTCCATTGGTTTTTTCATGTATCATTGATCAAAACCTATTTCCACATTATTAATATTTGCAACAGAATGATCATTTAGAGTCTACATCCCCTAACTGGAATTAAATTGACCCTTTTTGGACATCTGTCTAGTCCAATGGCCTTTTTCTCTCCCTCCTTTTGAGTCCTTCAACCCCATGAGATTTCACAACTCAGCTTCTCCTGAAGACACATCTCCAAAGGATAGTTACATTTGAGCCAGTCTTGGGATGCTGGGAAATTATCTCCTTTCCATCTTTGAGAAAACTTTTTGTTTAGAGATCCTTCCTTTTAGTCCCCACCCACTAGAGACCTAAACCCTACTAGTTTTGTGTTTGGAGGTAGGAAGGGGGGCAATTGCTATCTAGCTTTTATATAGCATTTATTCCCATTTTACAGATGAGGAACCTGAGGCTGGGAGAGATTATGGTGTGACTTCCCTAAAGTTGCCCAGCTAGTGAATGTCCTGTCTCCAAGTGGACCTCCCCCAGGCCTGAGCTACCTTCTCTGTAAAATGAAGGGGTTGGACTTTTCGGTTTAAAATTCATAGATTGTTGGGAGCAGCTGGGTGGCTCAGTGGCTCTAGAGACAGGAGTTCTTGGGTTCAAATCTGGCCCCAGATACTTCCTAGCTGTGTGATCCAGGGCAAGTCACTCAACCTCCATTGCCTAGCCCTTACTGCTCTTCAGCCTTAGAACCAATACACTTATTGATTCTAAGGTGGAAAGTGAGGGTTTAAAAAAAATTCATAGATTGTTAAATCTGGAAAGAAACCTCAGAAGTGTAACCCGCTCCTTTTATAGGAAATCAGTGCCCAGAGAAGCCAAGTGACCAGTCTAAAGTAGGACAGTCAGTGATCGGACCCCAGGATTCTTGAAATTCTCCCAGGACAATTTGAATTCACACAGTTATTAAGCACACTGTGTAGTAATAGAAAGGGGAAAAAAGAATTCCTGACCTCAAAGAGTTTTTACTTTACTCTGGTTGAGGCTGGGGTAGGAAAGAGTGAGCAGAGATCAGCTCCAGGTGGGGTCCTCTGCTCTTTTACCTTCAGGGAAAAAGGAGGGCTCTTGAAGGCTCTTCTAAACCCTAGAAAAAGCTGGCTGAGCTTTGGGGAGGATGGGGTTAATCTCCCACAGTGCCTGTTATACAAGCAGTGTCCCTGGCAGAAGTGTGTCAGTGGGACAGTGGGTGGGTAAGTGACTGGGGAGGACAGCTGGCCCTGAGGATGCCCTCCCCGCCCTTGGAGGCCCAATCAGAGTCTGCCCGCCTCTCCCCCTTCTCCCAATGATGTCACAGATAGGTTTAACAGCTGCCCTTTATATAACTGCAGTTATATAATCTCAGGCAAGCTGGAGTCAGAGACTGTGTGTCAGTCTAGGGGGGAAGGGAGGAAAGAATGGAGGAGGGAGGAGAGGAGCAGAAAGTCATAGAAGATTGAATGTCAGAGCCATGAGGGACTTCAGAACATAGACGGGCCTAGCTGGGAGGGACCTTAGAACCCAGAATATCAGAGCTGGGAGAGTCCCCAGAACAGAGAAGGTCAGAGCTGGGAGAATACTTAGAGAATGTCAGAACTGGGAGAGTCCTTAGAACAGAGAATGTCAGAGCTGGGAGAGACCTTAGAACAGAGAATGTCAGAGCTGGGAGAATCCCTAGAACAGAGAAGGTCAGAGATGGGAGGGTCCTTAGAACAGAATATTAGAACTGGAAGGTCCTTGGGACCCAGAAAGTCAGAGATAGGAGGACCCTTAGAACCAATAATGTCAGAAATAGGAGATTCCTTAGAACCCAGAATATCAGAGTTGGAAGAAACCCTAGAAAAGAGAATGTCAGAGCTGGGAGAGACCTTAGAACAGAGAATGTCAGAGCTGGGAGGGTCCTTAGAACAGAGAATGTCAGAGCTGGGAGGAAGCTTGGAATAGAGAATGTCAGAGCTGGGGGGACCCTTAGAACAGAGAATGTCAGAACTGGGAGGACCCTTAGAACAGAGAAGGTCAGAGATGAGAAGGTCCTTAGAACAGAAAATGTCAGAGCTGGGAGGATCCTTAGAACAGAGAAGGTCAGAGATGAGAAGGTCCTTAGAACAGAAAATGTCAGAGCTGGGAGGATCCTTAGAACAGAAAATATTAGAACTGGAAGGTCTTTGGGACCCAGAAAGTCAGAGATAGGAGAATCCTTAGAAGACAGAGTATGAGATTTGGGAAGGACCCTTAGAACAGAGAATATCAGAGCTGGGAGGAGCTTTAAGACACAGAATATTAGAGCTGGAAGGTCCTTAGCACTCAGAATATCAGAGATAGGAGGACCCTTACAACTGAGAATGTCAGAGCTGGAAGGATCCTTCAGACACAGAACATCAGAATTAGGAGAGCCCTTAGGACAGAGAATGTAAGAGCTGAGAGGATCCTTAGAACACAGAACTTCAGAACCAGGAGGGCCCTTAGAATACAGGATGTCAGTGCTAGGAGGGCCCTTAGAGTAGAGAATATATTAAAAAAAAAAAAAAGAAAGAAAAGAAAAGAAAAAGAACAGAGAATGTCAGAGCTGAAATGAACCTTCATGTTTCTTTCCGTACTAACTCATGCCACTGTCATGGTGCCCAACAGATGTAAATGATGTTTAAGGTTTTAAGGAAAAGAAAGCTCTCATATGATAGATAATATCAGAGCTTGGGGTCCATCAGGGGACAGGGCAGGTCAGAATGATGTCAGGGCGGCATCTCCTGGTCATTGGTAGAAGTACAGCCACATCTGGAATTCTGGGCCCAGGAATAGAATACAGAGACCAAGATGTAAAGGGATTCCTTGGGAGTGGTCCACAAAGGGTACTATGTCACCCTTTAAAGCAAGCCCTCTCCTGGACTCAGTTCCTGCTTGAATCTAAGTTTCATCTCTGGACAGGGAATGAGCCCAAAAGGCCAGCCAGCAACCTTGAGAGGCAGGTACATAGGGATTACAGTAGTCCCATTTTACAGATTTGAAAACTGAGGCAGGAAAGGCTAAGTGATTTACACATGGCCACATAACTTATAATGGGAGATCTATATCAGAACCTGTTGGTTCCCTTATCTCCAGCCCCAAGTGGAACCCACTTAACCAACCCTGAATGGGAAGGAGGCAACCTCTCTGGCAGGCCTCCTAGGAAATAAAAAGTCTAGCCCCGTGAAAGTGTAGGGGTGGGGGAGCACTCCTTCCTTCATTCTACCTCCTGCTACATGTGCAACCATGTCTCTCTGCAGCTCAGATCGAAGTGATTCCCTGTAAGATCTGTGGGGACAAGTCTTCAGGGATCCATTATGGCGTCATCACCTGTGAAGGCTGCAAGGTAAGAGAGGGCTGGGGAGGGAGAGAGGGAGAGAAATAGGGAAGAGAAGGACAGGACCCCAAAGTCTGAGTCCTGGTATTTTGGCCCCTTTTAAGCATCAAATGATTTATTTTTAATTCCTTGGGGTGAAAAATTTGCTAAAACAATTTATTTCTCTACTTTTCCCACCATGATGTTCCCTTTGCCTCATGAGGACTCTGGGCCATCATTGTGGAAATTCCAACTCACATTCTGCTGTGACAGGTCTGTGGCCACTTTGTAGTTTCCTGCCTCTCTCTTCAATGTCCAGCTTAAGAGGGAGAAAGAACCAGGGGCATGACTGCCAAGTGACTCATCTTCCTGTCAGGTAGCATCCCCAGGGACCAGCCATGGCTAAGGTGGGAGGCCTAGAGACCTGGTCCTGGCCTCCCCCAATCCCCTCATTCCTCTCTCCGGCCCACAGGGCTTCTTCCGACGGAGCCAGCAGAACAACGCCAGCTACTCCTGTTCCCGACAACGTAACTGCCCTATTGACCGCACCAGCCGAAATCGCTGCCAGCACTGCCGGCTACAGAAGTGCCTAGCTCTGGGCATGTCACGAGATGGTGAGTCAGTACATGTTGACCATCACTGATACAGACCAGTTCCTGAGAACAGGGAATATGAGAGCATCAGAGCTGGGAGGGTCCTTAGAACAGAGAATGTCAGAGCTGGGAGGGAGCTTAGAACAGAGAATGTCAGAGCTGGGAGGGTCCTTAGAACAGAGAATGTCAGAGCTAGGAGGGAGCTTAGAACAGAATGTCAGGGCTGGAAGAGACCTTAGAACAGAGAATGTCAGAACTCAGAGAGCTCTTAGAACCCAGAATGTCAGTAGGAGAATCCTTAGAACCCAGGATGTCAGAGCTGGTAGGACCCTTAGAACTCAGGATGTCAGCATGTCAGAACTGAGAGGAGCCTTGGAAGATAAAATGTTCAATTATAGATATGAAATAATAATAAAAAATTATTATTACTATTATTATATTCAAAAACATAATTTTCTTGGGATAGGCATTTCTCTTATCAATTCACATTTAAATCCCTCTGACCTAGCAATTATTCTTAAAATATTTTAAAATTTTCTTTGATGCACTTTTCTTATGTTCTTTTAATTTCCTAATCAATAAATCAATGAACATTTATTATTATGTATCAGGCACTGTGTTAATTCCTGGGAATCCCAAGATAATATTGAAATAGGCTGTCCAGCTAGGTGTCTCAGTGGATAGAGAGCCAGGCCTGGAAATGAAAGATCCTGGGTTCTTTAGGCACTTAATTGCTTTGTGACCCTGAGCAAGTCTAAACTTTACCACTCTTCTGCCTTAGAGCCAATACTTAGTACAATTCCAAGACAGAAGATAAGGGTTGTTTTTGTTTTTGTTTTCATAGAAATAGTCTTTGTCATCAAAGAAGCTTGCTTGGGGGAATGACTTCCTAGGAGAAGGACTTCCCAATGATTCCCTCCCACCCCTCAAATACAACCCTTTCTTATAACAAATCAGTACGCTCATGCATAATGGTGAAGATTAGAACTGTATGCTTAATTTGGCATCTCTCATTTACCACCTCTCTACCAAGAGATGGGATGGAGACATGTTTCCCTGTCAAGTTGTCTACAGTGTCGTCATCTTTGGTCCCAGCACTGATCAGAGTTCTGTGCCGTTCTCCTTTATGTTACTCTGATCATCATTATGTAAAGTATTCCTCTGGTTCTGCTTACTTTACTCTGTAGGAGTTCTTCGTAGTTCAGTCCTTTTTCAATGGTGTCCAACTCTTCATGAACCTATTTGGGATTTTCTTGGCAGAGATACTGGAGGGGTTTGCCATTTCTTACTCCAGCTCATTTTACAGATGAGGAAATGGAGGCAAACACGATTCAGTGACTTGCCCATGGTCACACAGGTAGGAGGTTTCTGAGGCTGGATTTCAACTCAGGAAGATGAGTCTTCCTAACTCCAGGCCCAATGCTTTATATACCATCTAGCTGCACCCCCACCCAAAAGAAACTAAGGCAAATGGGGTGGCATGAGTATATATACACACATGCATATATTCCCAAACTTCCCTGAATTCTTCCTATTTCTCATTTCTTGCTATATAATAATCTTTTGTTTAATGTAAAATGATTTGTTTAACCCTTCCTGATTAGTGAACACTCTTTTTCCTTCTAGTTCTTGGCAATGACAACCAAAAAAAAGTTTATAGAAATATTTTTGCATTCTGAAGATCTTTCCCTCTGTCCCTGAAATTCTTGGGATATTTGCCTACTAGTGGTATCCTTAGTTTAAAGGATATACACACTTTAGTGCCTTTCTCATATGATTCCAAATTCTTTTCTTTTCTTTTTTCCTTTAATCCTTACCTTCTGTCTAAGTATCAATTCTAAGGCAGAAGAGCAATAAGGGCTAGCAATTGTAGTTAAGGGATTTACCCCAGGTCACATAGCTAGGAAGAGTCTGAGGCCAGATTTGAACTCGGATCTTCCCAACTTCACATCTGGCACTCTATCTGCTGTGCTACCTAGCTGCCCCTCCAAATTGTTTTCTAAAATAAGCAGACAAAGAAACATTTCTACCAAAAGAGTATCCATGTGCCAATCTTCCCGCAGCCCCTCCAACATTTGCCATTTTTGGTTTTTGCTGTTTTTCTAAAGGAGGTGAAATGTGAGGTGAAATCTCTCAGTATTTCTTTTTATTATAGGAGTTGTAGCATTATTTCACCTGGTTATGGTCTTTTACAGTTTTTTTCATTTCTTTTGTTTTCACATTTTCAAATGAATTATTATACCACCCTTCATTCCTAAAATCCCCATAGTTTATCCATTTCCAAAAAAGTTTTTCCAACTCTAAATTCCAATTCCCACAGAGTTATGGATTTGTTTTTGTTTTTTAAGATGGAGAGAGGGGAAGGGATATATATTCCAGTCTGTCCTCAGCTAGTATAGCATTTGAAAGAGGTGATCCTGGGTTCTTGAAGGTCATGTATTGACAAGACCTCCCAAGCCAAAAGGCATTTGAAAGGTAGAGGCTGGATGGCCTGGTGGATAAGGCACTGGAATTGGAATTAGGAAACCTGGGTTCAAATCCTGCCTTAGGTACTTATTAACCATATGATCATGGTTAATTCCTCTAGACCTTAGTTTCCCATTTTTAAATAAGGAAGTTGGAGTCAATGACCTATAAGGGACTTTCCAAATCTAAATGTAGAATCCTAGATCCTAGAACACAGAATATCAGGGCTAGGAGGGCCCTTAGAATCCCGAATGCCAGAACTAGGAAGGTCTTTAGAAGCTGAAAGGGCGTTCAGATAATAGAATGTCAGAACTGAGAGGATCCTTAGAAGACAAAATAGCATCTCATTCAATCCTGTTTTTATAAATGAGTAAACCAAGGTCATGAGCAAAAGAACAGCTTGTCCCAGGTCATATAGCAAATCTCTGGTGGAGCCATGGGAAGAACCCAGGCCTTCTACATGTGTCCAGTACTCTGTCCACTAGGGTAAAATTCCACCTAATCATATTGGACTCCAGGGGCCAGATATTGCCCCATTCCTGGTTGTAGAGTCTTTCTGCTAATCCCAAATTCTCATCCTTACAGCGGTCAAGTTTGGCCGGATGTCCAAGAAGCAGAGGGATAGCCTATATGCAGAAGTGCAACGACACCAGCAGAACCAGGAGGCAGGACAGTCCCTGAATGGCAGTGGCCTAATCCCCAGAGATGGCCCCAATATGACCAGTAGCCTCTCTGACCTGGACCACCTGTCAGGCTTGCCAGATGGGCTGCTCTTTGACATGCCACTCAGCCCAGAGGAGACAGAAGCCAACAACACTGCCTCAACGTACTATGCTCTGGACCTGCTGGGTTCTGCCCAGTCATCACCAGAGCCAACATGCCTGGAGGCACTGTATGAGATGGGGCTGGACCCTGGTGTCCTGGTGCACAGTGGAACCCCTGGGATCCTGCCTGAGGGTGATATTGGTCAGTAAAAACAAGGCTGTTGAGGGGTGGCATTGAATCTGGGGATAATCTATTTTAGTCCCATCTCTTTCCCTCCCTTTCATATCTTCTCTAGGGAAAGAGGGAAGAGTATCAGGGTCACTCGTGATCAGGCTACCCTTCACTTAGCTGTCTCTAGTGGGGATCCCCTGGAAATGGGATAGATTTGGGGGACTACCCCTAAGGAGCATGAGGGCCCCTAACTTATCCTGATAGGATTATGGCTATGACAAGTCAGTGTGTGCCCACTTAAAGGTGCAGATGGGAATAGGTATCAGATGGGGATAGAAACTTCATGGGAGAAATGAGCCTTGGATCCCCTTCTGATACATTGGAACAAAGATGAGGTTTAGACAAATCTCCAAGAAGATCTTGAAAGGTTTCTGCAGAGGAGGAACTGTGGAGTGGAGGGTGGGTCTGTCTATGGCAAATCACCCTTTCCTTCCCCTATATGCCAACATAGACGGAGAAATCAGGTTTCAAAAAATCAACCAATCAGCCGGCATTTATGAGGACCTACTAATGTGCCAGGGATTTTCTAGGTGCTGAGGATAAAAGACAAAAGTAATGATAGTCTTTATCCTTAAGGAATTTATAAAAGAGAGTCCTTTCATATAGGTATATGCAAATTAAATACAAGGAGATTTGGGGGATAAGCCTGTAGTTGCTGGGAGGGGGGCATCAAGGAAAGTCTCATGAAGAAGGTGACACTTCAACTGAGTCTTGAAGGACATGGAGGATTCTGAGAGAAAAGGGTAAGGAAGGAGGGTATTCTTGGCATGAGGGACAGCCAATGCAGGAGGCAAGAAATGGAGTGACAGCTTGAGTGAACAGACAGAAAGGGAAGAAACGGGCCCTACCCATTGTACCTTAATGATGGTACTGAGGATCCATGGGTTAATGGTATGAATATGGCATGTAGCGCTATTTAACACCAAGTTGGGGGATGGTGTTTCTTTCTTGCCTTTCAATTACTGGCCTTTGAGACTCTGTCCAATAGATAAGTGTGAGATCCTAGTAAATAGCCCTGATTTTCTGATTTCTCCCACCATGTCCAGTTCAAACTGTGATATTTTGGTTTGAGAGATATACTCAGACTGAGAGGTCATAGGGGGTGAGGGAGGAAGCCAGCCTAAGGTGAGACTGATACAGTCTAATCTATAGGGAATTGATGTCTTCAAAGTGCATTTACAAAAGGGCTGTCCAGGGCACAGAGAATCTTAGAACCACAGTACTGGAAAGGAACATTAGAATGTTGTATATCAGAACTGTGAAGATCCTTAAAATAGAGAGGGTCAGGGCTGAGAGGGATCTCCAAAATAGAATGTCAGAGTTTCAAGGGACATTAGAACACAGAATATCAAAGCTGGAGGACCCAGGGAATTGGGGATGCCAGAGCTGGAAGAGACCCTCAAAATCACAAATCTAACCCACCTTTTTAAAAAAACAACCCTTACCTTTTGTCTTAGAACCAATACTGTGTATTGGTTCTAAGACAAAAGAGTAGTAAGGGCTAGACAGTGGGGGTTAAGTGACTTGCTCAGGGACAAACAACTAGGAAGTATCTGAGGCCAAATTTGAACCCAGGACATTGTGTTTCTAGACCTGGCTCTCTATCCAGTGAGTCACCTAGCTTCTCCCTAACTCCACCATTTTACAGGTGAGCTGAGTTCCAGAGAGAAGTCATTGTTTACTCCCTGGGTCATAGAGTGAAGATTAAAATTCTGGTTCTATAATCAGAATTTGAGAGTTGGAAGGATAGTAAATGTTATTCAAGACTTTCAAGGTCTCCTGGATCTTAGTCCAAAGTCTTTTTTTGTGTACATTATCTTCCTGTTCCATCAAATCCTGGGCCCTCAAGTAGCAAGGTGCAACACTGGTTCTCCCTTCATTACTCCTACAGATGGGAGCAGGGGAGGTCTTGTGACCCCAGGGCTGCCACACAGGGACAAACTAACTCAGAGATTTCTTTTCCCTGGAAAGTCAAAGTCTGAGAGGCAATTAGGATTAAAATCTAAAGTTCATAGGATCATAAATTTGGAACTGGAAGGGACTTTAGAAGATGTCTAGTTACCTTTTTTTAGACATGAGGGAAAATTGAGGCCTAAAGAGATGGAGTGACTTGCCCTCAAGGTCATAGAACTTGTAAAAGTTGCAAAGATAATAACAAGGGTGACATGACCTTGCTTCCTAAGTTCCATAGTTCCAGGATGAATTAAACCACCCTGCTCTTTAAGCCTGAAAGAAGAAAATTTAGGACATATTTCTGACTGTCCTACTTACCCAGCAGGGGACAAACTTGAGATAGGACAGGCTGAGATTATAAATAGATTGAAACAAGGCTAAGAGAAATCCCCTGGTGACAGATGGGACTTTTAGGAGGACTGGAGTTGGGGGGTCTAGGATCCACTTTGGAGGGGTCCCATAAAGGCAAGTCTCCTCCAAACTGACTGCTAGGGACCTATTAGTGCCAGGAACCCTGAGAGACCACGAGGGTCACAGTATCAGAATTGAAAGGACTTTTAGAAACCATCTGGTATAACTTTCTCACTTTACAAATGGGAAAACAGAGTAGAAGGTCCAGAGAGTAGAAGGGACAAAAGGGAAGCAGCAACAGAGCTGGAGCATGAGCCAAGACCTCACTTTCCAGGCTTGAACTTTTCCACAGTACCACTGTGATCATATAATGTTATATCTAGGGTTGGATTGGAAGAGAGAGAGAGAGAGAGAGAGAGAGAGAGAGAGAGAGAGAGAGAGAGACAGAGAGAGACAGAGAGAGAGACAGAGAAACAGAGAAAGGAGAAAGAGGTAGATTAGGTATAGATTGATAGATGGATAGAAAGATAGATAGATTAGATATAGATAGATACTGAGATGCATAGAAGCATTCATGTGCTAATTGTAGGCCAATAATTAAATGGCTAAGTGCTGGGGATACAAATACTAGTAAGCAAAACAGTCCCTGCCCTTAAGGAACTTAAAATCTGATAAGGAAAGGCAAAAGGGGAGGAGTGGCTTGGTAGAGTATGCCTCTGGGCAAGATAATGATTTCTTGATAACTTCTGAGAGCTAGACTTTTGAAGGGCAGGGCATAGGACAAGCCTGAAGTATACACCAAAATTGGAAAGGGTGCTCATTGAAGGATTTTCTTGTGTCTGTGTATGGGGGTGGGGCAGCATTGCCAAGACTTCCACTCTTGTCCTTTTTCTTCCCACTATACAATATAATTAGAAAGTAAGAAGGGATAGCTAGGTAGCTCAGTGGATTGAGAGCCAGGCCTGGAGATAGGTGTGGGTTCAAATGTGACCTCAGACACATCCTAGCTGTGTGACCCTGGGCAAGTCATTTGTCCCACATTCCCTAGCCCTTAGTGATCTTCAGAAAGAAAGAAAGGAGGGAAGGAAGAAGGGAAGGCAGCTAGCTTACATTCTGGTAGGTAGAAACTGTTGAATGTTCTTTTAATCTGTATATTCCTAGCACCTAGTATAGTGTTTTATGCCTCTCCCTTTTTGAAGGGGGTCCCATGATTTCCTAAAAGTAAAAATATTCAGTGAGAAAACTCCTACCAAAGCAGATGAGAAACTGTTCTGTAACTTACTGCCTTAGAGCAGGGATTCTTAACCCTCTTGTGTTCTGGACCCCTTTAGCAAATTGATGCATCCTATGTGCCCCTTCTCAGAATAATATTTTTAGATAATTGAAGGAAATGCTAAATTTAAATTAGAAGTAGTGAAAAAGAAAAGATGTAAATTTTTTCCCCATTCAAGTTCATGAACATTGACAATCTTTCCTCAGCCTTCCCAACCCCCCAGGAGGAGATGGAACGTTAAGAACCTCTGTTTTGGAGAGTTGCCTCAGGCAGTAAGATGAAATGACTTGCCCAGGGTCACAAAGTCAATATCTAAAAGAGACAAAACTGGAACACGGGATTTGTAGACTCCAAGGCCAGCTCGCCACTCTGCCTTACACCTAGTAGGCACTTGATAAGTTTCCTAAATAGTTGCTACCTTGGACAGTTCCATGTCTCCCAAAGTCTTGTTTGCTCCTACCCTGGCCAAGAGTGTCTGAATGGTTCTTTGCTGCCGGTGGTGTACTTGGAAGAGCTCTGGTCTTATAGCCAGAAGACTGGACTTAATCCTGGCTGTACCACTGCTAGCTACATGACCTGGCTAGGAATACCTCCCCTCTCTAAGCCTATTTCATCACCTGGCAAATAGGGATGAAAACTGAACTGTCTTCCTTACAAAGTCACCATTACGATAACAGCTAGCATTTATATGATGCTTTAAGATTTACAGTGTTCTTTATATGGATATTATTTCATTTGATCTTCATAACAACTGTGAAAGGCAGGTACTATTATTATCCCCATTTTCAGATGGGAAAACAGAGACAGAAGTTGAGTGACTTGCTCAGGATCACACAGCTAATAAGTGTTAAAGAAAGGATTTGGACTCAGGTCTTCCTAATTGCAGGTCTAGAGCTTTATCCATTGTTCAGTTTAGTTCCCAAGGACATAAACAGAGCTTTGTAAAGTCAAATTTGCTATAGAAAGGATGGCTATTGTCATTTAAAAAATAACTCTTACTTTCTATTTTAGTAACAATTCTGAGGAAGTGTCTGAGGCCAAGTTTGAACCCAGGACCTCCTTACTCCAGGCTTGGCTCTCTGTCCACTGAGTCACCTAGCCACTGGCTATTAGTATTGCTGATGTAATTGTACTCTTTTTTCCCCCCCAAATCAGGCTTGTGATTTCATCAGTATAAGGAACCTCTGGTGATAAACTCCATAACAATGGCACTTTTTTTGAAATTTATAGTCATAGAAAGTGGACTGGGGGCAGCATAAAATGAAGTGACTTATCCAAGGTCTTATAGACTCAAAGTCTCAGAGGCTAATTGTTCTTTGTGTTAATATTATCCTTAAAAATTTTTTTGAAAGGGTCAGAGGAAGGATTCCAATACCTTGGGACTGATCCTCTGTGAAAGATTTCAGGAAGGAGATTGTTAGAATTGCATAGAAAGGGAAATAGTAAAGAAGGAAGAAGCTCTCTGGCAAAGAGAGGACTAATGGAAGGATGTTCATAAAAGGGTCTTCTTTCCCCAACAGAGCGAGTGGCCCAGAATGTCATCAGGTCCCACCGGGAGACCTGTCAATACACAACAGAGGAGCTAAAGCGGTTGGCATGGGCCCAGCACACCCAGGAGGAGCTGTGCAGCTTGCAGGCAAAGGTAAGACCCCTGTTCTTCCTCTCTCCTTCTGGCCCACTCCTCCACTCCATCACCAGCTAGCCCCCAAGGAAGCTTTATACACTCATCAAAGGTTAGAGCTAGAGGAGGCAATGTGGTTTAGTGACTAGCGTGCTAGCCTTGGAAGTCAGCAAGAGCTGGGTTCAAGTGCTGCCCTTGACATTCTGTCTGTGTGACCTTGGGCAAACTTCCTTGGGACTCAGTTTTCTCCTCTGTAAATGAGATTGTTGGACCTCTATGATGACCTCTAAGGTCCTTTCTAGCTTGGGAGAGGGGATTTCTCACCAGGATCTCCCTTATCCCAATTAATTCATAGGTTTCTCTTCCACCCTATCCCCACCTCCCAAAAATCTTAGAAATCGTGGGGTGGGGGCAGGGGGCAGCAAATGATAGAATGATTAGAGCACCAACCCTAGAGTTGTGGGGAGCTGGATTCAAATTTGACCTTAGTTACTTCTTAGCTGTGTGACCCTGAGCAAGTCACTTAACCCCAATTGCCCAGCCCTAGCCTTTCTGTTTTAGAGTTGTTACTAAAACAGAAAGTAAAGATTAAAACAAAAAAAGAAGAAAAAGAAGTCATGGAGGGCAGATAGGGGTAGTATTTCTTCAATATCTCCAATATACCAACTCGATCAGTAATAATTACAGACTCTGAATACTTGCAGAGACAGACAACTCGCCCTCCTTCCCCCTTTCCCTTCTGGCATCCTGTTCTATTATCTAACTACTGATTTATCAGAGAGTCCTTCCATATACTGTTCAGAGCTGCTTCTCTATAAACATACATTTGTTGAACCTGGTTCTAGACCCTCTTGGATTATCCCTAATACTTATGCTTCCTTTTCTCTCTGGTAGCAAAGCTCTCCCTCCCTTCCTCAGCCATGGGAGGTGGGATAAGGACATCCAGGTGGTGGTCAAGCAAGAAATTTTTCAAGATAGATTGAACAACTCAATTACTATAATCCTATGACATACTAAGAAATCAAAGAAATAGTTTCCAAACTAATCTCTAATGGCTTCATGCAGTTTAAAATTTTTTATCTATTTTAAAGGCATAATTGAATTCTTTTTAAATTTAATTTTAAATTTTAATTAATTTCATTTTTAATTTACTTTTTTTATATTATGCTCATTCCAAAAACTGTCTGTTCTTTCCTTTTCTTGTCCCTTGGAACAAAGAGTAAAGGAGTGGGGAGAATCAGATCAGCAAAATGAACTATTAGTTGCCTAATTAAATTTTACATGCAATATAATAAGGTCTTAACAGATTATGGGATTTAATAATAGCTAATCTTTACTAAGCACCTACTATGTGCCAAGCACTTTACAATTATAATCTCATTTAAGCCTCACAACAACCTTGGGAGGAAGGTGCTATGACTATTCCCATTTTTTTTTTGTTGTTGAATTGTGTCTAACTCTGCATGTCTTGGATCTCTGTCCAGGAGGTTTTCTTGGCAAAGATACTAGAGTGGGTTTCCATTCCCTTCTCTAGTGGCAAATAGAGGTTAAATACCTTGCCCAAGGTCATTTAGCTAGGAAGTTTCTAAGGTTAGATTTGAACTCAGGCTTTCTGGACTCCAAGCCCAGTGCTCTATCCATCATGCCACCTACTTGCCTCATTTTTTATAGTTGGGGAAACTGAGAAGAGATTAAGTGACTTGCCCAGGGTCACAGAGATAGTAAGTGTATGAAATCACATTCAAACTCTGGCTTTCTATTAACTATACCTCCTACATCGTCAAATCATAGATCTAGAGCCAGAAAGACCCTAAAAGTCACAATTCCCTCATTTCACAGAGGAAGAAACAGGAGGAAACCCTCTTTGAGGCCAAGAGAAATTAAGTGAATTACCCAAAGTCATATTGCCAGTAATGGCAAATCTCAGTTCTGATTTTGAATCCAGAGCTCTTTCCATTACATCATGATGAAATCCTACATTTATGCTCGTTGCCACCATGAAGCATGGGGGTTGACCCTGGGTGCCAATGGAACCTAAGTTGAGGTAGATCCTGTCAAGTAACACAGACTTGGCATGAAAGCTGGGCACAGATTATCTATTCACCCAAGGACTAATTAATCTGGTGGCTGAGTCCCTCATCATTGACCAAAAGGGGAGGAATATGAAGTTCTTTAGCCAGAGCAATTCATGAAGATTGGCTACTAAGGCTTCATTGGAGAGACTGTGGTCTGTGAAGGAAATAAAATCATGGATCCTTGAAATGTCAGACATGACAAAATACCCAATAATAGCTTTCCTTCCTGTAGTGTTTTAAAGTGCTTTCTTCTCCATAGCCCTCAGAGACTACAAGGATTATTATCCCCATTTGACAGAGGAAGAAACTAAGGCTCAGAGATATGAAGTGTTTTTCTGGAAAAATAGAGCTAGGAAGTGGCAGAGCTATATTCAAAACCACATCTGATTTTCTCTTTCCTTCTTTTTAATTGTTTTTTTTCCCTTCGCTTTTATTTCCCAACATATCCTATACTGTCAGCCACTGCTTATAGCAAAGCAATCTTTATAAAGAAAAAAGCAACCTTGCAAAGCCAAACAGACCAAGTCTGCAATATTCCTTATTCCTACTCCTCCAACTTTTCAAAGATGGGAAGGAAGTCCAGCATTCTTTTAATTTTTAAATTTTTAATTAACAAGAATTTATTTTCTTTTCTTCTTACCTCCTCTCACCTCTTATTGAAAAACAAACCAAAATAAAATCCTTGTAACAAATATGCATAGTGAAGCAAAATGAATTCCCGTATTAGCCATGTCTAGAAATATATGTCTAATTCTGGACCCTGAGTGCCCCATCTCTGTCAGGAGTGGGTAGACCTAAACTCCAGGCTCTTCTCTGAGATATATCTGCTCTGCAACCCAAGTCTACTCACTTGATCTCTCAAGGTCTTAAACAATTTTCTTTCTTTCTTTCTTTCTTTCTTTCTTTCTTTCTTTNCTTCCTTCCTTCCTTCCTCCTTTCTCAATACTTCCTTTCTGTCTTATAATCAACACTAAGTACCATCCAAGGCAGAAGACAATTTTCTCAAGACTATACATTACAGGGGCAGCTAAGTGGCTCAGTATATAGAGAGCCTGGAGATGGGAGGACCTGGGTTCAAATTTGACTTCAGTCACATTCTAGCTGTGTAACTCTGAGCAAGTCATTTAGTCTCAATTGCCTATCCCTTATTGCTCTTCAGCCTTGGAACTGATACTTAGTATTGATTCCAAGATGAAAAGGAAGGATTTTTTCTTAAAAGACTATACATTACAGAGCAGACTCTAGTCAGGGAGTTTTTTCACCAAATATATCTAATATCTGGATAGACAAATAAAATCCAAAATCTGTCCACCCATAAAGATAATCATACAGAGCCTCTGGGGGCCAGCTGCTGCCCAATCTGGTCTATGATTGTTCAGATCCAGGTACAAAAGGAAGCATATGAGGATGGGTCAGGGAAGGGCAGCCAAGCCTGAGGCCTGATTCCCATTCTGGGTTTTCTTCAGCCTTGTGAGGTTCTATGGCAACAGTGTTCGCTCCAGATTTCCCATGCCATCCAGTTCGTGGTGGAATTCGCCAAGCGTATCTGCGGCTTCATGGACCTTGACCAGAATGACCAGATCATCCTACTCAAAGCAGGTGAAACCCCTCAGGCCTGGGCCCTGACCCTCCTTCCCTTCTGGCCAGGAAGCCCAGAATCCTAGCTCTTGGTATATTAGAAGTCTAGATTTTGGGATCCTTAGGTTTTTTGGGTCATAATTGGAAGGAAACCTTAAACATCATCCAGTGCAACCCATTTATTAATTATATCAATGAGGAACTGAGGACCAGATGGGCAAAGGGACTTGTCCAAGATCACACAAGCACTAAGAGACGCAAGGTTCAAAATTTTGGCTCCAAAATCCAGATCTTTTTCCTCATTGCTCCAGGCTGCTTCAGGACTAGAAGGGACTTTAGAAGCCATCTGGCTAGATCTCCCAATGCATGTAAGAAAAACTTAAGAGTCAGCTAGGTGAATTAGTGGAAAGAGAGCTGGGCCTGGAGACAGAAGATTCTGAGTTCATATCTGGCTTCAGACGTTTCCTGTGTGACCCTGGGCAAATAATTTAACTTCCATTGCCTAGTCCTTATTGCTTTCCTGCCTTGGAACTGATACTTAGTATGGATTCTAAGACAGAAAGTGAGGATTTAAAAAAGAAAAGAAAAGAAAATCTCCTCTCCTGCGTTTCTGATAGCATCTTTCTTTAATATCTCCAGGGATGGGGTACTCACTACTTTATGTAGTGAACCACCTCGGGCTGTACATTACTGCCCAGACCAGGGTGTGTATTTACTGGGTGCTTTCTGTATACCCCAACCCTAACTCTACAGCATCTTGGTTTGTTAAGTAATTGCTATTTCCATGCACGAATGAGTCTTCTCAATCCTACCACATTGTGAACTTCTCAAAGGTAGGCTCTCACCCACCAGAGGTGCTTAATAAATGCTTCTCATTTGGGGGTTGGGTGAGCAGGATTTCCTTCTTTCAAATACATTTCGATTCCAACCAGAAGCATAGTTTTAAAAATATATTATCCCTCTAGGGGAGGAAGTAGGAGAAGGATAGTGCTCAGTTGTGTGGTGTCTTTTCTCTCCCCTTCTTCTGTCCTCTGCTTTTGCCTGTCTCAGGTTGCCTAGAAGTGCTGCTTATCCGAATGGTTCGGGTTTTCAATCCTCTGAATAATACTGTGCTCTTTGATGGCAAGTTTGGAGGAATCCAGATGTTCAAGGCCTTGGGTAAGGAAGCCTCTTGGGCTCTACTGAGATCTTCCCAGCAATGGTTTGAGGTCCTTGCACCAGCATCCAAAATGGCATCATGAACATGGCCTGTTCCCAACTACAGCCAAAAAGCTGCTATGCTGCCTGCACTCATATCTCCTATGAAAGGCTATATCTATGTCTTCTGGAAGGGGATGAGTATTTACCCCGAGGCATCTAGTAACATCAGCATAAAACCACCAAGTCAAAAAGCAAGGCCTTGCTGAGAAAGCATGTTGGGTGCATAAAGGTCACCTTGGGTAGTAAATGGCAGTCTTTCTGCCATCAGTGCCAATGCTCTTTGTACTTTCCCATGCTCCATCCCTCCATCTGGGGTCTCCACCATACCTGATCTTGAGGGGTTTGGAATCAATATTTCCCAATTCCTTTCCCTACTGAAGATGAGGCCAAAAGAAAGTTCAAGGCTTGAAGGGGGCTGGAAATCAACATGGGACTGAGGCAGACTTTGGACACCAGCCCCAGAACTCATGTCTTCCTTTCTTCCACCTGTGCTCTCTGACCCCTGTATGTGTCTATTCTCAGCCTGTGATGACTTGATTGGGGCCATCTTTGAGCTGGAGCGGGGCCTGTGTCGACTACAATTGTCAGATGAGGAAATAGCTCTGTTCACAGCAGCTGTCTTGTTGTCTCCAGGTAATGAAACCTCATGGTCTTGCCTGGATTACTGTGTCCTCAGAGAAGTACATATATTTATGAAGTGTGAGATAGCAGAGCTGGGAGGGCCCTTAGAACAGAGAATGCCAGAGCTGGGAGGCCTTAGAACATACAATGTCAGTGAAAATACATGTATAACCCAGATCCAATTCCTTGCCAGTTCTGGGAGGAGGGAAGAAAGGGAGAGAGGAAGGGAAGGAGATAATTTGATCATATAATTTCATAAAACTTATATGAAAATTTGCTATTACATGTAATTGGTAAAATAAAATGTCTTCATAATAAAAAATAAAAATAAACAAAAAAAGAAGTAAAGAATATACAATGTCAGAACTGAGAGAGGCCTTAGGACACAAAATGTCAGAGCTGGGAGGACCCTCAGAACATAGTATATCAGAGCTGGGAGGGACTTTGGAAGATAGAATCAGAATTATCAAATCTCCAAGCTTGGAGAGATCTCAGACACCATCTAGTACAAGCTGTACCCAAACCGAATTCCCTTCCTCAGAATGCCCAACAAATAATTATTTCAGTAAGGAAGAATCTACTCTACTTTCAGAATCAGTCCATCCTGCTTGGGGACAGCTCTGATTGTCAGAAACTTTCCTAGCTGAAGAGTTCAAATCTGTCCCTCTCCCATTCATTGTCCCCACTGGGAACATTCCCATTGTTCTTCCCACTGGGACCAAGTAGAGTAAGTCTCCACTTAACTCTCTTCTACACAGCTGCCCTTCAAACACCTGCAGACAGCTGTGGCGTATGTCATCCCCAAGGTTTCTCTTCTCCCATCTACACATCTCTGGCTCCTTTTATCATATCACAAGATATCCACTTCTCTCACTCTTTTGTTCTCCCTCTTCTGGATACATTCCATTTCTTTTTTTTTTTTTTTAAACCTTAACTTCTCTGTATTGGCTCCTAGGTGGAAGAGTGGTAAGGGTGGGCAATGGGGGTCAAGTGACTTGCCCAGGGTCACACAGCTGGGAAGTGTCTGAGGTCACATTTGAACCCAGGACCTCCCTCCCGTCTCTTGGCCTGGCTCTCAATCCACTGAGCTACCCAGCTGCCCTGATACATTCCATTTCTTCAGTGTCAGAGAATTCAGAGAATATCATGAGCAGTTCTTTTCCATGAGGTATGTCTAGGGCAGACAGTGATAGCCATGTCTCCACCCCCTCCTCTCCATTCTGGGCATCATGCGTCTATTGAGATCATAAGATCATAAGATTTCTAGCTCCAGTTCTAGAATCAGAAGATACCTCTAAGGCCATCTAGTCCAAATTCCTCATTTTATAGATACAGAAGCTGAGACCCAGAGAGAGGAGGTCATTTTCTCAAGATCACAAAGGTAGTAAATGACAGATCATGTATTTGAACTCAAACCCTAAGACTCCAAATTCAGTATTCTCAGTTCGGAGTTCTTTAAATTGTTTAGTGTCTGAAATCTTACAGCTGGAAAGGACTACGGACTATCTCCTACAACGTTTCTTAGTTTGAGATGTAGGAAGCTTAAATAATTATTTTATTGCCAAATACATGTACTGTGATGACAATTTTAACATGTTTTTTAAAATTTTGAGTTCCAAATTTTCTCCCTCTTTTCCCTCCTCCCACTTTAAGACCATAAACTTGTTTTTAAAAATATTTTGATAACTAAATTTCGATATAATTGGTTTCCTTTAAAATCCTATGGATTTAAAGCATTTAAAAACATATATTCTGCCCAAGAGTCTATAGTCTATAGACTTCACTAAACTGTTAAAGGAATCTAAAACAGAGAAAGTTGGTTGAGTGTAACCTTCTCACTTTATAAATTGGGAAACCGAGGCTAATGGAGGACCAGAGATATGCCCAAGGTCATATGTCAAGTTGGTACCAGACTCTAGAAATGAGGTTTCTTGTCTTCTAATCCTTGGAAGACAAGAGGATAATTGCTTTTTTCCTGCTTACCCTATACCTGGTAGACCGTCCCTGGCTCCTTGAGGCAAAGAAGGTACAGAATCTCCAGGACCAGATTTTCCTTGCCTTGCAGCATGAGATCCAGAAGCAGCCTTCTCCAGAGGACAGACTGTCCAAGGTAGAGCCGTTGGGGAAATAGGCCATGGAGACCTGGGGGCACAGAGGTGGCATTTAAAGAAGTCGTGAACACAGCATAACCATGGGCCCCTTCTTGCCACCCAAGGGTGCTGACCAGTCATCAGCAAGGCTATCTTGGGGATGCTTCAAACCTAGACCCAGCAATAGGGTCCAATTTACTAGCTCAGTCCAAAATAACATCTCTCTTTTTTAACCCTCACTTTCTGTCTTAATAACAATTTTAAGACAGAAGGGTAATGGCTAGGCAATGAGGGTTAAGTGACTTGCTGTGGGTCACACAGCTAGGAAGTATTTGGTCCTTCCCAGGTCCTTCCAACTCCAGGCCTGCCACTCTATCCACCAGACATATGCCCAAGGTCATATGTCAAGTTGGTACCAGACTCTAGAAATGAGGTTTCTTGTCTTCTAATCCTTGGAAGACAAGAGGATAATTGCTTTTTTCCTGCTTACCCTATACCTGGTAGACCGTCCCTGGCTCCTTGAGGCAAAGAAGGTACAGATGATGTATATAATGATTCCCATAACAATTGCCCGGTGAGGTAGGTTGGGCTGGTGTTACTCTCCCCATTTTCCAGATAGGGAACCCAAGGCCCAGAGAGTTATGTCAACAAGCATTAATTAAGTACCTACTATGTGCCAGGCACTATGCCAAGTGCCAGAGACACTTGCCTAGGGTCATACTAGGAAGTATGATGGGGTTTTTCATTCAAACTCAGCTTTCCAAATTCCAAAATCCTAGATTCTTTCTTTTCAATCAGCAAGTTTTTCAGTCAACAAATGTTTGTATAAGTGCAGTGTTCTATATTCATTAAATAGCAAATAGATGGATGTTGAAGCCTCCCATGATGCTTTGTGTCCTTTTGTTTGCCTGACTGTGGAGGACTTTCAGAACATAGTAATCAAGGGAGTGTATGTCAGTGTAGTAGTCAAGAAAGTGTATTGAGCCTCTATGAAGGAGACCAAGGTTTTAACAGCTCTGACCCAGTTATGTGGCCACGGGCAAGACCCTCTCCCAATCTCAGCCTCAGTTTTCTCATCAATGAGATGAGAATAGTGGCCCTTTCCTTGCATACCTCATAGAATTGCTGTCAGCTCTACACAGAAAAAGCTATGTAGAACTAATCTGCATGTGCGTGCGTGTGTGTATGTGTGTGTATGTATGTGTGTGTGCGTGTGTATTTGTGTTGGGGTGTTCTATAAGTATGAATGACCTGACAACTTCCAAGTAGGAGGGAAGAGAAGGAATAAGTATTTATTAAATGCCTGCCTACTATGTGCCAAGCACTATGCTAAGTGCTTTATAAATACCATCTCATTTGGTCCTCACGACAATTCTGGAAGATAGGTGCTATTATTAACACCATTTTATATTTGAGGAAACTAAGGCAAACAGAGGTTAAATGAAATCATTCCCTTGGCCAGAGTCACTCAGCTAATAAATGTCTGAGACCAGATTTGAACTCAGATCTTGCTGACAGCAGGCCAAGACCTCTAGCCACTATATCTCTTAGCTGACCCAGGATGGGAAGGTTTAGACCATCCCTAGTCCATCCTTTGGTTTCCCCTCCTGATGGCTCTCATCTTTCTTCCTATATAGCTCATCTCCAAGTTGCCCCTGTTGAAAACCATCTGCCGTTTGCACCTGGATAAGCTGGAATGTTTCCGCCTCTTGCATCCAGAAACAGCTCGTCTCTTCCCCCCACTCTACAAGGAAGTTTTCAACACTGAGCTTCAGTACAGCAACCTCCGGGAGAGCTAGAGGCTGAGTGTCCATCTCTTGGAAGGGAGGAGGGGGGTAGTGGACATTCCATGTCTGCAGGGGGTCAGGGGACTCAGAGCAGAGAAGGGAGAAGAAGGGAAGTGGAAAAGGGAGAATGGGGTGGAGGAGGGAGAATCCCTGGAGCCTGGCTTGCCAACACATTGGCCTGAGCTACCTTCATTTCCCCTTTGAAACTTCTCTGTGGATTGGAATAACTCTTGAGGGTAGCACATCTTGATGGACTCAAGAATGAAGACACTGCCCTCACTGGGGAAATGAAGGAGAACTCCCCCTGGCCAAAGGAGGAAGACCCTCTAAATGATGGACCAAAGCTCTCACCTACATAAACCCTTTCTCACAGGTCCGAATTCTTCACCCAAGGAGAAGGACACAGAGAGCCAACAACTTGTGTAGAATGAGAATGCTGGAAAGGGACTACATGAATCTGCTAGCCCAGTCCTCTCTTCCTCTTTAGCAGATGGTCAAAGTGAGGCCCAAAATGATGTCTTGGAACTTGCCTAAGATCATACACCAGATTGGAAACCTACCAGTGCTATATTTCATTCTGTGGGTCAGATAATCATCACTTCCTGTGGCCTAGATTCATATACTGGTTGCCCCATGGAGAGTGAGTTGATGGGTTCTCACTGCCCTTGCCGCCCTGATCCTATCTGGAGCAGGAATGGCAAAATAGGGAGCAGATTGCAACAAGAAAATCAAGATAGTGGAGCTGCTAGAAACCCTGGGGCATGGGACAGCCATGAGGGACAGTGGAAAGAATTCTGGACTTGGCGTAGGGAGATGTGACTTCCGTTCTGGGCTCTTCTGCTAATTGGCAGAGTGATTGGACAAGTCATTTGCCCTAAGATCATGACCCATTACCGAAGATTGTAGCTTTACTTTCTCTTTCAGTAAAATGAGTGGAGTGGACTAGATGACTTCTTAATTCCCTTCTAGCTCTAAGGTCCTAGTTACCATCTGGTTCCTCTTCTTGTATGTGCCATGAATTTATTGTGTGTGTGTGTCTTTAGAAAAATGAGTTTGTTTCTGTGAGCCTTAGTTTTCCCATCTATAAAATGAGAGGGTTGCACTCAACACCCCCTAAGACTCCTTCCAGCTCTGACTTTCTATGATTCACAGTAGCTCCATGTGGGAAAGGACAGCAGGGAAAGGAGGTAGATCCTCTTACAGGGGTCAGAGCAAGAGCCCTGGAGTTCTTCTGTTTGGGGGAAGGACAGAGCTAGGGGGTGATTCTAGAACAAAAGTCATTCATTGGCATGTTGTAGTTCTCTGCCTCACTCTAGGTGACTCAAGTTCCAGAGATGGATGACTTTTGGGGAGGATTTGAAGAAGAAAGGGGAAGGAAGTGAGCCAAGGAATTATGTTCCCCAGCAGCAAGCTCAAGGGACCCATCTTATGAGTCATGCCCCCAGACCTCACACCCTCTGGACAGTTGGGGTGAGGTGTCAATTCTCAGGTCTAGATCAGAGCAGGCCTAGGGTAAAAGACATCCTCTCCTACTGCAAAAAAAGCCTTAAAAGAAGAGAGTGGAATTCTGTAGTAGCTGGATCTGTCAAGATCAGTTCTTTTACAAGTGGATCAGAACTTGACCATAAAAAAGAGCTATGCCCTCTTCAAGGCTATTTTCTTGTCAGTCTCTATTCTGATTCCCATGAGAATTTGGGAATGATTTCTCAAACCAGTGCCCAAACCATTAATATGACCCATCTCCTTATGCAGGCATCAAGGTGGAGGCTGGAGCTGTGGTTCTGCATTGACTCATGGATAACTGTAGCCAAGTCCTTCCCTTTTTTAGGGACAGTTTCTTGATGTTAAGATACAATGAGTTTGGCAATAATCTGCTCTGCTTACCTCATAAGGTTATGCAATTCATAGGATCAAAGATAGAGAAATGTAAGGGACCTCAAAGGACATCTATTCTAACCCCCCCCTTGTTTTTCAGATGGGAAAACTGAGGCCCAGAGAAGTAACATGACTTATTAGGACTTATAGGACCCAAGTCCTAATAAAATCTGTGTTCTTACTTCTGTATCATGGTGACTCCCAATCTAACAGTTATGTGCCAGGTACTGTGACAAACTCTAGGGATACAAAGGCAAAAATGAAGCAGTCTCTGCCCTCAAGGAGCTTATACTCTACCAAGGAATTACAACATATACACTGATAAATAAATTTAAAAATATATATACATGCACATATATATATATATATATATAATTTCAAAGTCAAAACATTAATAGCTAACAATGAAGGCTCCTTGTAGGAGATAGTATCTGAGCTAAGTCTTTAAAATGGCTAGGGATTTGCTAGAGGTAGAGGTGAGGGAGGAGAATATTCTAGGTATGAGAAATAAAAATGCATGGAGGTAGGAGAGCAAATGAAATGATGGTTGTGGAAACATTCTGTAAACCCAAACAACCAAGTTCTCTGCAAATATCTAATATTCATATATTTTTTAAGGCAAATGGGTTTTAGTGACTTGTTCAGGGTCTAGTAAATGTCTGAGAACAAGATTTGAACTTGGGAAGATAAGCCTTCCTGACTTCAGACCTGGCACTCTATCGAGCTACTCCTCTAGCATTCAGATGGCCAGACCTACCTTATCCGTGGAAGCTAGAAAAGGAAATGGCAAACAACTCCTGCATCTTTGCCAAGAAAACCACAAATGAGGTCACAAAGAATAGACATGACTGAAATGACAACATATATATTAATCCCTTAATTGTTATTGCTGTTTAATGTTTTCTAGACTCTAATGGCAGGCTTAGGGCTTAGAGCTTTATAATCAAATGGTCCAGAGCTGAAAGGAACCTTAGAAAACATCTAGTCCAACTTCCTTATTTTGGCCAAGGCGCTAACTACAGAAGGGCACTTTGTTAAGGGGCTGGGAAATGAGAACAGATGAAGGAGTAACAAGCCTGAAGGTTACCCCTTTGTGCTACCATCACTTGTAGTCTCGTGCATCCCACATGTTCAGGGATGCTTCCAGAAAGAAATTGAACCTAATTCCTATAAGCATCAAAACTTTCTTTCCTTTCATTAGTGTGGATGGAAAGCTTACTAAAAATAAGTTCTGTGTCTCTCCTTTTTAAAATCGAGGAGACTGAACAGAATACGACTTTTTTTTTTCCTTTTGGATGAGCCTGGCAAGATCTGTCTAAAAATAGAACAGGCTGCCCTAAAAGATAGTGAGTTTGTCCTCTTTAGTTGATGGATATTTTAAGGGGATGGGGAGATAGAAGAGAATTCGTGCTTCAGAAATGGCTTAGACAAGAGCTCTCAGAGGGTCTTTTCAATTCTGAATCACTTTTCATTTTGAGGATCACTAAATATACTTCCCAGGAGCATCGGTTTGCTTTCAGGGGCTGCTAAAGTATCTGGAGCTATTTACTCCACCAACCTGCTGGGTTCTTTGAATTCTTAGATTTATTCTTTATAATCCCCTGTCTCCTCCCAGATTAGAAGGGATCAACCATCACCCACTTACTTACTATATGCCTGTCTAGCTTCTCTATTTCTAATACAAACTTGAAGACCATATAACCAAATTCATTCATATTGCATGCAAAGTATGAGTAATTAGGCACTGAGGGAGGGAGTGTTTGCTTTTGAGGCTCTACTATGGCATCATTCCTTCCCAGATGTCTGTCCTTTTTATCCTTCCTTAGCTATGTTCTGGACTTGGGTAGTACGGCTGGATAAATGACCCCTGGCTTTTCAAGGCATAACTATAGTTTTGTTCCTTCATATTTATAGAGAACAGACATGATACAGCATATAATTCACCTGAAGAATTTGGTTCACTTTTCCTCTAGGAAAAGTTAAATGTGATTGGGAGGAAGAGAAAGAGAAAACTTCCTCCTACTTCTGCTGCCCTGGGATTTGATGGGCCACAAACCTACATTGAGAGAGAGAGAGAGAGAGAGAGAGAGAGAGAGAGAGAGAGAGAGAGAGAGAGAGAGTGTTATGAAAGAGGAAATTGAAGAGATCTTAAATATTTATTCTAGTCCCTTAATTTTTACAAATGGAGAAACTGAGGCCCATGGGGGTGGTGGGGACTGACATGGCCCAACAAAGCCAGCCATCAGCAGAATTAAGCTTGGAACTTAGGTCTTCTGAATGGCTTCAGTGTATTTGCCATTATTTCAAGATGCCTCTTATGTCTAATAGGCCTTTTATATAGCATAACATAGCACTAGACATGGCATCATCCCTTAATTGTGTTGTTGGGTTGAACTGAATTGCCTTATTGGAGAAGAGGGTAGCTTTATTTTTAGTGAGAGTAACAGGCTTCTGGAATGGTTCTGAATGCTTCATGATGCTTCCTTGTAAGTCTTTCTTTGCCCTACACACAAAGGGACAGATCCCATTTCACTCCCCCAGGTAACTCATAGGAAGTAACAAAAATGAAGGAAGAATGAATGCTTAGAGTGTACTATTCTTCATTATTGTTGAAATACCAACCCTAGGTAAGTGAGTGGCCAGAATTTGCTGCCCTCGCAAAAATAAGATAAAAAAAGAAAGATGTCCTTTCCTGACTGTTGTTGGACTTGTTCACTAAACAAGTTGTGGGCTTCTTGTCTTAAGGAACATCTAATATTGTAATCATTGAACATCAGAGCTGGGAGTGTCCTTAGAACACAGAATGTCAGATATGGGAGCACCCTTAGAACACAGACTATCAGAGCTCAGAGGGCCCTTAGATTACAGAATGTCAGAGATGAGAGAGTCCTTAGAACAAAGAATGTCAGAGATCAGAATGTAAGATTTGGAAGGGTCCCCAGAACATGGAATTGTTAAAGCTGGGAGGGCATTTAGGACAGAAAATGCCAGATCTGAGAGGGACCTTAGAAGATGTGATGTCAGAGCCCTAGAACCCAGAATATTAGACTCAGAAGGGCCCTCAGAACACAGAATGTCAGAAACATTAGAAATCACCCAATCCAAGGATTCTTCACCAAAGGGTCCACAGATAGATTTCAGGGGGGGGGGTGTCCATAAACTTAGATGGAGAAAAAATGACCCTTTTATTTTCACTAACCTCTTACTAGAATTGAGCATTTCTTTTCATTATAAATACATCCCACAAACATTCTTCTGAGGTGTCCACAGGCTTTATCAAATTGAAAAAGGGGCCTGTGGCAAAAAGGGAGGAAAACTCCTGATCTTGTCCAACCCCACATTTTACAGATGGAAAAATTGATGCCAAAGAAAGGGAAAGTGCCTTTCCCATGGCTGCCTAGTGAATTTGGGGCAGAACCGGGTCTAGAATCCAGATCTCCAGACTCCTCAAGTTTAATGCTCTTTCATGCAGTTGCCCCTAGCGTGGGATGAAGGGGAGTGATTTGACAGATGATATTTTCTCCTAATCACCAAGCTGTCAGAGATGATTGTCAGTGGAGGCAGTGGAAAGAACTGAGAGCCAGGAGACCTGGGGTGGGTGGTCCTGGTTCTGGCACAGATTTGTCGTGTAACCGTGGATAAGTTAGTTTTCCTCCCTGGCCCTTTGATTCTCCCTCTGTACAATAAGAGTTCTGGACTAGCAAACCTCTCTAGTCTCCACTAGCTCAGGCCCTCTGTGTTGTTTTCAGGGCAATCCCGGCCCTGATGTTCTGAAGATCCTTAATTCCTGATTCTTTGGGTTTTGAGGAGTACAGCACTTAAAAGCATTAAGTATTCTATAAATAGGAATTATTGTTATTATTATCATTGTGAAAGGTTTTCAGAGCTTGCTCATTTGGCTTTTCAAAGCTATAAGAACGAAGTGGTGGGAACCACCAGAGGATATATGTGGAGATGTCCAGAGGTGAACTGGTGGGCAAAATAATAGGAGCTGAAATTTGTCCTCTAGGTTGACCAGAACTCTAACTCTCCAGAGGGACCTCCTCTTAGGTCTCCCATCTGTCTCTTTACCCCATGGACTAAGCTGATTCTTGTGAAGATCATATGACCCAGAGTTGGAAACCTTGGTAGGCATCTTCAAAAATCACTTTATCTAACTCCCCTCGATTTTACAGATGAAGAAGCTGAGGCCCAGAGAAAGGAAATGACTTGCCCAATGTCACACAGACAGCCAAACATTATTTTAAAAGATCAAATTATTGGACACATCTATTATATCCATACTAACTTACAAGTTTCTCTGAATATCGTATAAGAGCCACCCCACATAGGAAGAGAACTAGTACTTGCAGTCATACCCTACACCCCACTGCTGCTGCACAAACAGAAATGAGGCAGTTTGGTGGCACATTTGGCAGAATGATGGACGTGGAGTCAAGAATACTTATGTTCAAATCCACCTGTATAGCTAACTATGTTATCCTGGATGAGTTCCTTAGCCTGTCTGCCTCAGTTTCCTCATCTATAAAATGGGGATAATAATAGCACCTACCTCACAGGATTGTTGTGAGGATCCAATGAGATAATATTTGTAAAGCACTTTGCAAACCTTAAAGCGCCATATAAATACTAGTTATTGTAACTGTTATTATTGTTATTGTTATGATTCCTTCCTTCCAGTTTGGGATTTCTCTTTACATGTCTACAGTGACCCTCTGACTATGTACACACTGAAACCATCTGATTCTGAACCCGAATCCCTTGCATATCTACTGGCTTTCTATCTGCCCTATCCAGTTTTTCTTCAGAGAGGCTGCTCCGGTTCTAAAAGTTTCTTATGACCTTTGTTTTCTTCTGGCAGTTCTACTGTTGGCCCCAAACTCTGGTGTTTTTCCTGTTTGTTTTCATAAAAGTATATGTACACTTCAATCCCCTGATCCCTCCTAATTATTTCATCTGTCAATATGAACAAAAGTCCTTTTTGGCTTTAGTATGTGGCCTTCAGGAATTGCTATGATTGAAAAAATTTGTCAGCCAGTGGCCAAACTGGTCATTTGTTTCTCCTAACTTCATTGGACTGATCCTTGAATGACACCTCTCACTGGGCCTGTCCTAGTACAATCCTTTCCAGCTGGGCTGGATCTGCCATAGTTTACAATCCAGTGGCCTAGCCTTGAAGAGCCCTGTTCACCTCCACTCGATACACGATGAGGCATCAGGGTAGGACTGTGAGAGAAGATTGACTATATAGCATCACGTTAAAAAGACTATGAAATCAGGGGTTGACAAGTTTTAGAAAGTGATGAGTCTATATTCTGAATTCTCCCGGTATGCTTTGAGTGGGAGGGAGGCTTGCTACCCATGTACTCACTTATAAGCCAACATACCCATTGACTGTCTACTCTCACAGGAGATGGGCTTTCATAGATAATGGGATCAGAGATCTCGGGCTGGATTGTAGCTTAGAGGGCATCTAGTTCATCCTACCCTTTAAGCAACTTGCTCAAGTTTTCATGAGTGATAAGAAACAAAGGCAGGATATGAACCCATAGACTCTGACTTTAGAACCAATGTTCTTTCCTCAGAACCATGGATTGTCAAGGTAAAGGCAACTAGTCAACCAAATTGGGCATCCATGAGGAGCCATACCATTAAGGCCTTGGGGTTTGTTGATCATTCCACAGAGACCTGGAAAAATTATGGCTTACCAGGTTCATTCTGGGAGATGTTTGGAAAATTGGGGTCTTTTGACCAACCTCTCTGATTGGATTTCTGAACCTTAAACAAAAGGGACTATGTTAACAAAACTTAAAGGGATTTTTCTCGCCTTCTATGTGAATATATTCTCTGTATATTTTATGTTGTAGAGAAAAGTTAAGAGATTTCCACATAAGGACAAATCGTCACTTACGTATTTCAGTGAAGGAACATTGCCTAACTAACAGTTGCAAAGAAGTACAAAAAGAAACTACTGAGTTTGGCTATTTTTTTTTCTTTCTCTCAAACTGGAGGGAAAGGAAGATACCTGAAACTGCTTGTTTTCTCTCGCCTCCCTACCCTTGCTCAGGGAATCACAGAGGAGGGGATTGCTGATGGTCATGTTCTGTTTTCTATATGTGGGGGGAAAATTGTATCTTTTCTCTTTGAATGTTGTATGTATCTTGTCAGATTGTAATGTCTATCTTTTTTTAAAGAAAAATATTTGGCGAAATGATGGTGATGACTCTTGTCAACGGATTGACCAGAAGAGGAAAGTTTATTTTTTTAAAAGAGAAAAGAAAAAAAATTGTTTGAATTCTTCTTGAAGTAAAATGGTAATATAAAATAGGAAAAGAAAACCCTTTTCCTGGGTGTAGCCTATGAAGAGAGAGAGATGTTTCTTGTAAAAGGTGTATCAAAAGAAAATAAAATGTTTTGCAGACTGAAAAAAAGTTATCTCAGTAAAGGCAAGGAGGCTGTTTGAGTCTCCTTTACCCTGAGGGGCTGGTTGGGGTAGGCTTTTCTCCAGAGTGTGAAGGACAACACCCTGCCAGGTGTCTGGCTAGCAATTTGATCTTCAGTCTAGCCCATAATATAAATAGTCTCTTTCAAGTAAGAGTGGCAGGAATTGCTACCACTTAAGGCAAGGAAATCTTAACCATTTTTGTGAGTCCTGGACCCCCTTGGGCAGCCTGGTGAAGCTTACTGACCCTTTCTCAGAATATTTTAAAATGCATAAAACAAAAATACAAAGAATTACAAAGAAAGCCAATTATATTGAAATATAGTTACCAAAATATTTTTAAAAACAGACTCACATACCTCACGTTAAGTGCCTCCTGATTCAATGAAATGAGTTACGGTAGAAGTATAACTTGGAATTCTTGTGCCTGAGAGAAGTGATTCTAAGTATGTCCTCAGCTGAGACTGGAAGAGCTGGGTGAGGATAGGGGGAAGTTCAAGCTTAACTACTAACTGGGAGCTTACTATTTTCACTAGTTCTTCTTAATTACTAGATGCTAAACTCTGTTGTTTTGATAATGCTAAAGAACTCTAAATTCTAGTCTCTGGGGCAAAGCCCTAGTTCCCCAGTCTAGTTGTGGCTCAGATTTGAAGGGGGTGTGGTGGTGGTGAGGGGAGTGGAGAGGCATTGTGCATGCTTTTGGTTTCCAGGGGGCAGTTACTCTAATTCATTTAGGGAATGGAAGGGAATAAGCATCAACAGAGCACCTACTGGACGCAACTGGTAGTTCAGTGGATTGAGAGCCAGGCCTAGAGACAGGAGGTCCTGGGTTCAAATGTGACCTCAGACACTTCCTAGCTGTGTGACCCTGGGCAAGTCACTTAACCCCCATTGCCTAGTCCTTACCACTCTTCTGCCTTGGAACCAATATCCAGTATTAATTCTAAGGCCAAAGGTAAGGGTTTAAAAAAAATAGCACCTACTATGTGCCAGACACTGTTAGGTCATTTGATCCTCCCATTTTAGACAACATTTATTTAGTACCTGCTCTGGGCAGGACCATATGCTTTCCTCTGAGCAAAGAACAGAGATGTATAAGACATGATCCATTATAGGAAAGAGGCACTGTTCTACCAACAAAGATCAGACCTCGGAGCCTGAAGTGGAAGAGGACCCTAGCAAACATACAGATCCTGTGAGGTTCCCATTTCACACTTCTTAGGAAGAAGCTCAGGTTACTGAGGAGACTGGCAAGGAGAGGAGGAAGGACCTGTTCAAAGTCACCCAAAGAATTAATGACAGCATCAGAATTAGAATACAGGTCCCTTGATGACTGGCCTGACACTGTTTCCTCTGCCTCATCTTGCCTCTTGTATCATGTCAGCTCTTCATTAAAATTTAGTGAAAATGTTGTAACCTTGGCCTTTTTTCCCCTTCAATTAGTTATTATCTTCAGTTTCCAAAGGGAAAGAGTAAAACAGGGTCAGAGAGGAATGAAGGCTTGCTGAAAGCCCTTTTAGAGACTGACAAGCATCAATCCTACTTCTATTGCAGAACTCAGAAGAGCCCTATTAAGAGAGCAAGTACCTTCACTGAAGGTGTATATTTCTGCTTGCATGGAAGGGAGAAACAGCTGAATTTCCAAACATGTCAATTGTATAAGCTTTGACCCTTAATAGACTTTTGCTCTTTGAATCTAGAGGTGGAAGGGATCTTTAACCTTCAATCCTCTTTCAATATCAGTTTGTACCTCTCTAGAGTCCTTGCATTCAGCTCCATTTTTCATGATAAGTCCAGATATACTTTATTTATAGATTCCTAGAACATTAGAATGGGAAACTGTTTCAGAAATACCACCTCAACCTTTTTAGTTGGCAGGTGAGGATATAGACCCTTCGAAAGAGGAGATCTGAGGTCACAGAATAAGACAATAGCAGAGCTAGAGACAGTAGCAGGAACATAGGTATTTTGACTCTTAATTTGGGCTCTTTGGACCATGAAGTATTATTTCCAGTTAAACAAACCTCTCTAGTAAAATGGCACAATTGAAAGAGTTCTGGGATTAGAGTCAGGAAGATGTATCTTCCTGGGTTCAAATCTGGCCTCTGACACTTACTAGTTATGTGACCCTGGGCTCAAATGACCTTTAATACTGTTTGCCTCTTTCCTCATTTGTAAAGTAATCTGAAGAAGGATATGGCAAACCACTCCACTATCTTTGCTGTGAAAACTCCAAATGGGGTCATGAAGAATCAGACACAACTGAAAACTACTGAACAACAACTTTTAAAAGTATATTCCAGGGGCAGCTGGGTAGCTCAGTGGATTGAGAGTCAGGCCTTGAGACAGAAGGTCCTAGGTTCAAATCTGGCTTCAGACACTTCCCAGCTGTGTGACCCTGAGCAAGTCACTTGACCCCCATTGCCTACCCTTACCACTCTTCCACCTATGAGCCAATACACAGAAGTTAAGGGTTTAAAAAAAAAAAGTATATTCCAAGGAATTGCTTGTCAGCTCTGGGAGGGGGGAGGGGAGAGGGGAGGGAAAGAAAATGAATCATGTAAACATGGAAAAATATTTAATAAAAAAAATATTCTGGGGGCAGCTGGGTGGCTCAGTGGATTGACAGCCAGGCCCAGAGATGAGAGGTCCTGGGTTCAAATTTTGCCTCTGACACTTCCTAGATGTGTGACCATGAGCAAATCACTTAACCTCCATTGCCTAGCATTTACCACTCTTCTGCCTTGGAATCAATACATAGTATTGATTCTAACTCAGAAGGTAAAGATTTAAAAAAAATAATAAGAATGTTAAATAAAGTTAGTAATTTTGTAGCCAGCAGTTAGGTAGGAATGTACAACTAGTAAGTAGCTAAGTCAGAGGCAAATGGCCATATGAGTTTACCCAGTACTTTTGTTCCTTGCATCAAGTTGATCTGCTTGCCAACCTAGAGAATTATGGGAAGCTATAAGAAGCTTCAGATCCCACCTCAGACAGTTCTTTTGTAGTTTTGTTCCCGTGAAGTCCTTGAAATAAACTGAGGGGACACAAACCAATATTTAAAGATTTGGCAGAAATTAAGAGGAATTTTCTAACCCCAAGTCAGATAATGGTCCAGGACCAAGGACTTTGGAGTAAGAGTAGAAGAAAGTTAAAACAGAATTAATCTTAGCCTAAGGGTTCTGGCTGGCTTCCTGGCTGGGTATGGTTGTCACAATTTTAGCCCTCCCTTACCAAGAGGAAGCTCAGTACTTGTTTCACCCCAGTAATTGGTAACAGAGAAAAGTATGTGTTAAGTAGGCTAGAACAGCTAAAGACAAGCATATGCTAACAGAGATTAGTTTAGCAAATAAATACATCAGCTAGAAATCAGTATAAGCTGCCAACAAGAGATGATGTATCACCTGGCAGAGATGGTTAGCAAAGAAAAAGAATAAAGAAATGCAACTCCCAGCAAAAAACATTTGTGGACAAAACAACCATGTCTCAAGAGGACACCATAAACTATACCCTGGCCACAAGTGTCCCTATATGTGGTGCCTTCCATATATGTTCACTCACTATTTTTGTTCCCTGTGTATATCTCCTTCAACTTTATTCTTGGTCACATGTACCCCGCCATGTGTGTTCCCTGGTCCAGTTTGTATTGTTCTATGTATATTCCGTTCTTCTACTGATAGTATAGCCACTTGTGGTAGAGTGTACTCCTGTGAATTTAAGGGTAACATTTTCTTGTTATTTAATTTGCTATATTACTTGATTAAATATCTTTTGCTTTATTTAAACTATGTCCTTTTTGTTTGGCTTATTAAGAGTAAACATTGGGGGCAGTGAGGTGGCTCAATGGATAGTCAGACCTAAAGTTGGGAGGACCTGGGTTCAAATTTGGCCTCAGACATTTCCTAGTTGTACAACCCTGGGCAAGTCACTTAACCCAGTTGCCTAGCCCTTACTGCTCTTCTGCCTTACCAGTCCCTAGGTAAGGGTTTAAAGAAAAAAAAGTGTAAACATTACTGGGGCTTGTGAATTATGGTCATGTGCAGTTGCTGGTCTATCCAAAGTGCCTGGAATCTGAGGGAAATTTCTGTAGGGGAGGGGGAGTACATGTCAGTGTCATAGATGCAACATATTAATTTAGTAGATATTTACTAAACATAAATTATGTGGAAAACCTTGGGTAGAAAGGTGAGGACACAGAAATTCAAAAATCACAGCCCCTTCCCTCAAGGCACTTAAACCTACTGTAGAAGATTTATCACACATAACTTGAAACAAGGCAGAATGTGATAGCAGTAAACAGGAAATCTGGACAAAAATCTTTAGGAATATGTGAAGACTGATGCATCATTTTCAGCTGGATATAACGAAGGCTTCATAAAGACATTTGATGGAAACTGGGCTAGACCTTGAAGGTTTCAACAGAGAGAATTATGTAGAAGCAGATCCCTAGTGATGAACATAGTGCCTGGCACACAGTTAGGTGCTTAATAAATATTCTCAAATTGCTAGATAATGCCTTTACTTCTAGGTACTGTCTTGCCCCACCAGAGTATGCAATATCTCAATCATCTTATCTTTTTTTTTTTAACCTTTACCTTCTGTCTTAAAATTAATAATGTTACTGGTTCCAAGGCAGAAGAGTGGTAAGGAAGGACTAGGCATTGGGGGTTAAGTGATTTGTCCAGGGTCATACAGCTAGGAAGTGTCTAAGGCCACATTTGAACCCAGGACCTCCCATCTACAGGCCTGACTCTCTATCCAATGAGCCACCTAAGTGACCCTCTCATTCATCTTGTGACTCTTAGCTTCCCCTCACAACCCACATCCAATGAATTTCCAGGTTTTTGTTGATCCTTGCTCTACAATGTCTATCATATTCATTCCCTTCTCTCTACTTAAATAATCCCTGCCAGGATCACTACAACCACTTGCTAACTGTTCTCCTTGCTTTCATCTTTCCTTCTTCAATACATTCCCTATAGGAGTTAAATTGCCACACACACACATATTTATATACATATATAAATATACATATATATATATATACACATACACTATGTGCCAGGCACTGTATGAAGAACTAGTGATGCAAAGAGTTAAAAGATAGTGCTTGCCCTCAAAGAGCTCACAATCTCATGCAAGAGACAAGTAAACAAATGTATAAACAAGGTAAATAGGAAATCATTAAAAGAGCAAAAGAACTAGATTTAAGAAGGGTTGGGAAAGGCTTCCTGTTGAGACTTGAAGGAAGCTAGGGAAAGCAGTGGGTGGAGCTGAGGAGGGAGAGCATTGCTAGAATGGGAGACGGTCAGGGAAAATACCCAGAACCAAGAGACAGTCAGGAGGCCAGTGACCCTGGATCAAGGAATATGTGGTGGGGAATAAAGTGTAAGAAGGCTGGAAAGGTAGGAGGAGGCTAGTTATGGAACGACTTTGAAGAAATGATGTTGTATTAGACTCTGAAGGTGATAGTAAACCACTATACTTTATTGAGTGGAGATTATGGAGACATAATCTGACCTGAGCTTTAGGTAAATCACTTTAGTGCCTGAATGGAGTGTGAATTGAAGTAGGGAGAGACTAGTGGCAGGCAGACTCACCAGCAAGCTATTACAATGGTCCAGGTGTGAGGTGACGAGAACCTGTAATAGAGGGGTATCAGTGTCAGAGAAGGGAAAGGGGCATATTTGAGAGGTGTTGCAAAGGTGAAATCAATAGGCTTGGAGGGAAGAGAGTGAGAGATAGTGAGGGCTCCAGGATGACTCCTGTGAGCCTGAAGGATGGAAGGATGACATTGCCTTCTACTATAAAGGGGAAGGTAGGAGGGATAGACAGGGTTTAGGGTAAAAAATAAGTCCAATTTGGGACATGATGAGTTTAAGATATCTACTAGACATCAAGATGTTGGAATATCTGAAAGACAGTTGGAAATTTGAAACTGGAGGTCAGCAGAGAGGTTAGAAAAAGATAGGTAGACTAGAGAATCATCAGCACAGATATGGCCCTATTAAATATATGCAAGCTAATTGAGATCATCAAGTGAAGTAGTATAAAGGGAGAAGAGAAGTGGGCATGATCTGGATGAAGATCCAACAACCAAAAAAACATTCTGAGGAGATAGGAGGAGAGTCAGAAGAGAGTGGTGTCCAGAAAACCTAGAGAGAAGATGGTATTAAGAAGAGGATGATTCACAGTGCCAAAGGCTGCAGAGAGGTCAAGAGGGTTGAGGATTGAGAAAAAGATCATTGGATTTGGCAATTAAGACATCAGTGGTAACACTGAAGAGAGTAGTTTTGGTTGTAAGTTTATGAGTTTGTTGTGAGGTTGTAAGATTGTAAGTTAGTGAGGGGAGAAACAGTGGAAACACCTATTATTGCTATTCTTCTCAAAGAGTTTAGCCACAAAGGGCAGAAGAGATATAGGGTGATAATTAACAGGGCTCATATAATTAGAAGGATCAAGGGAAGGTTTTCTGAGGATGGGGAGATGTGGGCATGTTTTTAGCAATAGGGAAGGAAATAAGGAAAGACTGAAGATAATTGACAGAGGGGATCGTTAGGTAGCTCAGTAGATTCGGAGGGCCTGAGCAAGTCAGGCCTGTCTCAGTTTCCTCATCTGTAAAATGAGCCGGAGAAGAACATGGCAAGCCATCTCAGTATCTTTGCTGAGAAAACCCCAACCGGGATCATAAAGAATTGGACACAATTTAAACAGCTCAATAACATGATTAGTTTTGCTTATTTGTTACAAGAGAAGGTTCAGTTCCAGGGACAGGGGATATGCAAGTGGAAGAGATGGTATGTTCAGAAATGACAGTGATGTAAAAATAAAATCCATCAATATCAATAAAACTTACTCTAGAAACAAAACAAAACAAAATAAAAACAATGATAACTATTCAGAAGTGAAATGGATTTCACTGGGAGCTAGTGGCTTTCATATTATTGGTGGTCTTCAGAGGGGGGATACCACTTGTCACAGACAGAGGAGTTTGTTGTTTAGGTCCAGGTAGGATGATCTCTGTTCTTCCAGCTAAGATTCTACAAAATTATAGGGAAGCAGATAGGGAGGTAGAAAACTAGGAATGTCTTCTTACCAATCTGAGATTTCTTTGTCTATAAGTTTCACTAAGAAGAGGCAGAGAGGGAATAATTGGCTTTCCTGTGTCTGGCATACACTGGCTCTGGCAAGTCACTTAATGCTTGGTGATTCCTGCAATTCCTTGAGACTAAGTTTCAGGGAAGTTAGTTACTAATCTAAATTGAGAGAGAGAGTTTCCCATACAGAGAAATCATAGTTCCTGTCAACATCCCTATACTTTGGACTTACTTAGGATCTCAGCTAGGTGGGTACAGTGGAGAGGACACTAGGCTAGGAATTAGGAAGATTCATTTTTCTAAGTCCAAATCTGGTCTCAGACACTTATTAATTGTATAACCCTGGGCAAGTCACTTAATTCTTTTGGCCTTTATTTCTTCATCTGTACAATGAACTAGAGAAGGAAATGGTAAACCACTTTTAGTATCTTTGCCAAGAAAAAACCCAAATGGGGTCACACGATTGAACGACAATAGCAACAGGATCTTTCGGCATTGAAAGAGGCCTTAGAAGCCTCTTAGTCTCAATATCTTCATTTAATTTGTTTTTCCACTCAAATGTTTTGTCCTTGGGGAAGTTATTCTAAATAATGTAATTTTAAATAAATTGATATTTGCCTTACGAAGCTTTACTAAACACAGTATTAGATTTTTATGAATATAAACTACAAATAACTTGAAAATACTCAAATTATGATTAAAGTCACTTATAAAATATTTTAATATTAATTACAAAACCTATCCTACTATGGGACATTCTCTTTAGCTCTAAATATAACCTCATCTGCATATGAACAAGAAAATTAAATTCAATAGGCATTTATTTATTTTTAAACCCTTATCTTCTCTAACAGAATCTATCCTAAGTATCCATTCCAAGGTAGAAGTTGAAGTAAGGACTTGGCAAAGGAGGTTAAGTAATTTGCCCAGGTTACATAAGCTAGGAAGTATCTGAAGTCACATTTGAATCCAGGACTTTCTTGCCTCCTGGTCTGGTGTTCTATTATCTGAGCCACTTAACTGCTCTCCCCCCCCCCCCCATAAGCATTTATTAAATGCCTACTATGGGTCAGGCACTAAAATAAAGATGAAATTAGCAGTTACTAGCAATTTGACTATCATATGCTATCAGACTGCATATGCTATCAGAAAGATGCCCCCTGTATTTAATTTTTGGCTATACTTTACCTATTTCACTCACAAGTTAAGAACTTGTGCAAAAAAGAAAAATAAATCAAGTATTTTTCCCATTTAAAGAATGTATATTGTCATGATGAGACTAATTTATTATATTCCTTTACAAGTTTTGAACATCTCAAGCAAGGCAAATTGTCATAAAATTTTAGTTACAGACACCTCTCTTCCCCAAAGTTTGTACAACAATTTTTTAAAAGGCCTTACTGGATTTTCATTCATTTCCAATGAAGATATACAAAGCAGCATCTTTCTCTATAATCTGGTCTCTTTTGTGCCTAGAATTCTCTCTGTTGTTCATTTATCCAATACAATTTTGGCTGTTGTCAGTATCCAGTGACCCAGTTTTTAACCTCATTCCTCCTCCTAGGCCTGCAGGTTCCCAACCTAGGTAGCATTCTTGACTTCTCACTATCTCTTAACACCCCCAGATTCCCCATATCTAAGCTGTGGCTCAGGCCTATCAGTTTCACCTCTGCAGCATCTCTCACATATACCCCCTTCCCTCCTCTGACTCTGTTACTCCTCTGGCACAGATCCTCTTCACCTCATCCCTTTTTGTTTAATTGTTTCAGACTCTTCAAGACCCCGTAGACCTCATTCCTTTCAGTTTTCTTGACAAAGATATTGGAGTAGTTTGTCATTTCCTTCTCCAGTGGCAAACAGAGGTTAAATGGCTTGTTAGAAAATTTTCTGAGGCTGATTTTGAACTCAGGTCTTCCTGACTCAAAGCCTAGAAGTTTATTCATTGTGCAATCTGGCTGTACCTCAATCCTGGACTACTACAATAGTCTTCTGGTGTTTCTGCCTGCCTCAAGTCCCTTCCCATTCCATTTCATCCTCCATTCAGGCCAAAGTGATTTGACTAAAGCACAGGTCTGATTATACCACCCTCCCTACTCAATAAATTCTAGTGGCTCCCTATCGCTCCCATGATCAAATACAAAATCCTCCCCTAAACAAAACCCTTCATAACCTAGCTTCCTTCTATCTTTCCAGTCTACTTATACTTTACTCCTCCCCATGTTCTTGTATCCAGTGACACTGGCCTCCTGGTGCTATCACCAAGAAGACACTCCATCTTAACTCTGGGCATTCTTTCTGGCTGTTTCCCAAGGCTTCCTCAACCTCTCCCAGCTGGCTTCCTTTAAGTCCCAACTAGAATTCCACCTTTTACAGTAAACTTTTCTTAACACAACTTAATGCCAGTGACTTCTCATTGTTAATTATTTCCTACTCATTGTGTATGGAGTTTGCTGTGTACATTTGTTGTTTTCCCCATTAAATTGTGAGCTCCTTGAGGGCAAGAGACTTTCTTTTGTCTTGTGGATCACAGCTTAGCCCAGGACTTGGCACATAGGTTAATGTCTATCACCCCAGTTCCCCCAATTACTAATGCCTCTACCTCTATGGTTATCTCCTCTCTTCCCCTCTATTCTGTGTATCTTGTTGGCGCGGTTTATTTATGTCTTCTCTCCACCATTGGAATGTAAGCTTCTTGAGGGCAGGGTTATTTTCTTTTTCTTCTTTTAATCTTTCTTTGTATTGCCAGGACTTAACACAGTTTGGCACATTTTTGTTGTTGAGTCATTTTAGTAATGTCCAACTCTTTGTGACCCCATTTGAGGTGTTCCTGGCAAGATATTGAAGTGGTTTGCCATTTCCTTGTCCAGCTCAGTATATAGATGAGGTAACTGGGACAGTTAAGTGACTTGCCTAGGGTCACACAGCTAGGAATTGTGTGAGGACAGATTTGAGTTCAGGAAGAAGAGTCTTTCTGACATCAGGTCTTGAAGCTCTAGCCACCGTTACCAAGCTGGCCACCAGGCACACAGTAGGCGCTTAATATATGCTTCCTGATTTATTGGTTAGCACACCGTCTAGAAAAACTAACTACTTCATAAACAAGTCTTGAATGGAATGGAATAGGATGCCTGGCTAGATAGCGAGCTCCCGAAAGTGTTCAAAGGAAAGCCAAACGACTTTCTGCCCTAGGAGTGGAACCGGACCGCTTCCTTCCCCGCCTCCAAGAAGCTACGAGAAGGAGGAGGTCAGACACGCGAAGGAGCAACTTCACCCAACCACCCACCCATTCTCCACAGTCTCGTGACCACCCTTCAGAAGGGCCATGCACCCTGTCACGAGGGCAGGGTCGCTCGAGTGGATGGGGAGTCAGCGCCACCTCGCCAAGGCTCCTGGGTATTGTAGTTCTCCGGTTCGGCCACCGTAGATCCGTGTCTCGTCTCTCCGAACTATTACTCCCGTCGTGCCCCGCGGCCTCAGAGAAGGGAGCCGGTGGGGAGTAAAAAAGGAGGGAACCGGGGAGCCCACGGCCTGTTGCTAAGCCTTGAAGGAAGCTCTGCGCTTAGGGTAGGTTCAGGTAAGGTTGAGGAAAACATCTGCGGGACAGGCAGCGGAGGTAGCGGAGCCTTCCCTTCGGTCTCGAGGCTGAAGCTCCCGTCTCGGGCCACGCCCCCTCTTTCCTCCTCACTCCGTCCCTTCGGGCCTGGGCCTCAGCCCTGGCTTCGAGGGTCTCTGGGAGAGAGGGGGAGGGGCGAGGGAAATATGGGGGAGGGGGAGGAAGAGGGGAAGGGGAAAGGAAGAGGGAGGAAAGAAAGGCGGAGAGGGATTAGGGATAGGGAGGGAAAGTGGGGAAAGAACGGAGGGGAAGAAGGGAAGGATGAATCAGGGATGGAGAGGGGGAGGGGATGATAGGAAGGGAGGGAAAGATGAAGAGGAAAGGGAGAG
>NC_058130.1:729765549-729927255 GCF_016433145.1 Gracilinanus agilis | reverse complement strand
GGGAGGGAAAGTGGGGAAAGAACGGAGGGGAAGAAGGGAAGGATGAATCAGGGATGGAGAGGGGGAGGGGATGATAGGAAGGGAGGGAAAGATGAAGAGGAAAGGGAGAGAGAGGAGGAGAGGAAGAAAAAAGGTGGGAAGGGAAGAGTTGAGAGTGAAGTCCCTTTTGGAAGACAGGTAAGCAGTCTGGACACACACTGGTGTGATGGCCTGTCCATGGGTTTCTTTCTAAGTGAAAGAAAGGCACCAGGAGCAGTTAAGTGGATAGAGCCCCAAGCCTGGAGTTGGGAGAACCTGGGTTCAAATGTGACTTCAGACACTTCCTGGCTGAGTGACCTTGGGAAAAACCAACTTTGCCTCAGTTTCCTCATTTGTAAAGTGAGCTGGAGAAGAAAATAGTGGAGCAGCTAGGTAGCACAGTGGATAAAGCACCAGGCAAAGAATCAGGAAAGCTTAGGTTCAAATCTGGTCTCAGACCCTTCCTGGCCATGGGACATAAGGCCAGTTTCTTAACCCCAGTTACCTAGGTCTTGTCACCCTTTTAACCTAGAATTGATACCAAGACAGAAGGTATGGGATTTTAGAAAAAATAAGAAGAAATAAAGGCACTGAGGGCAGCCCCTGAGGAAGTCACTTCAGGAGAGGGGCATTGTATTTTTCTTTGTGTCCCTCATCTAAGCACCCCCACCCCACCCTTGGGTATGGTGTAGGAATTCCTGTTAAGGTATTAGCTGTACTAATTATTTTTGAGAAGAACCTTCCTATTCTGAGATACTGTTATCAGCTGTTGGATACACAACTGAATGAAAGAAAAAGCTTTTACAAAGTTTATCATATGCTAGACAGGCAAGCTTGTATATACCAGGCAGTTACTATGTCAAGCTCTGAAGATACAAAGAAAAAACACAAGTATTAGCATCTCTAAAGAAACTTACATTCTGATGGTAGAGAAAGCATGTATATTATTAGGTACAGACAGCAATTTTTGTGGACTGTGAATTTGCTGGGTGACTCTGGGGAAGGAGGGAGAGGAGAAGGGGATTGCAGGCCCATGGAAGGTTCAAGAATACTTGGGGGACCTGGAACAGAGAAGAAAAGGGAACATGAAGAGGGTCCTGGGTTAGCCATATGGGGGTCTGGTCCCAAGAGGAAGAAAGAGGGGCAAACACTGGGTCCTGGACACAGATACCAACAGGAAACAGGTGGTAGGGGTCAGACATGAGGTCAGACTGAAGGAAAGAGATATGTGGGACCAGGGGGCCAGGTAGATGGGCAAGCAGGGTATAGATGTCAAGTCAAGGTCCGTCCTGCTTTGGAGATCTCTCTGCTTGCTTGTCGTAGGTTCTGCTTTCACTTGGAGGGATTTTTTTGGGGGGAAGGGAGCGGGGAGGCTGAGAAACAACAGAGCTGAGAGGCAAGAGTGAAGAGAGAGCACAATACTGTACAGTTAATAAAGGTGGAAGGTTTTTTGAATGGAATTTCTTTCTGAGTTCTTTCCATGAGGTTGAATTTGTTTGATGCAAATTTAAATAAATCAAGACCTGTCAATAAGGAAAGCAGCCTTAGAAGGAAAGGCCCCAGTACCTGGATTTGGTGGAATCCTTGGAGAAGATAAGATGAGAATTGAGCTGAAACTTGAAGGAAGGTTTGGGAAATAAGATAAACGAGGGCATATATATATTCCAGTTTATAGGGGACATCCTGTGCAAAGCCTTAGTTTCTTCATCTATACAATGAGAATAATAATAATACCCTTCTGTTTTTTCTCAGTGAATTTTTTTATTTGGACCTTTGATTTCTTTGGTGTAAAGCAAACCTGCCATTGAGGAAACTACCAGTCCAGATCTGCAATTGTTCTCCAACTTTTCCAGTTGCCTAGGACTCTGTATAGTTAAATAGTTTGCTCTGGGTCAGTGGGTCTGTGTGTTTGGGACAAGACTTGAATCCTTGTCTAAATGAAGCTTTCTATGATAGAAATTTAGATAAAGCCCTTGTCCTGGTGAAATCAATTAAAAAAACCCAAAAAACCCAAGACATTCCCTTCCTTTAAGGAGCTTATTTCAGTGGAGGAAGACTTGGTGGTAAGGGGCAGAAATGCCCTGTGCAGCTCCAAAAATGAAGGTGAGGAAAATCCTTTGATCAGAGCCCTCTGACTTCACTGTCTCTTGGTACCCTCAAGGAGGTGTTCCTATAGGACTTTGCAAATTATTAGGAGCTACATAAGTAAGAGGGTTTTCTTTTTCCCCTTAGCCTTCCTGATTCTCACTTTTATGTTGGAAAAAGAAGTATCCCCATCATGACTATTGAGTAAGGATTGAGTAGATGACCCCAAGTTCTGCTGAGATACTCCGCAAAATTCAAAAGGACTTAGATCTGGATTTCTTATCTGTGGTCTGTGAACTTGTTTTTAAAAAATATTTTGATAATTATTTCAATATAATTTGTTTCCTTTGTAGTTCTGTTGTTTTGTATAATGTATTTGAAAACATGATTCTGAGAAGCCTACAGGCTTAGCCAGGCAGACTGCCAAAAAGGTCCCGGACACAAAAAAGGTTATGAATCTTTGACCTGAAGGAAAGATTCCAGGACATTGGGTAGATCCCCTGTGGGAACTTGTAGGCAAGAATTCCAGGATGACTAGGTGTGGATGATTTGAGATCTGTACTAATGGAAGGAGAACCACATTGATGAGATCACAGATAATTTGAAATAGAAGTATGTATTTCACCTCCCCCCATGTTAACTGTGAGCTATATGAAGGCAAGGACTGGGGCTCAACTTTGTATCTCTTTCCATATTGTATTTGCTTAATTAGTGTTTGTTATACGGTAGAGTTAACAAAAGTGAAATGAAACATTTCACTTTCCTCAGTAGGTAGTGAGTTCACTGTCACTGGTGATGTTCCAGTAGATGTTGAATAATTAAAACTCCTCCATGGCTGTAGAGAGCGTTTATGCAGAAGTAGGGGAGGCAGGATCACAGGTACTTTAAAAGGCATCTAGCCAAGCCCCTCATTTACCGAACTAAAACAGGCCTCTAAAGGTTAAGGGGCTTGCCTGTTGAAGATTACTCAGGAATTAAACTTTTGGCATCTGAACCTCAGGACATCTGATTCCCAAGTCAGTACAGGTGCCCCATCCATATTGTGACTTTCTCTGTTCAATATAGTTTGCATTGGCATAAGAAAGTAAATGGGAATTTCAGGGGAGTTTTGCAGAAGCTGCAGACAACAAACATTCAAAGGCCAGCAGCAGGCACAGAAAAAAATTTAGAAACTCAAAAATGCATAAATTTGTGTATAGTAGTGTATAATATGAACATATTTTATCTTTTAATACTATAAGTATGCACAATTTCTTTTTAAAGTTAAAATAAATAAAAAGTTAAAGTTTGTGAAAAGGGAAAACCAAAAATTTTTACTCAGATATTCCAGATCATAGGGGTACTTCATGCCTGACCCGTTCCCCAACCCGCGATGAGGAAGGGAGGCATCAAATCTTTCTCTTGTACCATTTAAGCTGGAAGAGACTTTAGATTACATAGATCAACCCCTTTATTTAAATGAGACTCAGGGAGGCTAAGTAATTTATCTACACTCACATAGGCTTTAAGTGACAAAGTCAAGATTTGAACAGAGATTCTTTTACTCTAGATAGCTCTCTTTCAGTCATTATGTGACTGCCTCCAACCAAATGACTTGATCATCACAGCCTCACTTTCCTCATGTGTCTGAGTTGCTAACTAGTGATTAGAATTGCAGGCTGATGAAATTAAGCAAAACTAAGTAACCTGCATAGTTCAAGGCCTCCTGTTTTCAGAAGTAGAGCACCTTGAAACAGTCCAGGAGCATGGGGACATACAAATAGGAGGATGCAATGACAACTATGCAGATAAGCAGGTGAATTGGTATGATGAACAGATTAGTGAGGGAAGGCTTCTTGGAGGTGATGACAGACACAAACAGGTGGTTTATTAGGTGGTTTTCTAACTAAGTTTGACCTAATTAGAACATAAATTCAGAGTATTGTTTGACTGTATTCTTCTGACTTACCTTCCTCTAGGACTGCAGTCGTGCTCCTTGTTAGTATATTGGCCATTATTTCCCTGACACAGGGCAGACGGGGCTTCGCTTCCACCACCTGGAAGGTGAGTTTTCTCAGGCAATGTGGCCTGATGGAAAGCACCTTGAACTGAGAGTCAGATAGGGGTTTTTTAGACTATTGGGGGGGGGGCAGTAGAATGAGAAGCCAGTGCAAAGAATATTTGTCAGAACAAAGATGCCTATTGCACTTATCCAGGAGCTTGAGGCTGGGAGGGTAAGAAGAGATCTATACTTTTTGGTCCCCTAACATTTTTCTATTTACCTGAAGGAAACTACTTTGTTGAAGAGACAGCCTGTAGGTCTCTCATAATGTTTGTTTGTTTGATTATTTTTTTAACTTGGGAGAAATAGTTAACATTTGGCCAAAGACAAATAAGGGTGTTTTTGTGTTTTGAGTTGGAGACAGTGGCTGCTTTCATGAAGCCTAGACCCGATTTTGTGTACTAGAGGAATTACATGACAGTGAATAGATGGTATCCCATCTTTTCCTTTCAGCTAGAGAGAAACTGGGATTTTAGAGCAATCTCTCTTTCCTGTACAAGTAGCAACAGCCAATTTTATAATTTCTCTAGATGCAGAGGCACTGTAGAAGGGTGAATAGAGGTGTGGAGTTGGGAAGATCTGATTTTGTCATTTAGCAGTCTGAGCCTTGGGCACCTTTTCAGGGAGGATTAGAAGTTACAGATTCATTGTTCTGGTGGAGGAGTTCCTATCCTGAAAAAAAAGCACTGTAAATGGTATAGATTATAGAGATCACCATAGAAGTCTAATAATAGCTAACATATGATGCTTTGAGGCTTGCAGATTGCTTTACCAGTTTTATTTTATTTGATCTTTATAATAACCCTGTGAGGTAAGTGCTGTTAATATGCTCATTTTGTAGATGCAGAAACTAAGGCTAGTGAGTCTGAGATGGGATTCAGTCTCAGATCATTCTGACACAACTCTAGCTCTTTGCCCATTGTGCTTTCTAGCCACCTGGCATAAATAAATCTTGCCTTTCTAGTATTTCCTTAAACTTGCAAAGTACAGACATGATATACCCCAGTGTGGGATTTTTCAATCCACAACTAGATGTGAGAACAAGGCCTTTCCAGACTTCATGGTGAGTAGAGAATCAGAAGCATTGAACTGGGTTCATCTCTTACTTTATTCAATCTTTCCAAGTAGTTAAAGACAGTAGGAATGCTCTTCATTTCTAGCACCAGTTAGGGAAGGTAGATTTGGATTCAATATGAAAAACTTCCTAAAAATTAGCCCTTCCCATAACATAATAAATTATTTTGTTAGATACTGAGAAAATATCAGTAAGTATCAGCAAGTTAGACTTGGATTCAGAGGTTGAAGTGATGATGTAAGCTTATGGTTGGCCTACTTATGGAGCCTCTCCAGGCCTTGATTTCCTTATCTCTTAAATGAAAAGGTTGGATGATGAAACCTTCAAGGCCCTTTCCAGCTCTCAGTCTTGTGGTCCTTCTAAGTTTCTTTCACTGAGGTGTTTTTTTTCTTCTTTTTTGAAAAATCTTATTATTTTTGTTTTTACCTTTTGGCTTTTTTGGTTTGTTTTTGAGGTAGCTGGTAGATAGCCCCATGGAGTAGGCCTGGAGGGAAGACTTGGGTCCACATATAGTCTCTGACACTAGCTGTGTGATCCTGGGCAAGTCACTTAACCTGTTTGCCTAAGACTCTTGACATATAAGATGGAAATCTTAATACCACCTATATCAGAGAGTTATTGTGAGGAACAAATGAGATTTTTTAAAAAAGTGCTTAGCACAATGGCTGGCACACAGTAGGCCTTCTATAAAAATTTCTCTCTCCTTTCCTTTTTATATTCAGAAGCTGCCCCTCATTGCTCCTCTACTCATGGAGCCCTAGTAATAAAGAGAGAAAAGTAAGGGCAATTAGGTGGCACAATGGATAATGTCAGGCTAGGAGTCAGGAGGTTTTGGGTTCAAATATGGCTTCAGGCATTTCCTAGCTGTGTGACTCCACGCTAGTCACTTAATCCCCATTTTTTTTGCCTAGCCTTTTTCCTTCTGTCATAGAGTTGATACTAGGACAGAAGATAAGGTGTTTTTTTTTTTAATGATTAATTATAATGATGAGAGCTTATAAACATGGACTGTGGGACAGTTTGTAATTGTCATAAAGCTTTGCTCATAGGGTGAGATTTCCAGTTTTTGCTCTGTACTGACTTGAGGTCACCTTTCCCATAAGGAATACAGCATTTCAGAGATAGAAGGGCCTTCAGAAGACTCTTTATCTAACCCCTACCTTTGCTCTATACTTGCAGAACCTAAGAGGTTATTCTGCCTTTATTGGGCCATTCCCAATGAAAGGGCATATACTGCCTCTCGGAGCCATCCATTGCTCTTTTCTATAATTATAAATTGGAAATTTTTTCTTAACATCAAACCTAATTTTGTCTCTCCAACTTCCAACCATATCTCCTAGTTCCACACTTTGGGGCCAGGCAGTCTCACAGTTACAAAACAGTGTTTAGGATGCTTGAACACAACAGATCATATTCTTCCCAAGTTTTCTCTAGTCTGATGCAACCCAAAGTGGCCTTCTCTTCTGTGGCAGCTAGGTCACTCAGACAACACATACTGCCTCCTTGCCCCATCCCCCTAACCCTCAAGTCTTTGTCAGACAAATTGCTCTCTGACCCTTGTATCTGAATAGTCAGTTTTTCTTTGGATATAGCCAGGCAGCCAGTTTAGAATCCATCTAACTGGACTATATTATCTAGCTTACAGTTCTGCATCTTGTTCACAAGAGTAGCATGAGAGACATTTCTCAGTTGTTTTGTTTAAGTCTAACCATATATATAGTATTCCCCTGAGCTACCAATTTAGTAACCCTCTCAAAAAAGGAAATACAGTTAGTTTAGCATGACCTGTTCTTAGTGAGGCCATGCTGACTCTTTGTGATCCTTGCTTCCTTTTTAATTTTTTTTTTTGGTATCTCCCTATTCTCTTCCATGTTTCATACATCACTGACTCTGGTTCATACCTGCCAGTCTTTCAGAACCCAAGAATGTAGTTTATCTGGGGCTGACTGACTTGAACTTAACAAGGCAGGGCAGCTAGGGACTGTCGTAATGACTTTGCTTATTTGAGTGTCAGCTTTCTATTAGTTATTTTGATTCTGTCTTTTTTAGTCCAGAGTTTAATCTCATTGGCAGAGAATCCAGATCCAAAATCAGAATTGAGCATCTTTGCCTTCTCTTGCTTGCTAATAATTTATTGTTACTATTGTCCTATGCACCCTGAGCAGCTGTCCTATACCTGTCTTAGACCTCTTTTCCTCAGTAGTGTTGAAAAAAGCCACTTTCTGTTGCCCTCATTTTTCTTGCCAGCACTAGCTCATTCTAAGCTTTGGTTCTAACGTTATTCTCAAATACTGTATTACATCTTTGTATCCTTACCTTCCCTTGTCTGCATTAGGACAGGTGGAGAGACCAGAATTTGATTTTGTGATAAAAATAATTAATCTACCATTTGTAGGAACATTGATTTAGATTTGGAAGGAGTGTTATGGACTAGTGATGGTGAACCTTTTAGAGGAGCGGGCGATGTCCTCAGGCTTGCCTGGAGATGGGGAGGGGGAGCAGTCTAGCTCTGCATCCTTCTGGCTTTCTAGTAACAAACTCTGTGCTAGGGTGACGGCAGGTATTCCCACAAAGAAGACTCTTGAGTGGCCCCTCTGGCATGCATGCCATAGGTTTGCCAACATGGTTATAGATCATTAAGCCCAATTTCTTCATTTTATAGATAAAGAAAATGAGGCCCAGAGAAGTTAAGGGAGTGTCCAGGGTCATATAGACTGTAAATAGCTGTGATAGGATTTGAACCCAGTTCTTCCTGACTTAAGTCCAATGCCCTGTCCATTATTCTATACTGCCTTATAGGAAGACCAAAGAAATCAAGAAAATCACATGGACCTGGGGTATATTATTGTTTCTATGTATTTCTTCTCTCATTGCATTGGGATACTGGGCTTGACAGCCCCTGGCACAAGTGAAAAAAATGGCAAAAGAGTGGTATAGAATGGATTTGGGGTTTCGTCTGCCGTCCAGTTCCCTTTTTCTCTGCTGTGTGTAGCCTGACAGTTGGCAGCTGACAGAGGTCCTCCTTCCTGTTCTTGGCCTGCTGCCCACATTTACTCTGTGATTCCCAGCAACCAGTTCTAGTCAGTGGTCCCCACCCTCATGACAAATAGAAAGGAGTCAGCACTCTGGCATGTCCTTGGGAAAGCATGAAACTCCCCTCCTATGCATTGCCAATCATCCTTTCAAAGGGCCAGGCAGCTGAAAACTAAAAATGATGATTCCTACCTGTTGAAGAACTCTATTGTTTCCCTCTCTATTTGTCCTTCAACTTCAAAAGTGATGATAACCATCTGCTAACCTTCAGTGTGCTGTTTGGGCTCCCAAAGCACTTTACCTCTAATGTACAGTTCTGTAAGCCCTACATAGTAATGTTAGTATTAATATCTCATTTTACAGATGGAAAAATTAAGGCCCAAGGAGTGTGAGTGATTTGCTCATAAGCAGTGTCACAAAAATCCCAAATCTTCCTACTTTTAAAACTGGTGTCCTTTCCCAGTGCAGTAGATAGCCTTCAGTTATTATAATAGTTATTTTCATTTTTTTAGCATAAGGGTTCTTTTTTTTTTAAGCCCTTGCCTTCTATCTACTGGTCTTCAGGCAGAAGAGCAGTAAGGGCTAAGCAATGGGGATTAAGTGTGACTTGCCCAGGGTCACACAGCTAGGAGGTATCTGAGGCCACATTTGAACCCAGGATCTTTTGTGTCCAGGCCTGACTCTCCATACACTGAGCCACCAAGCTGCTCCCAAGCAAAGAGGTTCTTAACTTGAACTTGCTTTAATTTTAAATAATTATTTCAGTATAATTGACTTCCTTTGTAATCCTATACATGTTTATATATTTAAAAACATGATTCTGAGAAGGGGTCCATAGAGTCATCAGACCGACTGCCAAAGGTGTCCTGGACACAAACAAGGTGAAGAAGTCCTTTTGCCCTGTAATGTTGGTAAAGCTGCTTCCTGGTGAAGGTAGCTAGCACAAGTGTTCTCTCCATTTTACAGAGGAGCTCAATGAAGGGAGCCTGGAGACATGTGAGTAGGCTTGTCCGAAGAAGATTAAAGGCTGAAAATAATTGATCTACCATTCCTGGGATCATATATTCAGATCTGGAAGGGATGTTACAGACTATCAAGCCCAATCTCTTCGTTTTATAGATAAAGGAAGTAAGGCCCAGAGAAGTTAAGGGAGTGTCCAGGGTCATATAGCTGATAGATAGCTAAGGTAGGATTTGAACCTAGAGCCCTCTCAGACTGTAAGTCGGGAATAAGCTTCTGGATGTATCTATATATATATACACCTAACGCCTGTGAGACTAGGCAAGGGTTGGATGAAAACCCGTAAGGAGGGCCTTAATCAGAGAGAAAAAGAGAGAGGCAGCATTCCCCTTGGAAGTTGTCATTGTTTAAGGGATGGACTGGAGGGAAGAACAGCTGGAATTTTCCTCTAGAGGTTTTATGGCCAACCAGGCCTGAAAGAGCTAAGAACACAACATCCTGTAGCTCTTTCTTCAGAGTCTCAAAAGGGAACAAAGGAGGTGCAGGGTACCATGGGGTTGCCTGGACCTGGGAGGTTGTAGCCTTTAAAAGGCCACGGCAAAGAGACTCTTTGGGCTTCAGTAAGGAGAATGGATAATCATACAATAATGCTGGCATTTTTATAATGCTTTAAGGTTTGCAAAGCACTTTTACGTAGTTAAGTTTTTCTTATAGCAAATGAATTTAGGCTTGATAGAAGGAAACACTTAGATATAAGGAAAAACAATCAGCACTACTGAGAGGAATAGGGTAATAATAGTAATAGCATTTCTAGAATGGTTGAAGGTTTGCAAAGTGCTATATATTTGTTTTTTGTTTTTGTTTTTTTAAACCCTTACCTTCCATCTTGGAGCCAGTTGGCTCCAAGGCAGAAGAGTGGTAAGGGCTAGGCAATGGGGGTCAAGTGACTTACCCAGGTTCACACAGCTGGGAAGTGTCTGAGGCTAGATTTAAACCTAGTACCTCCCGTCTCTAGACCTGGCTCTCAATCCACTGAGCTACCCAGCTGCCCCCTATGTATTTGTAACCTCACTTGATTCTCACAATATTCCTGGAAGGGAGGTGCTATTATTATTCCCATTTTATAGGAAACTGAGGCAGAGCATATTAAGTGACTTTCCCAGGGTCACATGGGTAGGAAATTTCTGAGGCAGGATTATTCACTATGGAACCTAGTTGCTTATGCAGAATTTATTCCTAACTGCTTTTGAAAGGGTACATGATAAAATAATGGCAGGATTAGGGACTACTAGAAGTCAGTCAGCTGACTCATATTTATTATGTTTTCTGCTCTGTGCTGGGGACACATATGGCGAAATAATTCCTACTCACATGGAGCTTAAATTCTAACAGGAGAAACAACAAGCATGCTACAAATTGATAATAGATTGAATATAAAAAAGTGCATACAATCATTTCTTTTCCCTGTTCTACCCGGAGAGTAAATCCTTGTACCAAAGAATACGAGAAAAAAGGCTCCTCAAATGAACTCATTAACTGACTGAATATATATGTGTGTGTGTGTATATATATATACACACACACACATATATGTATATGTATATATATATATATAATATTCTGCTCCCATAATCCCCTACCGCTCCAATGAAAGGATTGAAGTTCATTTTCTCTTTGGGGGTCATGCTTAGTTATTAACTTTAAGGACAGAGTTCTGTTTAGAAATTTTTTGGATTTTTCCATTTACATTGTAATTATTGTACATAGAAATCTTTTCTACCTTCTCGTATATTTTTCACATTCATCATTTCTTTTGATGCAGTCATATTTCATATAAATATATTTCATTAAAGTTCAGAATATATTTAGCCATTCCCTAGTTGATGGACATCTACTTTGTTGCCTGTCCTTTGCCACCACAAAAAGGGCACTTTGCATATTCTGGTATGCATGGAATCTTTTTTTTCCTCCTATCTTTGTCCTCTTTACAATGTTTGCCTAGCAGTAGGATCCCTGGGTTTAAGAGTATGGACATTTTAGTTACTTTCTTAGAGTAATTCCAGATTGTTTGGACCAGTTCATAGCTCCAGTAAGAAATGCCTTGTTTTAAAAGAGAAATAATTATTGACCATAGTCAGTATTGTGGGACCATCTTAGTGGCTTTATTGGATTTAGATTAATATTCACTGGCTCAGCTGTTCAAATATATCTCTTTTCACATATTGGGACCACAGGTGGGGTGGGGCTTGCATGAAATTGTGCCCCTTCAGATCCCAGGAGACTAATGATTAAGGTGGCTGGCCGTGTGAAAGAATTCTTAGCACTGCCCTTTGATTTTCTTCATGAGCACCAAAAAAGACTCTGAGTAGAGTAAATAATGTCCCTCCCTTGGAGAATTAGGTCTCCGAGTAACAAACTGATACTGGAGGTAGAGCAATCTAAAGGCAGGTTGGTGAGAAAATGGTCCATTGGTAACTGGTTAAAGGGGCTTGGCGATGGGCACCTGGTCATTTTATCAATGATGTTTCTTGCTTTCACAACTGTGTCAGTAAGAGGGAGTCTGGGGAAATCCTAGATAGTGAGTGGAGCTGCTTTGTCTAGGGTACACTAAGAGAAACTCTTTAACGCAAGACTTCTTCAGCCTTTTTGTGCCCTCGACCTTTTTTGACAGCCAGGCTGGCAAAACCTATGGATCCCTTCTCAGGAGAATGTTTTCTAAATCATTGAAGGAAGTGCTTAATTTTAGATAGATGTTAGTTAAAGAAAAGAAGAGAAAAGGAAAGAAAAGAAAAGAAAAGAAAAGAAAAGAAAAGAAAAGAAAAGAAAAGAAAAGAAAAGAAAAGAAAAGAAAAGAAAAGAAAAGAAAAGAAAAAGAAGAGAAAAAGAAGAGAAAAGAAAAGAGATCCTGTTTGTGTTCATTCCTTCCCCCTTCCTCCCCTTAAATCTATTTATGGACTCGTGGCTTAAGGGCTAAAGAACCAATTGCTAAGTCTTCATCAATATGGACCATTTTTCCTCTATGGACATATCATAGAACTGGGACTATGGTAAAGTATTCAGGCCATCCTAGTATGAAAATTTCTGAGTGAGGCAGGGGAGGGCAGGGCACTCAGTTTGCTTGCTATTGGTCGGAGTGATTATAGTTAAAGCAAATGGAAGAGAAGAGTTGAAAGTTATTCAACTACAGCCTGGGTTCCTGAATCCCTCTTTACCCTGGAGCCTTGATGATGCCTTATTTGTAAATTGCTTTGACTGTAGGTTTGGGCACTGCAGTGCCATTCATTTGGCTTTTGAGGCTTTGGTCAGCAGCTGCTTTTGGCTTGCTACCCAGTACAGCTGGGGTGGTTAGTTCTTGTCATATTGGGAGGAGTCCCTGAACAAAAGAGCCATGTCTATCTCTTTGGCATTGTTGACTGGGTCATCATTACTGACAGTGTCGCTCATAGACTCCATTTTATGTGATCCAAATTATTGATAGTACATTTATCCTTCTTTTGATCCCAATCATTATTTTTCCCCCAATCCGTTTTTCTAGGATAGACTACTGGAATTATATCAAGCAAATCCTTTCAGTCTCCAACAAAGTCCTGCCATCATGCCTCTTCTGTGAAGTGCTGTGTGACCTCCAGGGGCAGTATAGCTCATAAAAGTTGGATCCTTTCTGCCCAAGTGGGATTTTTACAGTGGCTAATTCAGCTTTCCAAGTTCTTCATTTAGAGGAAATCCTCAGTCAGGTTACATAGGCCAGTTAGACTGATAGCATGGATAACAACCAGATTCCTATTAGTGCCTGGGAGTGGCTGGAGAGAGGCAAGAGTCAATGGTGGTTTGGTGACCAGATCACTTATGAAGAAGGAGTTTTAGAAAGGAAGAGAGAATACAAGGAGACTCCAGGAGGGAATTAGGAACCTCTAGGGCAGGGGTCAGCAACGTATGGCTCTTGAGCCATATCTGGCTCTTTTAAGGGCCAGATATGGCTGTTTCTGCAAGAGCCATAAAGTCCATTTTTTTTCAGGTGTTGTTACAGGAGTGCGCACTGTGAGCACTGTACAGCTCTCACGAAATTACATTTTAAAAAATGTGGCATTTATGGCTCTCCCGGCCAAAGAGGTTGCCGACCCCTGCTCTAGGGCAAGATATTATGCCCTGTGAAAGTCCCAAAAGATCTCCTGTTATCTTTTCCCAAACATGGGCCCCACGTAATAGAGAATAAAGGCAAGGACAGAACTCCCTGTTCAAGAACCTAGTCTTAGATCTCGCCCTGTTAAGGGACCTGATCTTTGTCTTGCAAGACTTACTGCCATTTTGCTGGACTTCTTGAAACAATGCATCTTTGCCCCCTTGTCAGTTCATACTGAACACTGAAAGATTCATATATATGAATTATACAAGCCCTCCTTTAACAATAAGCATTTATTAGATGTCTTCTATGTATCAGATACTGTGCTCGGAGCATGAGATCTAGCCTCACAATATATGTATACAAAATGTTTCTGTATAGGTATATACACAGATTAATTGTGGGGAGGGAGGCATTAGCCTAGGTGTGTTGAGGTTGGAGGAAAATATAGGATTAGGAAAGGTTTCATGGAGAAGTTAGGGCTTGCACTGAGCCTCCAAGGAGATTTGAAATTCTGAGAGACAGAATTGATGAGAGGGAACATTAGTGAAAAGGAGAGTTAGAAAATAGAATGCCATTTATAAGGAATAAAAGGGGAGGGGGGGAGAGAAAGAGAGAAGTGGGGTAGGGGTAGGGGGAGAGGGAGGAGTGTGAGTGTGAGTGTGAGAGCTCTAGGTTGTGAGGGCTGTCTACAACCAGAAACAGCTGTTTAACGGGAGCCAGGAGCCAGGAGCCGGGAGCCGGGAGCCGTTGAAGTTTACTCAGTAAGGGAATGATTTGATCAGACGTATTATTTAAATTTTAATTTTAATTGTCATGCAAAGCACTTTTCATATTGTTCATTGTTGTAAGAGCAAACTAATTTTTTTTAAACCCTTACCTTCCATCTTTGAGTCAATACTGTGTATTGGCTCCAAGGCAGAAGAGTGGTAAGGGCTAGGCAATGGAGGCTAAGTGACTTGCCCAGGGTCACACAGCTAGGGAGTATCTGAGGCCAGATTTGAACCTAGGACCTCCTGTCTCTAGGCCTGGCTCTCAATCCCCTGAGCCACCCAGCTGCCCCCCAAGAGCAAACTCATACATAACCAAAATCCCAAAATAAGGCCCTAAGTACACTGATTTGAAAGATGACCCCAACAGTTCTTTCTCTGGAGGTGGATAGTCCTGTCATAAGTCTTTCAGGGCTGTCCTAGATGATTGCATTGGTGACAGTAGTCAAGTTTTCACAGATAATCATCATCCAATATTGCTGTTATTGTCAGACTTGTATTTATGAGTCGATGTTAGTGATTGGTTATTGGAGAGGATGGATTGGATTGGGAAAGAGACCTGAAGCAGGACGACCAAATAGGGTAATTTCAGTAGTCCAACCAAAATGTTTTAAGATTTAAATTAATATCAATAACTCCAAGTATTATGTTTTATAAGATTTATTATCTTATCAAGTAATCACTTGAAGTAGAAGAAATAATAGAACAAAGTTAAAAAAGATCTGAGTAAAAAACATGTGGGTAAAAAATCTCGTGTCTGGCTCTCACCCCACCTCCAAAACCACCTTCCTGGGAGGAGAGAGAGAGGGAGGAGCTACACTCACGACTTTATCTTTGAAGCATAAGGACTTGTAAAAGGGGGTAAAAAATTATGGTTGGACTGAATATACAAGAGGGTGGTCGCCAGGAATTTAATCAATTCCAAATGATTTTTTTTATGGTAATTTATTTACAAAATATAGAAAGAGTGAAAGTAAGAAAATTAGAGAGAGGATAGGGTAAGATATCTAACCTAACACACTAAGTATTTTGCTCTGGCCCCAGGCCAACCCAGGCAGGGCTAATTGGGCCTCAGCCTTGAGCTGAGGGCTGAGGGCCCCGGGATGAATAAAGCAAGGACTTCAGTCACAAAACTTCTTTCAAGAGGAGAGTCCCTTCAGAAAAATCCAGGAAGGAGTCAGTCTTTTTCACTCACTCACATGTTAGTTCTAAGGAGAAAACAGTCCAAGGTCCTCAGCCAGAGCTCCTCCAGTATCCTGTCCAAGGTGAAAGAGAGTCTCCAACTCAAGCTCAGAACTCCAAAGAAAGCATTCACAGGAAGTTGTAACTCCTTTTTAAAGGTGCTTCATTTGGGTCACTTCCTGTGCATTCCTTCCATTTTACATGTACCAATTACAGGCTAAAGCTTTGCTTAGGACTGCCCATGGGGCAGTCAGTCGATTCTGATTCATCAGCCACTTTCACCCACTTGGGTTACAGATCTCCTCCACTCAAGTGTATGTGGGGTGTTTACACTTTTGGTGATTAAATCCAAAAATGGGCAGGGTAGAATTAATCTCATCTTCACAGACTTAACATGAGAAGGAAAATGGAAAACTGGGAAAGAGAGTTCTGGGGAGAAAATTCTAATTATACAATGTAATGATGGATGGTGGCCCAAATGAGGGTGGTGACTGTATTAGTAAAGCTAAAGGGATAGATAGATACAATGTTGTGGAGGTAGAAATGTCAATACTTGGCAACTGATTAGATGTGTGGGGTAAGGAATTGAGAGTAACACCTAGGTTGTGGACCTGACACAAATAAGAAAGTTCTTTAAAGGGATGGGCTGTGGGGAAAAGATATTGAGTACCGTTTTGAACATAAACATATTGAGTTTAAAGTGCCACAAAATGTCTAGTTTAATTGAAGCTCAGAAATTAGACTAGTGGCCAGCAACAGAGAGAAGAGTCATCAAGGTCACTGACAGAGCAGAGAAGAGAGAAGAGGGCCCAGGACAGAGATTTGATAACATAGGGGGCTTAAGAGAGAAAAAGCCAGCAAATGAAACTGAAAAGGAGCTATCAGCCAGGCAGGCAAAGAACCATCAATGAGCAGTGTGACACAACCCAGCAAGGAGAGAGCATCCAGGAGGAGTGCATGATCAGTAGTGTCACAGGGAGCAGAGAGGTCAAGAAGGATGAGGAATGATAGAAAAAGCTTTTGGATTAGGCAATTAAGAAATCAGTGGTCACTTTTTAGAGGTTGATCTCCCTTGAATGATAACTCAGAAGCCAGGCACACAGTGTAGCACAGTGAAAAGATGTTGATGTTCCTCCCTGTGTGTGTGCTGGTTGGGAACACTGGGGAGTTGTTAGGCTAGCAGGGAATTAATTAATTATAGCATCTGCAGTGTCATAGCCTCACCCTGTCCAGTGTCAAGAAACAGCTTAAAGTAGTGGCAGCACATTTAACATTTCCTGTTGGTGTTTAGATTCAGGTCATGTAGGTCCAGGTCACATCACCAGTTCTTAAGGGAAAAATAAAAATCCCTGTCACCAAGTCTTAGTGTTCAACCAGTCTCCTTTGCTTTCAAGCATTCCTGGTCATTTCTTTTTTCTTTTCCTTTTTTTAAACCCTTACCTTTGGCCTTAGAATTAATACTGGATATTGGTTCCAAGGCAGAAGAGTGGTAAGGGCTAGGCAATGGGGGTCAAGTGACTTGCCCAGGGTCACACAGCTAGGAAGTGTCTGAGACTGAATTTGAACCTACAATTTCCCATATCTAGGCCTGACTCTCAATCCATTGAGCCACCTAGCTGCCCACATTTCTGGTCATTTCTTCATTCAAAGTGCCCATGGGGCAGTATGGCATGGCTGAAATTGTTTTCATCATAGAATCATAGAATTAAGGGCTAGAAGGAATCTCAGAGGCTATCATGCCCAACACCTTTATGTTACAGATGAGGAAACAGGTTGAGAGAGGATAAGTGACTTGCTCAGGATCATACAACTTGTAATTGTTGGAGGCAAGATTTTAACTCAAGTCTGTGTGACTCCAAGTCTCGCACTCTGTCCACTTTACCACCTAGCTGTCCCAGTCCCAGATATTGTATAAGGACAGCATTGATGAAGTATTAGCACACATGCCCAGCTGGCACACAGGAGGCTGCTGCATTTCCCTTCTTCCCAGTGCCCAGGGACATTTTTTGCATACACTTCTGTCCAGCCACCCAAAACAAGCACATCCTCCCCTCTCTCTTGGGTAATGGGAGGAAGAGGGCTCACAGATAGCTTGCCCTCTGGGTACTCAGATTCTAAAACATTCACCAACACTGGTATAGGACATAACAGTAGAGGCAGGACTTAGCTGATTTGGTTTGAGTCTATAGAAGTTAGCTATAGACGTTAACAGAAATATAATTGAGGTGTATCTAAGTGGATTTAATAGATTGCATGTTAGATACTCACATATCTGGATCATCTTGAGGAACTAGCCCCATGGGCAGCCACTGAGCTCTGAAAGCCATCACCAAATCTCCTAAGAATTGTTTGTTGGCACCAGGGCTAAGAGGGACATGATCCCGTGGTGAGTGTATTTCTGGTTTGAGTCATGGCATCAGGAGTAGTGATACATATATGCATAAGACTTAATTTTTATTCAGTCTCCGGCAAGAAGCTCTGTGTGTGTGTGTGTGTGTGTGTGTGTATGTCTGTCTGTCTGTCTGTCTGTCTATCTGTCTGTGTGTCGGTGTCTCTACAGGTATATACTTTGTTGAAGTGCCCAGACCCTCTGGGAATTTGAACTAGTCTAGTCCCATCCTTCATTATACAGATAATTTAAGGCCCAGAGATGATAAAGGACATTCCTAAGGTCATCCAGGCAGTAGTGATCAGTCAAGCGAGTATTTGAACTCAGGACTTCAGATTCTCAATCTAAGGCTCTTTCCACTCTTGCCTGGACAGGCAGAACTTGATCGGCCAGTCTAATGCAATTTTATTTTATGCAGTCTTATGTTTTTTAGGCTTAATAGCAACATGTTTCTACACAGCTGGCAATAATATAATTATCTAGTTCCCTCACACGTGAGCTAAACTGAGTAAATAAAACCTTGTACTCTTTAGAAAATACTTGTCAGACATAATATGCTTTGTTAGTTTTCTGTGATGCTCTGAAACCGCTTAGATATAGTATATTAGCCTTGGAAAGAAAGGCCCATGTAAATCAGTGTTGCCTAAACTGTCCTATGGAACCCTAAGGGATTTTAGGAAATAATTTCAATACTGATGAAATGCATTTTTCCCTCTGAAATATTATACATGAAATTGTGCATATAAGAGAAGTACTTATCACATGTAGCTGTTTTTTCCCCAGGGAAATAAGCTTTTTCCTCCTAGATTTTTCCAATTCTTATGTATTCTGGAGGTAATCCAGTCCTTTCCCTCCCTCCAACCCTTAGGCAAGTATTTGTGGGTTTAATCTTGGTATTTTGAGCCTTCACACATTCAGGGACTATATTACTACTTATCCATGAAAATGCATTTACTTTCCTAACATGGTCACACCATATGGTTTTGTAGCAAGAGTCAAGGATGACAAAGAACCAGCTGCTGGTTCATGTGGGCTTCTGGTACACATGAAACTGGAACTAGACCTAGTGGAAGAACAACTGCCTCAGGCTAAGCAGATTCTTTGTGGAAGATACCTGGGAGAATGTGAACAAGAATGTGGACCAGGCTTATTCTTTGTGGTAAAGGAAGGAATACCCCCATTAGTGAGATCACCATTGAATTGTAATTAATAGGAGCAATAATTGCTTTTAAAAAATCTTTACCTACTTAGAGTCAATGTTTTGTGTTGGTTCCAAGGTAGAAGAGCAGTAAAGATTAGGCAGTTGGGGTTAAGTGACTTGCCCAGGGTCCCACAGCTAGGAAGTGTCTGAGGCCATATTTGATCTCCTGTTTCCAGACTGGCTCTCCAAGCATGTAACTATTTAGCTGCCCCTAGCTTTTAGACTTTATATCTCCTTTGTTCTTCCAACATCTTTTGGAGTGAAGAAGATAGGTAGAGAGCCTTTTTAAGAAGTGATGTTCACACCCAGGAATGAGAATGGAAATAAGGATTTAAATGTGGAAACTCTGAATGTACTGTGTTTTCAACATGTGTACTTGGAGAGCTGTGAATCTCAGTAACCATAATCTTTTCTTTTCTCTAGGGTGGTAAATATAGTTCCTTATTCTAAAAAAAGTCTCCCGACACAGTTATTATTATTTCAGTAAATGAGTGCTGGTTTTGAATATTTCCAGGTCCTCACAGACCAATTGGAATATGAAAAGCCTCCAATCGAAAAGAATGTGTCCACTAATTAGCCATTCTTATAATTTATTACCACACTCAACAGAACTAAGGGCATACTTACCATCCTAACCACTGAAAAAAGGAAGTTAGTCTGTAAGAAAAAAAAAAAAGAATTCTAAGAATCCTTTTAGGACAAAATCAGGATTGGTTGATAGCACTGGGACTATTTAACTTGGATAAGAGAAGTCTTGGGCACGTGATCTCTTGCCTCCAATTTTTGAAGGACTCATGTATAAGAGGGATCAAGTTTGTTCTTCTGGATTTAAGGTAGCATTCCTTAGAGCAGTGGGGTCGCAGAGAGGCAGATATCTGTTTAATATAAGAAATTACAGTTAACAATCAGAGCTTTATATAGGTAAAATGGGCTGCTGTAGGAGGCAATGGGCTCTCCATCACAAGAAGTCTTCAAGCCTGCCCCAACAAGTACAGAAGGCAGCAGTGTCTATCTCCCCTCCCTTTAGAACCGATGCCCATTCTTGCTCTAGGGTAAAGATAGAGGACACCTATTCCCTGAGTTACATCCCTGCCACTTAGGAGTCTTCTTCCATATGGCATCAGAGACCTGTTTCCTCTTCATGGAACATTTCTGTATATCTAAGTACCACCATCTGCTTGGAATTTTTCGACTATATTCACACAGATGCAGTGAAGGAAAGGCAGTGGGTGATTAGTTTGGTAGATGGAGTACTGAATTTAGAGTTGGGGTATCTGGGTTTGAGTTCTGGCTGCCACTTAATATTTGTGCATGATTATGTAGACAAGGCACTTCATCTCTGAACCTCATTTTCTTCATCTTTAAAAGGGGATATTAAAACTTTACTTAATTCACAGATATATGAACTTTGTAAACTTGAAATTGTGAGTCATTATGATGGAGGGAGATCAGAATGGGAACTAAGGGCAGGTATCTGCTTCTAAGAGTTTCGTTTTGTTTTGTTTTTTAATCTTCTACCCTAGTAACAATTCTAAGACAGAAGGGCAAGGATTTGGCAAACAGGGTTAATTGACTTGTTAGGGATCACACGTCTAAGAAGTATCTGAGGCCAGATTTGAACCTTGGCCCTCTCACTTCAGGCCTGGTGCTCTATCCATTGTGCCACCTAGCTGCCCCATAAAAGATATGTTTTAATGATATTGTAAATGTCCATATTTTTGGTGCTATGAATCTCTGCTCTCCTGAGACTGGAATTTAGTTTATAATGTCATATTACAAGTGTTATTGCAGAGATGTGCTGTCATGGAAAGATCCTTCAAAGTCAAAAAAACTTAAGATTTTTGACAGGGACCATGTAACCCTAAAGCAATCAATCACCTAGAACAAGTTTCCTCATCTGTAAAATAGAGGTAATAATTGGTACTATTACTTTATAGGGTTCTTGGTAAGGAAAACTTTTTGTAAACCTTCAGAGAGCTCTAGTTATATAAGCTGTTGTTATTGTGCCAAAGCCAGCTTAAAGGTCTCACTGAGTGAGTGGACAGATCCCCCAGGACCAACTCTTCAAGAAAGTTACAGATCTCTGTTTTCATTCCCCATGTTCCCATAAGCATGTATCAAATGATATGGGTTCAGAGAACTATGAATCTAGGAGAAATATAGAAACAAACCATTAGACTTTAGGAGACAAGACCCAAACACAGATGAATAACATTTTTAGAAAATATATTTAGAGAGGAGCAAAATGAGGTGCTGAGTGGAGTCCAAAGGAGTGAGTCTGTTTTCCCTTATTATAGATCTGATGCCTCTACAAGGGTAGTGTAATACGGTGAGGCACAGTGGGAGGTGAGTCTAGGTTGAGCCCCATGTAGCCTGGGTACCTCCATTCAAGTTATATTCTTTCTCTTGGCCTTTACTTCCTGGTTTGAATTGGACCCAACAGCTTCTGGAGTCCCTTCCAACTCTACTCCTGGGATCTGGGATCCAGAGGATCTTCTAATCTAGAGTAGGGCTTCTTCTCCTTGTTTGTGCCATTGAGCCCCTTCTCAAAATAATCATTATAACCGCTAGCATTGGCATGACCTTCTCAGGTTTGTGATGCAATGTACAAATAGGATCTCCTTTTGTCTTCACAACAGTGCTGGAAGGGAGGCATTCTGGGTTTTCTCCAGTTTACTGAGGCAGGCAGATGTGAACTGCCTTGCTGAGGTGATATGATTAAAGTGATAGATCTCATCCAAAGACTTGATTGATGGCACAAACTGACTCCATTGCCAGGAAACAAGCTTTATTATAGAAGAATATAGTGTGTGTGTGTGTGTGTGTGTGTGTGTGTGTGTGTGTGTGTGTGTGTGTGTGTGTGTGTAAAGAGAGAGAGGGAGGAAGGGAGAGAGGGAAAGAGGGAGGGAGGGAGAGGGAGAGAGGATACACACACACACACATACACACACACATGTGCACACAGAGTAGCTAGTACAGTGAACCCTCTCCTATCACAGGAGTTATGTTCCAGAGACCCTCGCAATAGGTGAAAATCCACAAAGTAGTGACATTATGTTATAAGTTAAGTGGACAAGGAGAGATGCTGAACGTATGGGCACAGCATGGGAGAACAAACAGACTGATGCTGAGCCAATCAATGCCCACAATACAGAACACAGTGTGAGTCCAGATATGAACCCAGGACCTCCCATCTCTGGGCCTGGCTCTCAATCTACTGAGCCACCTTGCTGCCTCCAGAATTTTTTTTTAATGTCTATAAGGAATCCTTTTCCAATGTAGACCCCACTGGTCATCCTCCATAGCAGTGGTAGACACCTTCAAATATCTCTTCCTTTGATGTTAATAATCATTATATGATCCAGCAAAGTTATCCCTGTTTCACATCTTTCAAAAAACCTTGTATTGATTTTCAAATATGTCTAGAAGATGCCTTCCTATAGGAGGACCTTTAAAGCAGCATTTGCTCTTCTAGAAGTGCCTGCCAGTTACATGACTGTAAAGGAGTGGTCTACTGTAGAATATTGTTGAGGAAAGAGAAAGGGAATGTATGAGCCCAGGAAGTTGGCCGTCATGGTTAGAAAATTGAAGACTCCAGCTGCAGAAGACTCCCCAAACTTTTGCTCAGTTTTATTTATCTTCACTTGTGCTGAGACAAAGAGAAGCTCTGCCCCAGAGTTATTTTGGTACTAGACATGTCATGGGGGGCTGCTCTGCTTTGCATGGGACAAACTTCAGAAAGGTCTTTTATATTATGTATATGCTTAACCTTGGCTTTAAAGTTTTGTCCCTAAAGGATTTTTTTCTTTAAGGTGTTGCCAAATATTTCTGGATGCTTGTCACTCCAGACTGAATCCAATCTGATGAGAGAGACCAGGAGGCCAGCAGGAGACTTGAGTTCTAGGCCTGGCTTTGCCCTAACTACTGTAACCCTGAGCAGATCACTTTTTTTTTCTGGGTCTCAGTTTCCTCATCTGTAAAATGAGGGAGTGGGACTACATCAGAGATTCCTAACCTTTTTTGGGGTCATGAATCCCTTCAGCAAGTCTAGTGAAACCAGCAGACCACTTCTCAGAAGAATGGTTTTAAATGCATAAAATTATAAAGGAAATGAATCATTCACTTCTAGGTGGCCTAGGGGATAAAACTCTAGGTCTGGTGTCAGGAAGACCTGAATTCAGATCTGGTCTCAGATACTTAATTAGCTGTATTACCCTAGGCCAGTCACTTAACCTTTGTTTAGCTCTATTTTCAGAAAAATACAGATAATAATGGTAGCCACTATTTAGACTTGTGAGGGTCAAATGAATAATATTTATAAACTGCTTTGTACAGTGCCTGGCACATAGTAGATGCTTAATGAACACTTGTTTACTTCCTTCTTATATTGAAATAGTTATTAAAATATTTTTTTTAACCCTTAACTTCTGTGTATTGACTTATAGGAGGAAGAATGGTAAGGGTAGGCAATGGGGGTCAAGTGACTTGCCCAGGGTCACACAGCTGGGAAGTGTCTGAGGCCGGATTTGAACCTAGGACCTCCCGTCTCTAGGCCTGGCTCTCAATCCACTGAGGTACCCAGCTGCCCCCTAAAATATTTTTAAAAACAAAGTCAGGTGAAGGACTTTTCCTTCACCTCACCTCATCCCCCCCACTACAAGGTCTTTAAGGTCCCTTCTCTAATATTTTTCTCACTTTAGTTACATTCATTGTTTGCTGTGACAGTTTGTGATCATCAGTTTAGGAAGAGCAAACTCAGCAGAGATATTTTAAAGCTGATCAGTACAGGCTTCACACCCATATTGATGATGTTCATTAAAATCAACTCCAGAACCAATTCTGTGGTGGTAGGTTTCATTCTGGGTGAAAGAACTCTTTTCCTTTCCATTGTCTCCTCACTTGATAACATACACAACTAATCTGAGTTATGTTCAAATTTAAAAAGCTAACAAAATCAGGCTTCCCAGAATGGTAATGAGAAAGCAACAACAGTGGATCTATTTTCCTCTGTCTTCTGAGATGGCCTTTCTGTTCATTTTGGGGGATGGGAGAGGCAATAAGTACTTTCTACATTCCTGGGAGGAAGCCAATTAACAAGAGTAACACAATTCTGTGCCTTCATCCTGGGGTTCTTGGGAAATTGTTTCCACATCATTTAGGTTCCCACATATCATTCTGTTGCATGCAGGGCAAAAACTCTTCTTTCACGGGTTGGTTGGTGTGTGGTATGGTGGTAAGAGCCCTACATTTGTAGTTTGAGATCTCCGTCTAATTTCTGACTTTGTTGTTTATTATTGGTATGACTTAGTCTCAAACTCTCTAGGGCACAGTTTCCTCCTTTGAGATATGAGGGGGTTGGATTACGAGGTCTCTGAGCAGCAACCTTCAGCTCTAAATCCTGTGATCCAAGAACCTTTGTGATTTAGGCTCAAACATCTTGGCTTCAGGCCCCTTGTCAGTCTAATGTAGATGATAACCTCTTCCTAAAGTCTGTCTACTTCTGTGAGGGGTGGCTTTGGGAAAGCTATGAGGTAAATCCATATCAGAGTATCACAGCTCCACAGAGTGTGCTCAGCCTGCTCCTTGGAAATTGGAATCTGTTTTCCCATAGAAACAATGTTAGAAGTGACAGGTTCTCAGGCAGTCATACAAACTACTTATTAATTGCACTATCAAGTCAAATTACCATTTAAAACAATATTATGAATTCATTTTGGAGCCACTTCAAGGTTTACTGAGTGAAAACTGGACTGGTGACTGACTTCCTTTGAGATGGCCCAAGAGTCTGGTAGCTAGCATTTAAATTATATCTGCTTTTTTAAGGAAATGCTAGAATGCTCATGGGCTGAGTTGGTGAGCAGGTTGGTTGTTTTGTTTTTAAGACCCTTATCATCTGTCTTAGAATAAATACAAAGTATTAGTTCCAAGGCATAAGAGAAGTAAGTAATTAGAGTTAAGTGACTTGCCCAGGGTCACTTGCTTAGGAAGTATCTGGGGGGCAGATTTGAACTCAGAACCTCCTTTCTCCAGGCCTGGCCCTCTTGTCCACTGGGCCACCTAGCTGCCCAAAGCAAGCTGTTTTAAAGCTATGAAATCTTTGATTTTCTTTTGAAAATTAATATTAATATTTTTTGTTTCTATATTACTTTAATTTCCAGATATATCCCTTTTCTCCCATTCCCCCCAGCCTTATAATAATAAAAAAGGGAAAGAAAGTAGTTCTGTACATCAACCACTGAATCTAACCAGGTGCACGAGATGTCCCACACCTTTGCTTCCCCACTTCTGCAAATAAGGTAGGGAGGTACATTTTCACTTTGACAGATTCCTTTTCATGACTGCCTAGCCTCTCCAGCCTTCTTGCCTATAACTCGCTAATAGGTACCCTTCATTCTGCTCAGACCAGAGAGAATCACTGTCTGATAAACTGTACTTAATTTCATCTATGGCTGTGTTCATTAGCCATCTTACAAGGCCTAGCTCAGTGATCTAGAGATCTGAGTTTATATTTGGGCTTTGATACTTTTTAACTCAATAACTAGGGAAGAGACAGGCCATTTTTTGCCTCCAGACTTGCTTCATCCTCTGAAAAGGGGAGTGGGTGGTCCCAAATCACCATATTGTAAGGAAAGCATGAGTTATAGACCTTAAAGCAGCATAAGTCCCTCCCACAGGCCTCCCCATTATAGCTCTCCCTCTGTTCTGAATTTCCAGAACATTTTAACACTTCATGGCATTTTACCTTGATGTTTTCCAGGTTGTTTTGTATGTTTATTATGTCTCTTTAATGGACTGTAAGCTCCTTGAAGATGGATTGGGCCTCTCACACCTCAGTACTTAATAGGGTTGAGACATAACTAAGTATTTGCTAAATGCATGTTGATTAATCACTAACCTTAAAGATGATTTTAAATTGTGTTGTGAGTCTCTTACAGAACATTTTTAGACTTATCATTGGTTTTTTATTTACTTCAGCCAGCATTAAGTGCTCTTGATCTAGTTTGTGTGTAGGACCCAGTATTCTAGATACTAGAGATGAAAAAATTATAGTCTCTGCATTCATTAAAATCATACTTCTATGGGGAGAATGAAATACATAGAGAAATAAGTATGTGTATAAGCAGAATGTAATATAAGGGGAAAGGAGAGGTCATTTTCACCTGGAGATGACCAAGTAAAGCAATATAGTAAGGCATGGAAGTCAAAGTGTGGTAGGAGCACTCTTGGCATGAGGGACTCCATCTTGAATTTTTAATAATCGGAGACACCAAGCACTTTGAGGATATAAGCAACTTGTTTGCATGAGTTGTGATAACCAGATATTGGTCAGGCCAGGATGACATGGATGTTGAAAACCCTTTGCTTAATATAAAATAGCCAGACAAACTTGCCATAAGTAGTTTACCAAATGTATAGGAGCCATCTGTAGGCCCTTTGTCAGTATATTAGCATATTGGCACAAACACCCTTGGGTATTGATTGGATAGTGATTACATAATCCTTATATTGATCAGCTGGAGTAAGCATAAAACCAAGCCATACAGAATCTAGATCTCTATTCCAGACTGGCAAAACTGACCTGATGTAGTACTCACCAAGGTCTCTTTGTGTTATATTTAATGGCTTGCCTTGGTACAACCCTAAAAGCAGATTGAGAAGCCACAGGGAGAGGGCCAGGGGGACCTTAAAATCAAAGCCTCCCAGACTGGACCAGGCCAGGTCTGGTCCCAGCCATCATTGCTCAAAGCTCTAGATCTGAGGGCCTAAAATCCAGCTCCCCGGTTCCCAAATCACTGATCTCATCACCTGTTCTGCTATGGGATGTGTGTGTAGGGTGGAAGGAGAACCTCTTGTAAGGTTGTCCCTTGGTAAATGCAGCTTGACCAACAATCCCCATTTGCCAGCCTTAAGACAGTTAAGCAGTTTGTGTTGTGTGGTATAAGATCCCAAGAAAAGGTTTTCCCTTTCTCTCCAGATTGAATGACTTATTTTAAATTTTATTTATTTAGTTAGGGTATTTTTTCCATGGTTACATGATTCATGATTTCCACCCCACCCCCTCCCCTTTCCCTGAACTGACAAGCAGTTCCACTGGGTTATCCGTGTATCATTGTTCAGAACCTATTTCCATATTATTCATATCTGCAATAGAGTGATCTTTTACCATCAAAACCCCAATTGTATCCCCATCGAACCATGTGATTGATCATATGTTTTTCTTCTGCATTTCTGCTCCCACAGTTCTTTCTCTGGAAGTGGATAGCGTTCATTCTTAAAAATCCCTCTAGATTATCCTGGATCATTGCATTGCTGCTAGTAGAAAAGTCTGTTACATTTGATTTTGCCACAGAGTATCAATATTTGTGTATAAGGTTCTCCTGCTTCTGCTCCTTTTGCTCTTCATAAATTCCTGGAGGTCATTCCAGTGAAATCCTCCAGTTCATTATTCCTTTGAGCACAATAGTATTCCATCACCAACAGATACCACAATTTGTTTAGCCATTCCCCAATCGAAGGGCATCCCCTCATTTTCCTATTTTTTGCCACTACAAAGAGTGTGGCTATAAATATTTTTGCACAAGTCTTTTTCCTTATGATCTCTTTGGGATACAAACCCAGCAGTGGTATGGCTGGGTCAAAGGGCAGGCAGTCTTTTAAAGGAATGACTTATTTTTAAATGTATTTGTTTAGTTTGAAGTGATAAAGTTATCTTCTACTTGTCCCTTCTCTGGTGCACTAAGTATTGGTAGGCTCTTATATTGCAAGATACCTTGGGTTCCAGGACTTCAGAAGTAAAACAAATACAGTAGAAAAATCTGAACACTAGGATTCCAACAGGATACAATTAGAATTAGGAGGGAAGAAGCGTATTCCAGGTTTGGGGAATGAATGGGACTATGGAGTTCATGGAGATTAGAGGGCATGATGAAATAAAGGAACCATGAATCATCCAGTTTGACCAGAACTCAAAACATTTGAAGGAGTAATGCGAAATAAAGCTGGGGAAAATATATTGCTTAATAATTAGCCTACCCTAGCATTTTACAAAGGCTGTAAGTAAGAAGTGAGGGCTGGCCTTGTGTCTATTGTTGCTTTGGAAAGAAATGAGTATTCTCTTCTGGTGAACTAAAAATAACAGAAAGAAAAAGGAAAGGTTGATTATTTTTTGCAATTCCTGCCTTTCAGAAGGGACCCCTTCGACCAATGATGCACATACTCCACTTAAGTTCAGCTGCCAGAGTACCTATTATTAGCCTTGGACCACACTGGCCAGATGTTGGGTCATGCATTTCATGGGGTTTTCAGTGTTGCTAGAGTCAAATACAGATTTTTTTAGAAACCCAGAGTAATAGCCCAGCATGGGGTGATAGAAAGAGGCAGGTAACTAGAAGCTGTATGACCATCACCAAGTTATCTGCATCCTCTAGATTTCATGAGGAATTCTTTATGAAATGAAATGAAGAGGTGGGACTGAATCACTTCTGGGGTCCATGCGCAGGCTGGGCAAAAGTATATGATTCATGCTTTTAAGTAGTTCAAGTTTCTTAGCCTGCTATCTAACTTTGATGATACCTATTATCCAAGTCGTCCTTAAAAAAAAAAATACATTTTTAGTTCTGTCTTTTGTTTATTTTTTTTATATCACTAAAATTTTCCCAAGTATTCCTTCCCCTCAGCTATCTCAAAAAAAAAAAATGCTTTTTTTTTTTTTTAAAGGTTCTACCCATTGCTCCTGGTTCTGCCCTCTGAAGCCAAACAGAATGATTCTTATCCCTCTCCCATAGATAGCCCTTCAGTACTTGAAGCCAGTTGTTATGACTGACCCAGAGGTCCTTCCCCATCCTACTTGCTCCCTATCTTGTCAACTTTTAATTTAACCTGAGTAGATTGATTTTTTAAAATTAAACTAATTTCTTTCCAATTAACAGGCATTTATTTTTCTCTCTTCTACTTCCCTCACAATTAAATAAGAAAATACCCTTGTGGCAAATTTGTATGGTCAAGCAAAATAAATTCATGAATTGGCCATATGCAAAAAAAAAAAGCATGTTTCATTCTGTGTCTTGAGTTGCCTTTTCTGTCAAGAAACTTCATCTCAATGACACATGTTAAAACCAGTGGAAATGTGCATCGGCTATGGGGGGAGGGGAGTCGGGGGGTGAAGGGGAAAGTAAGAGCATGAATCATGTAACCATGTTAACTTTTCTAAAAAATAAAAATTATTAAATTAAAAAAAATAGAAACTTCATTATCAGGCTTCTGAAATCAGTTGACTCGTGCATTGATCAGAGTTTGGTCTTTTAAAATGATTTACTGTTGTAGTACTGTCGTTACTATATAAATTGTTCTCCTGGTTCTGTTCGCTTCCCTTGCATCAGCTCATTCAGACCTTCCCAAGTTTCTCTGAAACCATCCCCTTTTATCCTTTCTCATACATAACAGAGTAATTTTCCATTACAATCATGTACCATAATTTGTTCATTCATTTCTCAGTTGATGGTCACCTCTTTAGTTGCCAGTTCTTTGCTGCTATACAGATTTTTGTCCATGTTTTCCCATTTTCTTTGATTGATCTCCTTGTAATATAGGCTTGGGAGTGGTATCCCTAGGTCACAGGCTATGCACAGTTGATTCAAACTGCTTTCTAGAATGGCTAGACCAAACCACTGGCAAGCACCCCCTTACCCCAACAGTGAGTGTCTCAGAGGGCCTATTTCTCCTTTCAGCCTTTGTCATTTTTCTCTTAATCTCCTTGACACTTCTGATCTCCTACATTAGCTGGCTCTCCAGCTCTGTTGAAGACTGCCTTTGTCCAAGTCATTGGAAAAAAAAATTTGAAACAGTAAAGGGCCAGGCAAAGTTCCTGGGACACCCCACTAAGAACTGTCCAAGTTGATATTGAATCATTAATGATGTCTCTTTAGGACTCGCCATTCAGCTAGTTTTGATTTACCTAATCGTATAGTTCACATTTCTCCCATGTTTCCATAAGAATAATTTTAGAGACCATGCCAAGTATCAGTTTAATTTAGTAAACTCTTTAGTGCATACTTGTTATAAGGTACAGTTCCCATAGGCACTGAAGATACAAAAACAGCATAGGGAGCAGACATTCTTCTGTTGGATTTCTAAATGTGCACAGACAAGGGAATTTGAGGAAGGAGAAAGCACTGATAAAGGGGGAGGTGAATCAGCAAAGGCTTTAAATAAACAGGTAGCACTAGAGCTGTGCCCTGAAGGAAGTTAGAGGTTCTAAGAGAATGAGATGTTCTAGATCTGGGAGGCAGCCTGGGCAAAAGGCATAGAGATAGGGAATGGAATATTAAGTCTGAGGAACAGTTGTAGGCCAATGTGGGTGGAATAAAGGACACATATAACAGAGCAATTAGAAACATAGGCAAAGACTAGATTGTAGAAGCCTTTTCCTGTCAGGCCAAGTCATCTGTATTTTATCTTAGAGGTGAAAGACAATCACTATAGATTGTTGAGCAATATGTAGGTTATCTGATCCATGGGTGACAGTAACAATATTAATTCCAGGAACAAGTATTACCATGGTAGTATTGTCTGAGAAGAATCAGGTTGTGAGTTCTAGAGGGAAATTCAAAGAGATGCTTAAAGATAAATTCCAAACAAGGAGGAAACAAGCTGTTAAGTGGTAAGGCTGTGCAGAGTGGGGAGGACACTGGCTTGGAGTCAGAGAAACCAGAGTTCAAACCCTCCTCTTTATGACACTTCTTAGCTTTGTCCCAGGTTGGGCCTTCATATTCTCTCCCAACTCTAAACTATGATCTATAAAGGAGGTTATCAGACAAGATGACTGCTAAGAACCTCAGCTACGGTCCTACGTAGATATGACTGCGTGATATTAAGTCTCTGTTTCAGGGTTGCAAGGGATCCTAGAGCTCATTTAATCCAACTTTCTCATTTTGCAGGCAAAGAAACTCAAGGATGGATTTTGATTAAATGGGATCATACCAAGACCTAATGGCAAGGCCAGGACTAGGATGTAGGTCTGACTCTGGGATGTTGCTTTGGCATCATCAGTGAGCAAACCCCTCACTCATATGAAGCCAACAAAGACTTTACAATAAACTGCATGTAATAGAATGTAATCAGTCACAAAGGATGCTGTTTTTTCTTGGACCAATTAAATATAGCAATGATATGTGTGTGTAGCAGTGTACAGAGCCCCCTGCCTACATTTTCTCAGTTGAGCTTCTCAACATCTTGGGGGACTATAGGTATTGCCATCTTTATTTTACAGATGAGGAAACTGAAGCTCAGAGAGGTGAATTGACTTGCCCATAATCCCTTTTACATAATTAGTGTCAGAAGTGGGATTTGAACCCAGGTCTTCCTGACTTCATGTCCAGTATTCTCTCCTCTTTGCAACACTGTCTCTCCACGTAATTGTGGCTTATAGCCTACCTGCTGTCTCCCTCCCATTGACAGATGTTGCTCTCCTCCAATCTCTGTCTCCTACAGTCAGTCTTTGCGGCCTACTCTCTTGGTGAAGAAGATGGACCGTGTCCTGTGCCCAGGGGATCATGGTGGAGAGAATGGGTCGGTAATGGAACACAACCCAATTCCTTGGCAGATCCTCCCAGTGCTTTCAGACCAGCAGTCTCAGGGAGTTGAGCTGGTCTTGGCATATGCAGTACCTATCTTAGACAAGAAAAAGACTTCTCGTTTGGTGAAGGAGATATCATCTGTGTACCCATTAGAGGGCCAGCAGCATCTCAAAAGGGTCCGAGCATGCACTGATAAGGCCAGTCCTCACCCATTGGAAATGCTGATTTGTTTAGCAAGGCCTGGGAAAGAGAAGGCAGAAGACTTGCAGACGCTTTCAGATCTCCTACCCAATAAACAAATAGACTGCCATGGCCTAGGGGAACCCTTTCTTGTTCATGTACCTGCCCATCCTCCTTTGACTAGGATGCAGTTTGAGGAAGCCAAGTTCTATTGGCCTACAGCCTTTCATGAAGACAAACATGTCACCAGCGCCCTCACAGGGGACCTCTTCTCGAAGGAAGAAAAGGTGAAGATGCAGGCTTACATGGAGCAAGCTATCTGGGCAGCCCAGCAAGGAGCAGAAAAGGGGATGAAGCCGATTGGGGCAGTAGTTGTTGACCCAGCTACAGAAACTGTTCTTGCTATAGGCCATGATTGTAGAAGTGCCTCAAATCCATTGCTACATGCCACAATGGTTTGTATAGACCTTGTTGCCCAAGGGCAGGGGAGGGGCACATATAATTTTAAATCTTACCCTGCTTGTACTGTCTCACCTTTGGGGAACAGAGACCCATCAACCTCAAAATCTATCCGAGCTGGGACAATAAGAAAACTTGAATCCAGGGATGATGAGTTACCCTATATCTGTACTGGCTATGAGCTTTATATCACAAGTGAGCCTTGTGTGATGTGCGCTATGGCTCTGGTGCATTCTCGCATTCAAAGAGTCTTCTATGGGATAGCATCCCCTGATGGGGCCCTGGGGACCAAATATAAGATTCACACCAGACAGGACCTCAATCATCGTTTTGAGGTGTTCAGAGGCATCTTGGAGGATCGGTGTTATTCTTTAATCAAAGATAGTTAGGCAGATAGCCAATATTCTAATTTGCTTTAATTTTTTTTTTCTTTCCCACTTCTTTCTCTTTTCATCATAATGCAGCCCTATCCAACCCCAAATCTCCCAGGTAGCCAAGAGACTTTCCATTTCTTTCCCCCAGTGCTGGCTGCCCTGAGGTGGTCCCACATAGGCAATTCTCTTGCTGTCTCTTTTTTATAATCTAACTATTTGTCACTAAAGACAAAAATTCAGTATGGATTCAGAACATCTTCTCTCATGTTACTTTTATGAAATTGCTTAGACTACTGGCTAATTTCACCTGGATAAATGTTAAAGTCCATGGCTGGCTGAATGGAACTTGTATTGCATAGTATTTCAAATTGGGGGCCCTAGCCAAATGATGACATAGAAGATCCATTACCTTGTTTTTAAATCTCGAAAATCCTGATGTGATGACTTTTTATGTAAACTATGATTGACTTTTTGTATTGTTATGGAACACCTGGAAATCCCAAAATAAAAATAAAAGACATAAATTTGGATCATTGTTAGAACTTGCTAGCTGTGTGAACATGGGCAGGGCATTTAATTTCTAAGACAATTAGTTTTCTTCTCGTAAAATGGGGAAAATAGTACTTGTACTATCATTTCTTATAGGATTTTTGTGAGGTAAACTCTTTGCAGACTTTCAAGTGCCATGCAAATGTAGATAATGATGATGATTAGCATATAAATCTAGGTACCATACAACCGTTTCTGTGTTAATTACACTTCCCAAAGTCTATGATGAGCTCAAAGTCTTCAGTAATGATTCCGATTTAGCTGTTAGATTCAGCCACTTCCCACAAAGCAGTGTGTTAGGCTGAGTAGCATTTCAAATTGAGGACCCTTTGTGGTTCCTAGTTTGGGAAGATGCTTCACCAGCAGTGTGATCAGATGAGAGAACCATTACTTTATTTCTCATATCTCTAAAGCCCTGGTTGTGATTCCCATGACAAAGGAGATGACTAGCATACTGGATTTGGAGTGAGAGGACCTGGTGTTAAACCCAGGTCATGTGACCATGGACAAGGCCCTTCCTCTCTTGGGACCTGAGTTTCTGCATCTATGAAGACAAAGGAGTTGGAGTAGCTGATCTGTGAAGTCCCTTCTAGCTTTAAATCATTTCAAGCCTGTACTGCAAATGCTGGATAATTCAGGGACTAGATTGCACATCAGTAAAAAAGGAGAAGATTGCTACAGAACCCAGAAGCTTAACAGATAAAGGTTTAATTCAGTTCAATAAATTTTTTTAAATTGTAAACAAATATTTTTTAAATAAATTTTCATTGATATGTTTGTTTTTATATCACCTTTGTTTCCCACTGTATCCCTCCCCTAACCCTCTCCCAAAGAACTATTCTTTATAATAAAGAAGGAAAAAAGATAAAGAGGGGGAAAAATCATTAAATCAACTACCAATGAAAAGAAAATCTGACATATATTCAGTGTTCCACTCCCCTGGTGCACTACTTGTATAATGAAGTGCTATGGGGAGTATCTTTCCCCCTTTAGAATATAAGCTTCTTTGAGGGCAGATACTATCTTGCTTGTCTTTGTATCCTCAGAGCTTAACATAGAATGGTACAGAGTAAATTACAGCCTTAAGGCATACAATGGAGTCTTTGGGTCAAAGGGCAGGGAGACTGCATATTTCTAAATCCCTTGCTTTTCATTATGGTTGTACATAACAGCTCCACCAACAATGCATTCGTGTGCCTGTTTTTTCACAATTCTTTTAACATTGACTATTTTCATCACCAGATATTTATTCAGTGATATACATCAGAGTCTGTGTTAAGCATGGAAGATACAAAGAAAAAGAAAATAATCTTTGCCCTTAGGGACCATACATTTTACTGCAGTGATGTATCATGCATACCAAGCAGTTAGTGCAAACTTAATGGAAAGAATTTTAGTCTATTAGTACTGGGAAGGGATTAGGAAAGGACTTATGTGAACAGTGGTCCATGATTTGAGCCTTGAAAGAAACAAAGGATTCTGAGAGGTATGATTGGGGAAGGAGTGCATTTCAGGCATATACAAAGACATGGAGGTATTAATTGGATTATTTTGTTGGGAGAAACAGCTTGATAGGCCAGTAGAATTGAATTCACACCCAATTTAATATAAATGTTGTCCTGGAGTATGAGACATAGAGTAGGGGACGGAGCAGGGAAGAGGTCTACAAGGAGAAAGTAACCTCTAGTAAGAAGAGGCAGCTAAGATGGATACAGCACTGGATCCAGAATCAGGAAGACTCCAGTTCAAATGAGTTCAAATCTGGTCTCAGATATGTATTAGTTGTGTGACCCTGGGCAAGTCACTTAACCTCCTCTGTTTCACTTCGTGTCATCATTAATAAAAATGGGGATAAAAGCACCTATCTCCCACCGTTGTGAGCATCAAGTGAGAGATTTCTAAAGCATTTTACAAACCTTAAAGTACTATATAAATGCTAGTTATTGTTAGCTATTATTGCTAACTAGACATTATATTCACTTTTTCTGCCTGTTAAAGTACTTTATGCTGTTAGTACCCTCTGGTATTTGGAGACAGAGTTCTAATTGCATGTCCTAGTTATAGTTCTTGTCTTATTTTTTTGTAAAAAAAAAAATCTTGTCTTATATTTTTGTAAAAAAAAAAATCTTGTCTTATATTTTTGTTCCCTACCTTACACAAAACCTGGTATATAGGGGATTTTCAGTAAATATCAATTTACTGTTAATGACTTCTTAGTCATATAAGAATAATAAATGAGAAAATCTTCATTAGTGAGTTCTATCCATGGGAAAGTTAGGTTTCTAATTCTGATTTTAAATAGTTATATCTCAACCAGAAAGCTTAAATTAGGATTATCTATGTGATTTAAGGTATTTCTAATCTTAGACAGGAAACTTAAAATAATCATCTTCTCCCAAAGAATTTGCCTTTCTAACCATTCTTTTGTTGGTGGCATCAGTTAAGGTTACAATTTTCTTATCTGTAAAATGGGGGTGAAAGTATATGACTAATCTTCTCAAAGGGTGATTGATTGTGAGGAAAGCCTTGTTAAGGGGATACAGAATTGGAAGATTGTATTATTATGAACAGTAACTTAATCAGGTAGCTTTGTGAGTGTGAATATAGACTGTTCTAAAGCAAGCACCATCCAAAGAAACTGAAGCACTCCTTGCTCATTATGTGGTGTTGTTAACTGTGTTTCCTTGTACAATATGCTCCAACTCTGGCTGTCTGCCCTACCTGGAATGCTCTCCTTCTTTACCTCATAACCTCCTTGGCTTCCTTCAAGTCCAGTTACAATTCTACCTTCTTCAGGAAGCCTTTCCTACTCCCCTTATTTCTGTATCTAAGTCATCTTCGTACATAGTTGTTTGCATGTTGTCTCTCTTCTGGGGGCTCCTTGAGAACAGCCTTTCTTTGTATCTCCCATCTCTTAGTACAGTGCCTGGCATAGGAAACACTTTATAAACATTACCTATCATAATCATTATTGCTACTACTATTTTCTTCACCTTTGTGTTCTATATACTAATGATATTACAGGTCCACTCTGTCAGATCCATTCAGTGAATTTAATATATGAGAAAAATTCCATTATTGAGTGAAATTGATTGTACCATATCAATGGATCCTTGAGCTCTACAGGATGGACACTTGGCGTGCTTCTTGTCTGCACCTTTCCAGAAATCTTAAGATTCAAGATGTCCCTAGTGCACCTGAGCCCTTCCTTTCCTGAGTACCAGCCCAACTCCAAGATTCCCCCGTCTGTTCTCCTTTGTGCCAGTTCAGGACTGTATTTCATCCTTTTCATATCTTCTCTTGCTCCAGGCATTGTTTGTGATATAAAATAGCCAGCATCCACCTACTTTGTATATTTCCCTTCCTCTTGGGATGATGGTCTGTGATTTGAATTCTGAGATCATGGTATTCCATGATGCACAGTCACATAGTTTCCTGGATGAAATTCCATGTGTTTAACACCAGCATTTGTAGTGAACAGCATGGGGTCATTGAAAACCCTGAGTCTTTTCCACCAGGTAGCCTAACCTGATTCCTTCCTTCTGGGGCTCAATTCTTTTATGTGTCAAACTCAGAAACAGGACCACTAAACTACATAAGGATCTTTGCAGGCTGCATATTCATTTAGAAAGCCACATATTAACATTACCTGTGTTGTTATTTATTTGTTTAAATATTTCCACATTTTTAATATGATTCAGGAGTGTCAGGAGGCCACCTCTTCTGTCTTAAGATAGAGGTATGAAGGGACTACAGCAGCATGTCTTAATAATTGTGTCAGAAATGCGGGGGTTGGCCTTTATTTTATTTATTTATTTTTAGGCCCTTACCTTGGAGTCAATACTGTGTATTGGCTCCAAGGCAGAAGAGTGGCAAGGGTAGGCAATGGGGGTCAAGTGACTTGCCCAGGGTCACACAGCTTGGAAGTGTCTGAGGCCAGATTGGAACCTAGGACCTCCCGTCTCTAGGCCTGGCTCTCAATCCACTGAGCTACCCAGCTGCCCCCCTGGTGATGTCTTTTAAATTGAATTTCTTACTTAAAAAGGAAAACTTTTATTGAACTACTACTGATTCTCATTCTCCTTGACCTCTTCATAACTTTGACACTGTTGGTCACCCTTTCCTCCTTGATACTCTCTTCTCTCTAGGTTTTTGGGAAACCCCTCTCTCCTGGTTCTCCTTTTACCTATCTGATCACTTCTCTGTCATCTTCCAGGGCTTGCCCTCAAACTTTCCTGGACCCTCTTCTCTTCTCCCTCTATACTACTTTACTTGGTGATCTCATCAGCTTCCATGGATTTAATTATCATCTCTATAATTCTCAGATCCTGCCCCAAACTCTCTGCTGACTTCTAATCACAGATCTTGAAACTGCCTTTCATGAAACTGTATATAAGGATCTTTCTAGTCTGCCATAGATTATACCCGTACTTGCATGCAGCACGTAATCTCATATTGTTCATGTCATGATAAAAACACAGATCACACATACAATAAAGATCTCATGAAATAAGTAAAGTGGAAGATGGGCATGCTTTGAACTGTGCTCAGACTCTAGCAGTTCTTTCTTTGGCTGTGGATAGTATTTTCATCATGAGTCCCTTGGGGTTATCTTGGTAACTTGCTTTGCTGATAATAGATACCACAGCTTGTTTAGCCATTCCCCAAGTAATGGACACCTCAGTTTCCATTTCTTTGCCACTACAAAAAGAACTGCTAAAAATATTTTGGTATGAGTTCTTTCCCTTTATCGCTGATCTTCTGGGCGCCCAGCTCCAGGCATTTTCTTTGATTGTTCCTCATGGTTAAAATGCCCTCCTTCCTCAATTCTGCCTACTGTCCTCCCTGGCTTCCTTTAAGCCTCAACTAAATTCCTGTCTTTTATAGGAAGCCTTTCCCAATTCCTCTTAATTCTAGTGCCTTCCTTCTGTTACTTATTTCCTGTGTGTCCTGTATATGGTTAGATTGCAAACTTCTTGACGGCAAGGGCTGTTTGCCTCTTTTTGTATCTCCAGTGCTTTGCACTATGCCTGGCACATAGTAAGTGCTCCATATCTAAAAATGTAGTTGTACATCATAGCAGGTGTTTTCCTACTGAACCCCACTTAGGGAGAACCCATTCTATATAGAGTTTCCCTCAGTAGAGTACTTGAGGGAATTGTAAATGTGGGAAGAAATGGTTAATAGTCTAAGGCAGTAGTGAAAAGTGGTTGTGACAAATACTTATTGCTCTGGTTGTTCCACTAGAAAGAGCCATTCTGGCTAGAGTAGTATGGGCAAGCTTCAAAGCCTTGATCAAATCCCCTTTCCTCCAGGAAGGCAAGGAGGAAGGTGATAACCATTGTGGATGAGGGAGTGGTGCAAACACCAGAAAGTGCCAGGTGTATCAGGGTACTCTGGGTTGGGTTGGGTGTGTTCTTTTTCCCATTCCTTGAGGTATCCTGAATCCCAAAGAGTCCATTTAGAAAGCAGATATTAAGCGTTTTCTGAGTGCTGGGTGTTGTTCTAGGTTGTTGTGCTGGAATTGTATCCATTTACTGTTCAGTATGGACCGGAGGCAATGTGGGCCAATGGAAAGAGCATTAGCTTTGTAGGCAGAGGTCTTGGGTTCAAATCCTGCAATTGCCACATCTACCTTGTATGACTTTGACTGTCAAACCACTTCTCTCTTCTATTCTCAGGTTCTTCATCTATAAATTGACAGGGGGGAGGGGTTGGGCTTGCTGGCATAGAATTCCTTCTGACTTTAAATCCATGATCCTTTGGTTTTGTGACCACAGCTCTTTGTGGCCAGTTTTATGAAAGAACTATCAGGATCAGGATAAGCATTGATGCCCTTATTGAGACAATGAATTGCTGCCATCCAGTCATAAGGTAAGCAGCTGGCATCTCTGAAAGAGCTAGAAACAAAAGGAAAATGGTCAACAGAAATAGTGTTCAATGTCTCCTATGTTATTTGATTGAGTTTTTTCATTTAGATACACACAAGTTGGTGTTTGTCTGAAAAGCAAATTGTATATTTCGCTTATTGGTTTTGGCATCTATACCAGCACCTGAGCACAAGCTGATGCATCATCTGTGGATGGGTCTGAATGTAGAGATGAGACACGCACTGTGTGATCGTATGAAGGCCTCCACCAAAAGCATCTAGACAGTTGGGCAACTAATGATTTGGTGTGACTTGTTTAACTTTTGCCTCCCTCTCTTCTAGGGTGGCTGACCTCATAAACCTGCTGACTTGTGGGAGCACCTGGAATAGCAATGTCAGGTAAAGAGCTGTGCTTGTGCTCTCTCTTTCTGTCTCTGTCTCTGTCTCTCTCTTCTTCCCTTCCTCTTTCTTTCTTCCTCTCCTCCTGCGCTCTCATTTGTAAAGGCCAAATATTGAGTAGCATTAAGAACCTTTCCTGTTCTGTTAGTCCAACTGATGATTCATACATTAATTCAGTGAGCATTTGAGGGGTCTTGCTGTGTGCTTGGCCCTATGCTCTACACACTTGGATGCAACAATAGATTTAGGAAACATTGTGTAAGCAACTGCTATATGCAAGGATACTCAAAGAAACCCTATCCTCAAGAGACTTAGATTCCTCCAGCCCATGGGCACAACTTAGTACCTACCATTCATGGTTGAGTTTGATGGGACTTAAAGCTGGAAAGGACCCTCATTTTACAGATGAGGAAAGACTGGGAAGGAAAGGGGAGGCCAGTGTGGAGTAACTTCTCCAAAATTGCTGCCCCATTTATCCTCCATCTTTTGAGCCACTAGACTAGAGTTCACAGGTGGGTCAGCTCACTCTCCTATCAGAAGAGAGAGAAATGCCAGGGAAAGTTTTTCTGGGCATCTACTGTTCCTATGGCTTCATTTGCTACCATTCTGAACTTTTCCTTCCTGAAAGATAAGCCATGCTTGGAATTTTGGTTCCTGCTTTGCAGCTTTCTTCTTGGATCTGGCCATTTCTAGCCTGATCTTTGATGTCCCCCGTTGCTGTTAGGTCCTCCTTCCTCCCTAGTGACCAAGGCCTCTCAGTGATTATTTTCTATCTCTTGAAGATTCAGCTTTGATCTACAGACTGCTCCCTATTTACATAAAATTTTTTTTCCCAATTTAATGTAAACAAAAGTTTTAAACTTTTTTTTATCTTGAGTTTTAATTATGTTTTCTTTTTCTCCAATTACATGTAAAAAGAGTTTCCAAAATATATATGGATATATTTTTAAAACCTTATCTTCCAGTCCGAGACAGAAGAGTGGTAAGGGCTAGGCAGTGAAGGTTAAGTGACTTGTCCAGGGTCCCACGGCTAGGAAGTGTCTGAGGCCAGATTTGAACCTAGGACCTCCTATCTCTAGGCCTGACTTTCAATCCACTGAGCCACCCAGCTGCCCCACCAAAATTTTTTAAAGAATTTTTGACTCTCAAATTCTCTCTTTCCCAGCCTTCCATTGACCCCTCTAGGAAGTGTCTGAGGCCATATTTGAATCTAGGATCTGGTTTTAATTCGAAATGGACTACTTGACATTGAAACTAGCTTAAAGGGCAGCTAGGTGGCTGCTCAGTAAATAGAAAGCCAGGCCTAGAAATAGGAGTCCTAGGTTCAAATGTGACTTTAGATACTTCCTAGCTGTGGGACTCTGGGCAAGTCACTTAACCCCTATTGCCTAACCCTTATGGCTCTTTTGCTCTAGAACCAATACTTAGTATTGCTTCTAATTCAGAAGAGAAGTATTTAAAAATATAAAAAAGGAAAGAAACTAGCTTGAGAAGTTTGGGAACAGCCAGGTTGTAAAGTGGGTAAAGTATTGGATCTGGAATCAGAAAGACCAGAGTTTCAAAGTTGTTCCTGACTCTTTGTGTGACTCTAGGTTAGACTTTCTTAGGCTTGTTGTAAGGATCAAATGAGAGAAAGTATGTAAATCACTTTCCAAGCTTTAAAGTGCTGTATAAAGTCAGCTTTTGTTAGCCGTAGTAGTAGTTCTCTGTTATATTACCAAGCAGAACATGAAGCCTAAAAGTGCTATAAAAAACCCTACATATTTTATATATGATACTAAGTTGGACATTTGTCTCTGCATGTTTCTCACTTATTGGAGACTTTCCCAGGATATATTTTGTCTTTTTGTTGTTTTCAGTTCTCAGGACAAGAATAAGGCATTTGTTAAACAGTGTATGTGTGTGTGCATGCCTGTGTGTGTGTGTGCATGCTCACTTACCCCAGGCACCTTGCTAAGCAGTAAGAATATAAGGCCAAAAACCAAACCAGTCCTTGCTCTCAAAGGCAGTCATAAGTCTATGGAGGACACAACATTGAAACCACTATTTACATACAAAATATAGGGTGAACTAAAGATAATCTCAGAGGGAAGGCTTGAAATTAAGGAGGACTGAGAAAGGCTTCTTATTATATGAAGCAGGACTTTAGCTGAGATTCAAAGGAAGCCAGCAATGAAGAGAGGGAGAGAGTTGCCAGGGAAAATGGCTAGAGTCAGGAAATGGGAGTGTCTTGTGGGTAGAACAGCCAGTATCACTGGATTACAATGTATGAAGAACTCTATAAAATGTAAGAAGACAGGAAAGGTTGGAAAGAGCTATGTCATAGAAGGCTATGAAAGCCAAACAGAGGATTTTGTTTTTGATCCTGGGGATAATAGGAACCACTAGAGTTGATTGAATAGTGGGGTGACATGGTCATACCTGGACTTCAGAAAGATCAGTTTGACAGCTTTATAAAGAGACTTGGAATGGAGAGAGACTTAAGACAGGGAGACAAACCTGCAGGCTATCACAGTGGTCCAGGCATAAGGTGGTTGAGGGCCTATATTGTTGTGTAGCTTTTTGAATGAAGAAAAGACAAAGGAGGGATTTTGGCTGAGATGATAAGACTTAGTAGTACAGTAGGACCCCCTTACACAAAGTTCTATTCTCTCAGGTTGTAGTTGTCAGTAGTCACCCATGAAAAGTGCCACTGGAGGTCAGCCCAGGAAGCTCCTGGTGACTGTGGGGCCTGCCCTGTGGTCTCTTCTGTGTTCACTTACACATTATAGTGTAGGGCTAGACAATTAGATCTGAAAGTACTCTGAATAGAGATGATCATTGAAACTATGGGTGCTAAGATCATCAAATGAAATAGTTTAGAGGGAAAAGAGAAGAGGGCCCTAGACAGAGCCCTGGGGGACACGGATTCCAGGTTCTGTTCAACAAGGCAGTAAATCAGCAGGAATTTATTTAGCATATATGAGTGGTCAAGGATAAAGAATGAAACAATCCAGCCTCCAAAGGAGCTCACCTTGTTGCAGGAGAGATAAGCACAAATAGAAGTATATTTAGAATAAATAAAGGTAATTGAATACTAAATAGGGGGAGGAAGCCCTTATTTGCCATTCTGAATAAAGAAAAAGAATTCTTGTATATTAGAGGTTAGTTCTTAACTAGATTTCAGTGGGGTCTGTGAATTTGGATGGGGAAAAAAAGGACATTTTTATTTTCATCAACCTATAATTGAAACTTGGCATTTCCTTCAACTATGTAAAAACCTGATTCTGAGCCCAGCAAAGGACAGAACCAGGAGAGAGCAGTGTCATGAAAACTAGAGAAGAGATTATCTAGGGGAGAGGGTAATCAATAGAGCCAAAGGCTGCAGAGTAGTCAAGAAAGGATGAAGCTCAAGAAAAGGCCATTAGATTTGGTCATTAAATTGGCATTGGTAACTCTGGAGAGAGCAGTTTTTGTGCAATAATAAGGTCAGAAGCCAGACAGCAGAGAGTAAGATGAAAAGATGGGCAGACAACTAATGTAGATGGCCTTCTCAAGAAGTTTAGCCACAGACTTCAGCAATCTAGTGTTTGATAAACCCAAAGATCCCAGAGTTTAGGATAAGATTGCCTCATGACCCACAAAAAAGGATAAGAACCCCTGATATTGAAGTACTTGAGTATAGTACTTGAGCTATATCTTTACGGAAGAACAGGATTCTGTGAAGTGGAGAGGAGGAAAGTATCAGTATGTATGTTGAAGGGCCCCTTCAGGGGGACAGCAAGGAGTTTAGCCCACCAAGGCAAAGGCATGGATGTAGAAGATGGAGATCTCCAGGCCAGGAACAGAGAAAGTCTGTTTGTCTGCATTTTGAGGGATGGGTGGGGAGGGGGTAATCTATAAGGATGACTCTGGCATTGGCAGGAATGTGAGACTCCCAATCGAGAAGCTCTGTAGGACTATGAAGTGATTCTGTCATGTCTTATGTGCCCAGGGATTGCGTGGTAGTAATATGAGACCAGTACCTTGGAATATAAGGAAATTTAAAAAATACTAGGGACCAAGGAATTCTGTATTTTTTGGACCTGAACTGTGGTTTCATTAGGGTGGGGAACTCCCAGTAAGAACTTCCTCTCCCAATTCTGATTGGCTCTCTCTAAGATCAGCCTTGGCTTTGAGAGGAAGGGACTTACCCAAGGTCGTAGCCAGCATGTTTCAGAGTCGAAATTTGATCCTAGCTCTTCCTGACTCAGAAATCAGCTCTCAGTCCATTGCACCACACCGAGTCATCATATATCACATATATCACAGTACAAACTTTTGGTAGTAGCAGAGAGAAAATAATTCACATTTTCATGGCACTTTAAGGTTTGTGAAACTTTCCCAATTATACAGCTGAGAAAACTGGACCCAGGCTCACAGCAATAGAAAGGGGCTGAACCAGAATTGAAACCTAGTTTTCTACTGACCCCAGTGGCACACGCCACAGCTTCCTGGAAACACAGGGGAGTTACCATAGCAGTGTGAATAGCAGCAGGCATTGTTACTAGATGTGCTGATGTGCTCAAAGACTTGCATTGTTGTTAGGGAAACATTCAGAGTTAAGTACCTAATTCTAATGATGTGTAATTGTTTTTGTTTCTATAGAAAAAGTCAATAACTTTCCTCCACTGCCAAAGTTTATCCCTCTGAAACCCTGCTTCTACCAGAACTTTTCTGAGGAGATTCCAATAGACCACCAATTTATCGTGAAGAGGATTTATCATTTATGGATCTGTAAGCAATTATTGAAGCCACTGCAAGGAAACCCCAATGGGATAAGTAGAAAAAACATTGAACTACTCTTTGGTTTAAAATAACTGTTTTAAGTAGTCAAAAACTATGTGAAACTACACAATTAATGGGTAGGACAATTCCTGTTGGAGCAGGAAGAAACCTTTAAACTGAATGTTCCTGGAGAGTTCTTAGAACATAGAGGGTCAGAACTGGGAGTGAGGGGGAACCTAGAACTTAGAAGAACAAAACTGGGAGGGTCTTTAGATCATAGACTTTTGGAACTAGGAGGGCCTTTAGAGATAAATGAGTAAATAAGACTGGCACCTAGAAGAAGGCTTATTCATTCACTTATTTATGTACATAGGGCCCAGAAGACAGAACTAGCAGTAGGAGGCAGTTCTAGATTGTTTGGAAAATCTTCCTAAGAAGAACTCTCCAAATGTGGAATGGGTTGCCGTGAGAGGTAGTGAGTTCTCTCTCCTTGGAGGGTTTCAAGCAGAGGCTAGAGGACCAATATGTTTTTTAAAATTATTTATCAGATATGGACTCAGTTCAGTTCAATCAACATTTATTAAATGATTCCTATGTGTCCTTAGGAACTGTACCAAGGTGCTAAAGGTACAAGACAAAAGGGAAACAATCAGGGGACTTAACATTTTACTGGAGAGAGAGAAGAAGCATGCAGAGCTGTAGACCCAGAGTGTACAGTCAGGAGTTTTAGATAATGCACAGGACACAAAGGGCATCAGCAAAGCCCTTGTGCCACAGGAGGCACATGGCTTATGATTGCTGACAGGAATCATCAGGGTACAGGCCAGCCATTGAAGACCATGTGTATTAGAGATCACATGGTTCACCATTATTCTGCCCAGGAACTGGTGGGCAGGAAGGTATGGAATAAGACTGGAAAGCTGAGTTGGGACTGGCTTTGGCAAGGGCTTTCCATACCAGGCTAAAGAATTTGGCCTTTATTCTAAGAGGTAGTATGGAGCCCTGATGATGTTTGAGGAGGGAAGTGACACAATCTGAGCCTGGAAACAGGAAGGTCCATTGGGCATTAGGGACTATGCCCAAGTCCCTATGAGTGTTAATGAAGGCCTGAGCTAAAGAAGGAACTATTCAAGGGGCCTGGAGATGGGGGATGGTTAGAGACACCATAAAGGCAGAATCTACAAAAATCAATAGCAGATGGACTCTAGGGGTAAGTGGGGAGAGGGGGGGGGAAGAGGCAAGATTGTAAACCTGGGTGACTAGAAAGGTTTCTTTTTGGGGAGAGGATGATTAAGATTTCTGCTTTGGATACATTGCATTTGAGATTCCTGTAGGAAATCTACCTAGAGATATCAGGCTGGTGTTAGTAATGTTGGAGTGGAGCTTAGGAGATTGGATAGGGCTGGATGGATAAATCTGGGAATCATCTGCCTAGAAGTGATCATTGGATCAATGAGTGATGATGAGATCCCCAAAGGAGAAAAGGTAGAGAGAAGAAAGGCCAGTTCAGGGCTTTGGAGGATGCCACCTTATTGAGTGGGTGAAAGATGATGTTTCAGCAAAGGAGACTGAGGAGGGAGTGGCCAGGCAGGGATGCAAGCCCAGGGAAGAGAATATCTAGGAGCAGGGAGGAACAAAGCTTAGATTTAGCAGACTTGGAAAGAGCAGGTTCAGTGAGTGATAGGATTAGAAGCAAGATTGCAAAGTGAGGAAGAGATCATGAATGATTTGTTTCTGGGAGTCTGGCTATGAGAGGGAGCCGGAATATAAGATGATAGCTTGAGTGGGTAGCAGAGTCAAATGAAGATTTTTCTTTTTTTAATGGGGGAAGATTTATATGAACTGGTGCAAAATGAAGTAAGCAGAACCAGGAAAACAGTGTACACAGTGTCTTCAGCTGTGTGAAGGGAAGCCACAAAAAAATGCATACACCCCAGACAAAAGCACAATGTGTTGAATGATAGTCTAGTTTGGCTCCAGAGAAGAGAACAGAAGGCGTGCGCATGCGCGCGCGCGCGCGCACACACACACACACACACACACACACACACACACACACACACCCCTTTATTGAAGAAATGAGGGACTGCAGGTCTAGAATATTGCATAAATTGTTTGACAGAATGAAGTGGGAGAGAGATTTGGAAATGAGTGTGATAGAAAAACAAAAGATGCCAGTTCATTTCCAGAAGAATGGGAGGTCTTAGGCATGTTTTTAAGTTGTGGGGAACGAGCTAGTGAATAAGAAAAAGTTGAAGGTGAGAGAGACAAGAGGAGATCAAGCTGGAATATAGAGTGGACTTGGCCTTGGGAAAGAGAAGGGGCCACCTATTTGTTGGAGGCTAAATGTAAGGATGAGAAAATGGAGAGGTCATCTAGTGCAATCTTGAAGTATGAATGAGAGGGAAAGAAGGAGCTTATCCTGTAGAATCTCTTTGGGGTGGGCCAAAGGAAAAAAAAATCCATAAATCTGATTCTGAAGTCCCTATTACTCCTGTTCTCATTGAGGGAATCTTACCAAATACCATTCTCTCAGGGTAGGAAAAATGTCTGCCAGCTATGTGGAAGCAAATGTCACCACTTGTCCTTTCTAGTCCTACTGTAGGGACCCCACTTGAGACCTGATATTTTCAGTGGCCTTTGACTTCCTAACTACCCTGCTGCTTCTGGCTCCCTCCCTCTAGGCTGTCTTGCATAAATTAATTCATCTTCCTAAAATTACCTCTGATCCAGGCACTCTCTTGTCAGATCTACATGATTCTGTTGCCTGTAAGCTAAAAGCCTGATGTTCTGGTCTTTCCACCCCACCTGCCACACTTATTTCCAGAGTTCTGCTACCAGCTCACATTTATATGGTAAAAGCTTTGTAACTCACAAAGTACTCATTCATCTCACAATGGCCCTGTGAATCAGAGAACAAGACGCTGCCACTTTGCTTATGCTCCAGCCAAACCAAACCTCCTGCACTTGGCTCAGAACCCCTCAAATTCTCTTGCCAGTGATGTACCCTTGGGAACCCTCCGTCCATTCTCTACTTGTTGTTCAAAGCCTTTTTCCTCTCTGAAGCTACCCTGATTACCCAAGTTTAAAAGAGCATTTCCAGGCATTCTCCTAGGGTTTTCGGTTGGGGTATTACATGTACAGAAACCTCAGCCTCTGGTTGTGCCCTTCAAGGCCTGGCTAGTAATTCATCCTTAATACACTTCAGAGACATTCAGATTCAATTCAGGTCTTCAGTGGCAGGTGTTAGCAATTTTAAAATTGATACACTCTGACTTCCAAGTGGCGGAGCATTTGTTCCATGTGGCAGGCTTTGGCATAAGTTCCTTTTGTAATTTGCATTCCTGAATCAACTTAGCCCCAAAGATCTCACCAAGAGATAGCTTTTGAGAAAATATTTTCTTTTTTTTCTAGAATGTAGGAAGAAGACTTAACTTATGGTTTCACTGATATATTATTGAGAAACTCAAGTTTGAGAAAACCCCTTCTGTAGGGCCACAGCTTCTGCAAGTTATCATCTTAGACAGTTGCTGAGAGCATTGTTGGGTAGCTGACCTGGCTGGGGTTTCCCAGCCATGAGGAAACTGAGGCCCAGAGAGTTTACAATGATTTGCCCAAAGTCACAAAGGTCATAAGCATCAAAGTATCTGAATCTGTGCTTTCTGACACCAGAGCCAAGACTTCTTCCTCTGCAGCCCATTGTCTCCCAGACTAAAAGCACAGTATCCATCTCAGCTATTTTTATTAAATGAAAGTTCTGTGAGTCTGTAGTTTCCTTCATAGTGTTGTCCATTTGTGTGTCTTTCTGACATCTTTGTCCATTCCCTACCTACCCACATACACATGCACACACTCACACTCCCTGCCACAACATTTCCTGATTGGTGGTTGGTTCTTATTTGCTACATTCTCTGTACAGTTTGTATCCAATGACTTGACAAGAAAACTGGAGGCCAGGGTTTAAGAGGGGAAAAGCAGGCACAGGATTATGGTGTGAAGATTTCTTGGGTCCTGACTGACCAAAGGGTCATAGGCAAAGCACGGTACCCCAGCATTTGTCCATCTGCAAAGTCAGCGCCATTGTCCTGATGCAGCTCTTTTCTCAAGAGTTGTGGAGCTCTCAGACATTGGGTACACATGAGTCATGGGACCTATCTCAGCCAATCCAGAGGTGTGCTGTAGATGAAGGATATGCCACCGGACCATGGCTCTTCTCATCTGGCCCCCTCATTTTATAGTTGAGGAAATTTGAGGCCAGGAAGATTCACTGATTTGCCCACAGTTAGGATCCCTGCTCTCATGGAGCTCCATCTAGCACAGAAATGTGACCCATTCATAGATCACTGTAATAAACATTAAAAAGATGGATTAATGATCAACAAATAGAGGACTTAAGAGAGCATTCTGGATAGCAGAGGTAGAAGATAGAGCTTTTGTAGTGGCTATTGAGGCATCCAGTTTAGCTGGAACATAGAACTCATGGTGAGGAAAAAAGTGGATAAGATAGGTTGTCACCAGATTAGGAGTTCTAAGCAGAACCTGATTAGATCTATGGAAGGAAGTTGAGTCTTGCCTCAGGGTGAAGGGTGTGAAGATTTGTGGTGAGGGGAGGACCCATCAGGAGACTTTTGTTGTATTTGGATGGCAGCACTGGGGTCAGAGAGGAAAAAACATGATAGCAGAAAGGTTAGGTGGGAGAATTGGCAAGACTTGGTAACATGGGCCTAAGAAGTGAAGAGGAAAAGAAGCAGTTCCAATTAGCAAATAGTAAATGCTTGCTCTGCTCAGTGCTGGACGCCTGAGGACCAAATAAAAGCTCCAGTCTGGGCAGGGAAGTGGGAAACACAGATGCAAGACCATTAGTGGAGGGAGACAGTGCTTACAGCTATGGGGATTGACAAGGCTTCATGGAGGAGGTAGCACCCCAGCTGAGCCTGGAAAAGAAAGCAGTGGTTCAAAGAAGGGGAGACAAGGAAGCTGATTCTGGGGCCAGAGCCTGTATCCAGCCATGGCGTGAAAGATACATGTGGCATTTGGGTGTCAGCAAGCTAGTTGTTATGTCCTGTTTGTTGTGAAGTTGTGAAGATGAATGGCCAGAAGGAAAACTGGAAATGTAAGCTCCTGGAACCAGCTTGTGTAGTATAGTATTGTTTGATCCAGAGGTGATAGGGAACCACTGAATATGACCTTTTCAAAGGTTTTATTGATATATTTTCTTATATCACCATAGTTTCCTCATAGCCCCATCCTTGTCCCACCCAGGGAGTCAGGGAGCCATCCCATATGACAAATTTCATTTATTTATTTATTTATTTATTGAAAATTTATTTTTAAAATATGAAAAAGAAGCAGGTAGGTGGCTCAGGAGAGTCAGGCCTGGAAACGAGGTCCTGGGTTCAAATTGGCCTCAGATACTTCTAATTGTATGGCCCTGGGCAAATTATTCACCCCAAATTGCCTAGGCATTTTCGCTTTTCTGCTATAGAACCAATGCTCATTGTTGATTCTAAGACAGAAAATAAGAGTTTAAAATAAATAAATAAAAGAAAATATAAGAGGAATAAAGAAAGGGAAAAAAGCGGGAGAGGGGGATCAGTATAATTGATCAATACATTGAAGAAGTCTGAAACTTCTGAACTCTCACCTCTTTTTGGAGCCAGGCTTGTTCTTTAGGTTTTTGTAATGTTCCCTTTTTTTTTTTTTTTTGGGTGGTTCTCTGTTCACATTGTTGTGATCACCTTCATTCTCTTGGTTCTGCTCAGTTTACTCTGCATCACATTCATCATTTCTTTAGGGCCAGAGGACTTAGGGCTGTTTGCTGGACCCCTGGGCCTAGAGGGTTGCCATAGTCCTCAGAGATTGGACTAGTTTACATTGCTCAGGTCACATACCTTATACAGTGACCCCTCGATAGTCCTAATTGCCTAGCCACGGGTGGGGGAGGCAGCAACAGCAGCAGCAGCACATACTTCACATGATAGAGATCCAGGTAGGAGCAGAGAATCTCTAGAAAGGGTTAGGGAAGCATAAGGTTCCAGCATTCCTTATCAGAGAGGGGTAACAGAGCCATGGGCCATTCTAAGATGCCGAAGCAGAGAAGAGGACCAAGCGTGACATGTGCCACTGCATCTGATGAATATTCTATTTTAACACTGAAAATGAGGGGATGTGGCAAAAGGGGAGATGGCATTTTTAATGTAGGTGGTAGCAAATCCTGAATAGCTGCTTATATTCTATCCATTTCATTTTAGAGTAATTTTAAAGCAGAGTATTTCCTAGTAGTCTCCTTTCTAGGGAGTATATCTCCCACAGGGAAATCTCCCATGGGATGTTTTGGGGGGGGGGCATTATTTTTTAAATTTAATTAATTTAGAATCTTTTTTCATGGTTAAATGATTCGTATTCTTTCCCTCCCCTCCTCCCACCCCCTCCCATAGCCAATGAGCAATTCCACTGGGTTTTACATGTGTCACTGATCAAGACCTAGTTCCATATTATTAATATTGCAATAGAGTGATCATTTAGAGTTTACATCCCCAATCATATCTGGGGGGTTTTCTTGAGCCTGGGTCTTCTTCTCTTACCCAGGCTAGAAGTGTAACAGCCACTTCACAAGCCTAAACCCAATACTGGTTAAATATCCTCTGCTCCCAGGGGCTTACGACATGGCTGCTGGATTTAGTGAGGACACCAGATTGTCCAGTAGGCAGTTGGAAATGTGGGACTAAAACTCAGGGGTGAGATTGAAACTGGGTATATAAAATAGAAGTTATCACCCCAGAGTTGATAATTTAAGGGAAGCCAAAAAGCTTCCCAAGTGAGAGGGGAAGGAAGAGGGCCTCGGACAGAGCCTTGGAAGAGACCCATAGTTAGGGTCCATGATAAACAGGTGAAGAACCCACAAAGGAGATGTTGGGCAGGGCAGGACAGTGGAGAACCAAGAGACAGTATCCTAAAATCTCAGAGAGAGAATACCCACCATGAGGAGGAAAGCAACATTGTCGGAGGGTACAGTGATCAAAAAGAATAGGAAAGACAATCACATCTGGAAAATAAAGGCTTCTGGCACCTTCCATTAGAGCAGCTCCATTTGAGTGAAGAAGTCCAAAGCCAGTTTTAAAATGTTGAGGGGCAAAAGAGAAGGAAATAGAGGTGACAGGTGTAGATGACTTTTTTTTTAATTGGCTGTGAAAGAGAGAAAGAGCAGAGTTGTTTGAGGAGGTGCTAAGGTCTAGTGAGGGTATTTTTTTTTTTAACCCTTAACTTCTGTGTATTGGTTCCTTAGTGGAAGAGTGGTAAGGGTGGGCAATGGGGGTCAAGTGACTTGCCCAGGGTCACACAGCTGGGAAGTGTCTGAGGCCGTAGTGAGTATTTTTAAGGATTTTGTAGACTTGGGCATATTTGTTGGCATTAGGGAAGGAACAAGGCAATTCCCTGGTGGCTTGTGGGATTCAGAGCATGTGTGAGGACTGGGTCTTTGTTAGAACTGCCACCTCTTTTCCAGTAGAGAAAAGGAGCTGATGTCAAAAGTTGAGGGATGGTGTTTGTTTTCTCAGTAAAGTATAAGTATTAAAAATGATAAAGGCTTGTATAAATATATAAATTAGTATTTTTCCCAATTTTCACTTTTACAAAAGTCTAAGGCTAGGTCTTTAGCAGAAGGGCAAAGGAAGGATACAAGTGGGCAGGAGGTACCTGAGACTTGAAGAGGGCTTTGCAATAGCTTTCAGGGGAGTGGGCTAAGAGCCAATGTTAGGATTAATCATGGAGGAACAATTTTCTACAGTGAGGACTGGTTAAATTAGATAACTTCAATACCTGGTGGTCTCAGTCAGTTCAGTTCTCCAAAGCTCTGCTCAGCCCCATGTGGCTCCTTGGCATGGAGGAAACAGGTAGTAGGACCCAATTGGTTTTTGGTGAGGCCTAAAGTAACAAGAGGATGAAGAAGGGTCCAGAGAACTGCTTGAGAGCCTTATTCCTCAACTTTTTTTGTTTTCTTTTCTATAGTTTACAGTATCACACTAGTTGTGAATCTCATTGCCTGCCTCGCGTGGTGGATTGCCGGAGGTGATGGAGTGAACTTTGGTTTGGCTGTCCTTTGGCTGCTTCTCTTCACTCCTTGTAGCTATGTGTGTTGGTTCCGACCTGCCTACAAAGCCTTCAGGTAACTCAGAAAACCAATCTGACTTGATTTTTCTCCTTGAATTTTTGTCCTTTATTATTCCATAGGATTATAGAATTTAGAGCTAGAATGGACTAGAAAGCAGGATCTCAGAGCTGAGGAGGCAGAAAGAAACCTCTGAATGGAGGATGATAAAACTAAAGGGAAATTCTGAGCATAAGAATTTAGGCTGAGCTGGAAGAGATGTTCTAGCACAGAACAAAACATGAGCTGGGAGCTTCAAATCCTAGAACCTCTGAAATCAATGAAGAACCAGATGGGATTTCTATAAAGGATGTGAGATACAAGCTAGTCCTTGTTATTTTACATTTGGAAAAATATGGTAGGTTTTTTTTTTAATGTATTGGTCCACTTTGCTGAATTGTTTTTCCTTTTAAAAAAAGATTCTTGTTAAAAAGGGATGACTTTCTGGGTTGGGGAGAGACAGGGCAAAATTTAGGCACTGAAAAAACAGAAATATCAAGGAATATGTATTTTAGGGAAAAAACCTATATATTGTCCTCAGTGTCATGCACTGGAACTTAGACATAACAGTGCTGAATTAAGTGTTGAGTGAATAATTAAAAAACAAATGAATGAATTAGAAAGTGCTTTTAGAGACAGGGACTTGAATGCATGCTGACTCAAAATCTGTCATTGTAATAGTTTACTTTTTCATCTCATTACTGATAGTGCACTTGCTGCAATGCAACAAAATTTATTCAGTTCCTACTGTTTGCAAGACATTGTGCTAGGCACCGAGGATACAAAGACAAAAATGAAAAACAGATACTATCTTCAGATCACATTTTTCTGGCTTCTTTCCTCCCTCTACAAATACTGCTTCTCCAGTAGACCATGGTTTCATCCCACTTTATTATTTCTCCTTGTCTCCTGGCTGCTTCCTTAATGCCTACAAAAATGGCTGTACTCCCCCATTCTCAAAAAAAAACAACCTCATTTGATCCCTCCATCCCTGGTAGCTATTGTCCCATCTCTCCTTCCTCTTGTGTCTTCTCCTTGAGAAGAATATCTATAACTTGCTTTCTTCTGATTCTTCTTAATCTTTGATATTCTGACTTCAGACCTCATCATTTAACCAAAATTGCTTTCTCTAAAGTTACTAATGATTTCCAGTAGTCAAATTCAGTGACCTTTTCTCAGTCCTCATCTTCTTGACCTCTCTGCAGAATTTTACACTGCCAGTCACTCTCTTCCCCTATATACACATTCCTTTCTCTAGCTTTTTGTGGAACCCTGCTGTTTCCTAGTTCTCCTCCTCCCTGATGTTGCCTTCTCAGTTTTTCTTGCTGTATCACCCTGGTCATACCTGCTAACCTCAAATGCCCCCTACCCTGTTATAGGCTCTTTTCTCCCTCTCAGCTCTTTCACTTGGTGATCTCATCAGCTCCCATGGTTTCATTGATTATATCTATGCATATGATTATCATGTCTGTTTATATCCTTTCCTCACATCTCCAGCTACCTAGTAAACATCTCAAACTGGAGGTCCTGTGGTCATCTTAATCTCAGCATGTCCAAAATGAAACTTGTCATCTTTCCCCTAAAACTCTTCCCTAAAACTGTCAAGAACACCACCCTCCTAGTCACTCTGGCTCAAAACCTGGGTGTCATCTTCCACTCTTCATCCTCTCACAACCCCCTACTTCATATATAATCAGTCACCAAGTCCTGTCAGTCCCACCTCTGCAACATCTTTCACATTCATCCCCTTCTCTCCTCTAATACTGCCTCTCCCTGGCATAGGCCCTCATCACTTCAGACCTGTCTCCAGCCACTCCCCACTCTGGGCTATCCTTCAGACTCAGCTGTTGTTGATCTTCCTAAAGTACAAGTCTGGCCCCATTGCCCCCTTATCAATAAACTCTATGTCAGTGGTTCCCAAACTTTTTTGGCCTACCCACCCCCTTTCCAGAAAAAATATTACTTAGCGCCCCTGAAAATTAATTTTTTTTATTTTAATAGCAATTGATAGGAAAGATAAATGTACCTGTGGCCATCACTGCCTCCCCCCATCACTGCAGCACCCACCAGGGGGCGGTGGCACCCACTTTGGGAATCACTGCTCTCTGTGCCCCTATTCCCTCCAGGATCAAATATAAAATATAAAAACCTCTGTTTGGCTTTGAAAGCCTTTTGTGATCTGATCTCTTTCCACTTTTCAAGTCTTCTTATTCCCCTCAATATACTCCTCCATCCAGGGATGCTAACCTTCTTCCTATTCCTCAGACACAATAGACTGTGCACTTTCACTGGCTGTCCCCCATATCTGGAACTCCCTCCTTTCTCAGTTCCATGCTTCCTGGCTTCCTTCATGACTCAGATCAAATCCTAACTTCTGGGAAAAGCCTTTCCTGATGTTGTTAGTGCCTTCCCACTGAGAAGGGCAGCCAGGTGGCACCATGGTTCACAGAGCACCAGACCTAAAGTCAGGAAGATGTCTTCCTGTGTTCAAATCTGGCCTCAGACACTTACTAATTGTGTGACCCTGGGCAAGTCATTTCCTCCTTTGTCAAATGAACCAGAGAAGGAAAAAGCAAACCACTTTAGTATCTTGACCAAGAAAACCCCAAATGGGGTCATGAAGAGCCTGGATACAACTGAAATGATTGAGCAACAATTTCTCCCAAGATCATCTCTAGTTTAGCCATATCTTTCTTGTTTGTACACGTTGTTGATATGTTGTTTCCCCCATTAGATTGTAAGCCCTCTGAGGATGGGATATTTTTGCCTTGCTTTGTAATCCTAGAATTTATCATAGTTGAGAAACATTAATAAATGCTAGCTGATTTGACTAATAGGACATATACTTAAAAAAACACACCCTTACCTTTTGTCTAGAATCAATATTGATTCTAAACCAGAAGAGCAGCAAGGGCTAGGCAATTGGAGTTAAGTGACTTGCCCAATCATACAGCTAAGAAGTACCTGAGTCCAGATTTGAACCAAGGTCCTTCTGACTCTAGGCCTGGTAGATACACTGAGCCACCTAGCTACCCCAGGACATATATTCTTTCTAATACTTGTCCAAAATGTTGTTTCCCCGAGGATAGGCTGTTTTTGCCCTTCTTTGTAAATCTAGCACTTAGCATATTATGCATATACACACATTCTCTCCATCCCTCTCTCCCTCCCTTCCTTTCTTTCTCTCTTTCTCTCTCTTTCTCTTTTTCTCTCTCCCTCTCTCCTCTTCCTGATCCTTGTCCAAAATGTTGCCTCTAAAATCATTCCTGGCCCTAATTAATAGTGCTCTGTCAAAGTGTTGGGACCTCAAGGATTGATTAAGTACATGGCTTTAATGATTTAAAGGGCTTGCCTAGCCATTAGTCATAGAGACCTGGAAAGTAGGGAGGAGTAGGCTTAATGTACCAAGGCCTGCTTGTGGGGAAATCATATAAAACTGCCATGGAAGTGATGGAGCCCTTTGGATTTGGACAATTTTAATTCCCTTAGGCTTTTGTTATTGACCCAGATGTGTCCCCATGGGTAAGGCCCTGGAGAGCTGCACCTGGGTGGCTTTATTGAGAGCTCCTAGAAAAAGGGGGACAGCTGGGTGGGCCAGTGGATTGAGAGCCAGGCCTAGAGATGGGAGGTCCTGGGTTCAAATCTGGCCTCAGACACTTCCTAGCTGTGTGACCTTGGGCAAGTCACTTAACCCCCATTGCCAAGTCCTTACCACTCTTCTGTCTTGGAACAAATACACAGTATTTTTAAAAAAAGGACTTAAAAAAATTGATCTCATTGATTCAGTTTTTCCAGCCTGTGAGTTGACATTGGGGAAGATCTTCACCTGGCCTATGACAGTCTGTTATCTATTTAACAATCATTAGCCATCTAATATGTGCAAAGGTTGGAGTTCGGGGTTGGTTTCTATAGCTGCATTTAATATTACCTTTCTCACAGTATCAGTGAAATAGTACCATTTCCATTTTGGGGAGTCATGGAGCCCTTTTCACATTGTAGTAAAGCCTATGGCCCCCTTCTCAATAATATTTTGGTTTTTTTATATTTTTTTTCAGTTACTTGTAGAAACAATTTTTGACGATTGTTTTCTGACATTTTAGGATTCAGATTTTCTCCCTTCCTTTCCACCCTCTCTTCCCCAGGGTGATAAATAGTCTGTTATAGGTTACACCAGTGTGTTCATGCAATATTTCCATATTCCCCATGCTATGATAGAAGATACCACACATACAATAAAAAAACTCATGAAGAATATAAAATAGATTAAAATGATGTTTTAAAATAACATACATATGGAAGCTAATTATATTGAGATCCAGTAATTAAAATATTAAAAATGTCTGTGGACCCAAGCTAAAGAACTCCTGGATTAATAATAATAATAATAATAATAATAGATAACATTTATGTAACAGTTACTCTCTGCCAGACACTATGTTAAGTACTTTTCAAATACTATCTCATTTGATCCTCAAAACAACTCTTTGAAATGATAGTGTCAATATTCCCATTTTACAGTTGAGAAAACTGAGGCAAACAGAGATTAAGTGACTTACTCTGCATCTCACAACTAATAAGTATATGAGGCCAGATTTGAATTCAAGTCTTCCTGACCCCTAGGCCAGTAATGGCAAACCTATGGCATGGGTGCCAAAGATGGCATGCAGAGTGCTCTCTGTGGACCTGTGGCCGCCTTCCGCCTACCCCCCAGAGTTTGTTACTAGAACAGAAGGATTTGGGCAGAGCTGCTCCCCTCCCCCTCTCCGTTGTGCTTGATGGCGTTTTTTTCACATCACCCACCCTTCTGTCCAGCAACCCAATGGGAGTACTTCCTCCCTCCCCTGTGTGGGGTAAAGGGGAGCAGGGTGCACCCTGCATGGCATGTGGTCTCTGGTGGGGGCTGGTATAGCACTCAATCTGGGGGGTGAGGTTGGGGTAGGGCCCAGAACTCCATCTCTAAAAGGTGTTCCATCACTGCCCTAGGCCACCTCAGTGCCCCTCAGTGCCTTGCTAGTAAGAAGTTGATTTGAGATTATCCCTAGGTCTCTTGACTTGAAGTCTGGGGTTCCACTCTCTGCACTTGTATACTCTCATAATTAGACCTCTGTAGCCCCATCTGATGCCAGTCATAGAATTTTACAAATTTTACAAAATTTTACAAATTTTACAAAAAAGACCCCTCCCACTCATTGATGTCTCACTCCCTTACTTTAGAGATAAGGAAACTGAAGTTTGAAGTGACTCATTTGATAGCAAAAACTGAACAGTAAATACAGTTGTTTGTTTTGTCTTCTGTTCTCTTGCAGGGCTGACAGCTCTTTTAATTTTATGACATTTTTCTTCGTCTTTGGCGCGCAGTTTATCCTGACCATCTTTCAAGCAATCGGCTTCTCCAAATGGGGAGTGTGGTAAGCAAAATTCTTCCAAGAGCTTTTCAAATGTTTGAATTATGGCATTTATTCCTAGACATCAGACTTAGAAACCTATGGAGAGACTAACAAAGGAAGACCAAGATAAGGGGAGAGTCTTGAAATCAGAATGATTAAAAAGGGGTAAGACTGTCCAGCCACAAAAAGAGGAAAGCAGGAGAAAAACTGTCTTCCCAGAATGGAACCGTTGCATAGGAGAATGGGGCAGCCTTGCTCTCTGCTGTTCCAGATCCTCTAGCTCAGTAGTTCCCAAACTTTTTTGGCCTACCACCCCCTTTCCAGAAAAATATTACTTAGCACCCCCTGGAAATTGTGAAACTATTTATTGAACTCAGAATAGAATGTAATACCAAAAAAGTGTGGCCATCACCGCCTCCCTGGATCGCTGCAGCACCCACCAGGGGGCGGTAGCGTCCACTTTGGGAATCACTGCTCTAGCTATTCCTACTCCCATACTGCTCAATACCATTGGAGGAAGAGTGCCTGAAACTGTGCCCCTTGGTTTCTGTCTGGGTAATGTTAACTAGGCTCTCATTATTTCATGGCAGTCTTTTCTTTCTTTCCTAACTAGCTTTTGTATTATCTGCAACAACTATTTTATGCTATCAGGTGACCTTATCTCTTACTTAAAAGAGAAAATTAAGGCCATTCATTGTGAGCTCTCTCATATTCACTTCTTCACATCTTAAAAATTCTCTCTTCACCCTTGTCTTTTCTTCTTTCTTCTACTCTCTGACAAAGAAATGGGCCTGATTGTTAAGTCCAAGCTCTTTCTGTGTACCCTAGATCTGCTTTTACTCCTTCCTGTCTCTTCTTGGAGTTTAACCCAGCAATAATCTCTTCCTTCTCTTTCATCTTTAATCTCCCTTTCTGATAGCTCTGTCCCTCTTGCCTACAAATGTGGCCATGTCTCTTCCATTCTTAAAAACCCTGCTGTCTCCTCCAGCCATCATTCTATATCCAATCTCCCTGCTAGACTCCTAGAAAATGGCTTCTACTACTTTTAGGGCTGAAGCCTAAAAAGTGAAGTATCTTCACCATCTACTCCTTTCTGGGCTTTTTTTTCTCCTCCAAAGTAAAAGGCAGTTAATTAAAACAGAATGGCCAGGTAAATATGAAGGAACCAAAGCAAGGAATGACCTTCCAGGCACCCATATACAAATGCTACCCCCTCTCCCACACCCTTCTGAGTTTCTAATGGTGTGGCTTCCATCCCAGCATGCTCCTGAAATGCTCTCTCCATTTGGTGTCTTCAGCCATGTCCAACTCTCTGTGACCCCATTTGGGGTTTTCTTGGCAAAGATACTAGAGTGGTTTGTCATTTCCTTCTTCAGCTTATTTGACTGAGAGACTAGAAAAGGGAGATTAAAGTGGAAACTGAAGCAAACAGGGGGAAGTGACTTGCCTAGGGTTTCACAGCTAGGAATTGTCTGAGACCAGATTTGAAATCAGGATATTAGTTTTCCTGACTCCAGTCCTGATACTCTATCCACTGAGCCACCTAGCTGTTCTCTCCAAACTGAACAATAATATCTTATCTATTAAATTCAGTGACCTTTTCCCAGGGCTCATCCTCCTTGGCCCCTGCAGCTTTTGTCACTGTTGAACCTTCTTACCTCCTAGAAACTCATTTCTCCCTGTCTTCTGTGATCCTAGTCTCCAACTTTTCCTTCTACTTGTCTGATGGCTCTTGTCCATCTCTTCTGTTGCATTATTGCTCATCCTCCTGTGCCCTGGCATTCTCTTGCCAGAACTTCTCAGCAGCTCTCAAGGGTTCAGTTTTCTCCTTAGTGTTAGGGAGTCTTACATCTCAGTATCCCTCTCCCCTCTTCTGAATTCTTGCCTGGGATTGCCCACTGCCTACTATCAATCTTCAAGTGGATATCCCTTCTATTCTTCAAAACTTAGCACCTTCCTCCCCTAAATCTGCCCCTTCTCCACCTTGCCTATTTATTGCTACCCACTTACCTAGACTCTCATGATAGCCTCCTGATTGTCTCCCTGCTTTTGATTTCTCCCATCTCTAATCCAGCTTCCACACAACTACAAATAATCTTCTTGAATCAGGGGTCTGATCAAGTTGTTCCTCTGCTCAAAAGCCTTCAGGAATTCCCCATTGCCTGTAAAATAAAATCCAAACTCATCTAGGTGTTTAAGATACTCCACAGCCTGGTTCCATCCCCACCCCTCCCATCCAGCTTTATTTCACAATTCACAAATCTGGTTCCTGCAAAACTAGAAGACTGAGTGTTTCTGAAATAAACCTCCATTTACTTGCCTAAGCCGTGCCCTGTGCCTAGAATGTTCTCCTTCTACTTCTCTGCCTTTCATAATCCTTTAGGTTCTTCCTGTGTTGCCTCCTTCACAAAATTTTCTCACTTCATTCTCCCCTTTCTCCATTTCTCCCTCCTCACATCAGCTTGTGTTTTCTCATTTGGACACCTACAGCTTCTCTGAATGTAGGATGAATATAAGTTCCCTGCAGGTAGAGATGTTTCTCTTTTTCTCTGTACCCCCAAGAGCTAGCACAGTGCCTTAAACATGGTAGGTACTCTATTTTGTTACAAGGGTTTTTTCTTCTTCCTTTCTCCCAGCTAGAAGACGGGGAGATGAAAGGGAGAGGTGAGATGATTTCTTAAAGAAAAGAAAGGGAAGAAGGGCACTGAAACATTTTCGTAATGTACAAAAAAGAAGAAAAGGAAGCACAGACAGATAGGATAACTCCCAAGGGTACATATTGTGGCAAAGCAAATGGTACTAAAGAAAGATTAGTGGTTTCATGTCATGACCTTTCTCTGTTCTACCTTGTATAGGGAAGTATTCATTTATTTGGGGTTTGTTAAGCTCAGAATTTTAAAAATTCTTTTAAGATAACATATGCTTATTTAATGTAGAGAATTTGAATTGAACCAAACTAATCAATCAGCCTTGGACTGCATTAAGCTTCCAGGAATAAGGAAGTGATGGTCCCCTCATCCAGCCTTAGTCAAACTATAGTCGGACTACATCTTAGTATGTCCACAATACTTATTGTGCTTAGCTCAGGGTATTACTGTCTTGGACACTGAAAGCCAGGTGGATGTCCATATGTGTAAGGGACTGGAGAAGCATTGATTAGGTACTTAAGGTAGGCTAAGCCCTGGGTGGCTTATCATAAAGGATACTAATAGAATAGAGAGTCCCTGCTAGCCTGTGGCTCTTGTTCTCATCAGAGAAGACAGCACATAAAGGGGGATTCAGAATTGCCCCTCATGGCCTCTCAGAGAGGTACATCCAGTCAACCTTAATCATGAGCTACTATGTACATATCTTCATGAGCTCCCTTCTAGAAGCTGGGGAGACAAGGCCTCCTTAACATACACTCATAGAAGAAGGATGTGTAGCCACTTCTGCCGCATCAATGGCTTTGGATATGGCTCTGCCCTCACTGAGCCTCAGTTCCTCAGTTTATACAAAGGTGCTTTGTGCCAGCAGGAATCAACCTGGTAACTAGGCCCTGGCCAGCAGGCCTCTTTTTAGCCATAGAAAATTGTGGAAGCCATCTTCTAAGTTGAGGGATTCCTGTCTGCTTCATCAAAGAAGTACTTTTTTTTTTTTTTTAACCCTTACCTTCCATCTTAGAATCAATACTAAATATTGGTTTCAAGGCAAAAGAGTGGTAAAGGCTAGGCAATGGGGGTTAAGTGACTTGCCCAGGGTCACACAGCTGGGAAGGGTCTGAGGTCAATTTGAACCTAGGACCTCCCGTCTCTAGGCCTGGCTCTCTAACCACAGACCTACCTAGTTGTCCCAGGAAGTACTCTTGCTCATGAAATTATAGTTTTATGAGATATCACAATAGATAAACTAGGAGTAATAGCAACAGCTAAGGAGCACAGTGGAAAGAGCATTGGGTCTAGAGCAGGGGTCGGCAACGTATGGCTCTCGAGCCATATCTGGCTTTTTTGAGGGCCAGATATGGCTTTCTGCAGGAGCCATAAAGTCCATTTTTTTTCAGGCGCTGTTATAGGAGCCACATGGTGAGCACTGTACGGCTCTCACGAAATTACATTTTAAAAAATATGGCGTTTATGGCTCTCACTGCCAAAAAGGTTGCCGACCCCTGCTCTAGAGTCAGGAAGCCTGTAGTTCAAATCCAGTCTTAAACACTGTATAGCTGTCTGAGGTTTGTGGTTATTATTCCAGTAATAATAAAGATGGTACAATATGGAGAGACAGGAGACAGGCATGTGCCTCTCATATCCAGAGACACATACTGTCATTTTTGCTTTTCCTGTCCTATGAGAACATAGTATATGGTTGACATTGACTCCAGGAGTCAGTCAGTCTACAAACATTTATTAGTCGCCTACCAAGGATAAATGGTTTCTTCTCTCAAGGAGCTAGCCTTGTAATGAGAGGAGACAAGTCACTCTAAAAATCTGTATGTAAAGAATGCTATCCACCTCCAGAGAAAGAACTCCTGGAATAGGAGTGCAGATGAAAAGATATGATTTATCACTTGTTTGTTTAGGTATATGTTTTAGGGGTTTGCGTTTATAAGATTATTCACTTGCAAAAATAAATAATATGGAAATTTAAAAAATAAAATTATAAAAATATGTATGTACATAACAAATACTAAACGAATGAACTCATTTTCTATTTGTTCTGTATCTAGTTATACAGTTATGGTGTTGAGTAATCTGGAGAGACAGCTTTAGCTTTTAAGATTATCAGGAGGCTTTCTATAAAAGGTGGCACTTGTACTGAGTCTTGAAGAAAGAAAGGGATTCTCTGAGTAAGGTGATCCTGGCATGAGGGATGGCTGTTGCAAAGGTATAAAGATGAGAGATGAAAGAAAGACTGGGTGAGAAACAGAGGCTAGTTTGGCTGGATTACAGAGGATTGAGAAGGGTATAATATGTAATGAAGCAGGAAAGATTGGTTAAGGCCAGGTTGCAAAGGGCCTTTAAAACCTAAATACATTTATAGTTAAACCTATAGACAGTAGAGATCCATTGGAATTTATTAAGTGGAGAAGTGATGTCAGATCTGTACTTAAAGAAATTACTTTGTTGGCAGAAGTTGGGAGAGACTTGAGACAGGGACACCAGTGAGAAGGTTATCACAGTCATTTAGGCAAGAGGTGATGGGGGAGAGCTGAAGGGGCAGCTGTGTTAAGGGAAAGCAAGGGTCAGATAGAAGAGATGTGGCAGAAAAAAATTCAACTAGTCATTATAGATAGGGATGAGAAGTCGAGGATGACAGGAAAGTTATGAACTTGAAACATTAAAAGAGTGATGATGCCTTCAGCAGCAAGAAGGAGGTTGGGTAGTCATGGGTTAAGAGAGAAAGAAAATAAGACCTGTTTTGTTCATAGTGTATTTGAGATGTCCTGGGGATAGTCAGCTTGGACTGTCAACTGGTAGGTTGTGACTGAAGCCTGGGGAGAAACTGAGGTTGGATATATCAATCTGAATCATCTGCATAGAGATGATAATGAACCTCATGGGAACTGATATGGTTACCAAGGCCCAGGACATAGGCATTAGGGAATGCCTACAGTAGAACCAGGAGAGAGTAATATCACATTCCCAGATAGGAGAGGATCCAGGAGGGACAGATAAGGTTTAACTGGGAATGGCTGGAAAGATGGAAGGTAAGAGCTGAAGGGATGGGAAGGTGGGTCTAGTAAGAGGTTAGTTATTTAAAGTCAAACTGGAGAAATAGGCATGTTTGAAGACATTAGTCAAGGAGCCATGGACTAGGAAAAGATTAAAGAAGGGATGACTGATGTGTAAATAGAATTAGCTTGATCCCATTAATAGTCAAAAATCTACTCAACCCAGGCATGCTAATGATGTCACTCTCAGCTCCCTTAGTGGGGAGGGGAGATGAGTTACCCACACGTGACAATAAGTAACAAATCAAGAATAAGGGACTGCCCATCAATGTAGAAACTGCCATTTGTCCATTTGAATTAGAGGTGGACCACAGGAAGTGATGAAAGACACTATCTCTTTAAGTAAGTTAGTGAACTCCCTGTGGGGGCAGTTGCTGTCTTGAACTGGAAGAAGAAGCATCTCCTGAGACCACAGACAGATTATACTCAATATTGTCACGTGGGTAAGTTAGGCTGACTTCCTTTGCCTAGCTGGGCCAATTCTAAACTCTGCCTATCTGGCTGTTGGGCCCTGTGGCTTACAGCTTCATTATTAAGCTTTATAACCTTCTTCTCTCTCAGTCCAGGCAGGACTAGCCTCTACTTTTCTCTTTATTCCTACTTTTACCTACCGATTGTAAATAAACTCTTCAACCCAATGCTGACTTGGGTCTGATTTAATTACAGAATCAACCTTAATTGTTGATTCCTGGCGGCCACATATTTTAATATATATCTATAATACCTAAATTTTATTTCTTACACTGAGGAGGTTCACAGTAGCCATCATGTTCTGAGTAAGGTGGAGAATTTTAATAAAGTAAACTTCTCTGGAGGAGTTTGAATCAGCATATGGAAAGTCTGAAAGTGTCTGTGGGTAATTAGAGTATTCCAGCTTCTTTCTTCTCTGAGATCAGCTTGTGTTTGGGTATGGAGGGGAGAGTGGCTGGTAGTGTGGCCAGTGCTAGAAAGGATTGCCAGAGATGCAGGGTCATCTGGGGGAAGCCAGGCCTGGGTGAAGGTAAGTAGATGGAAACTGGGAAAGAAGGAAATTGTGTTCATTATGGCACAGAGAAAGGATATATTCACCATGCATTTACTATATGCTCAGCATCATCCCAGGCCTTGCAAAGCAATATTGGGGCTTTTGGTTTGGTTGAGGGGGAAAAGAAATAAACACGGAAATATAAATAAAAATACAAGATCCAAATGTCCTTAGGTTGTGGATGATGATATGGTTCATCTCACCAGCCTGAGAGAAATGTCACAAAGAAATTTCTGTTGTCCACTTCTAATCAACAGTCTAGGGGCAGATAGGTGATGTGGTGGATAGAGTGCTGGGCCTAGAGTCAGGAAGACTCATCTTCTTGAATTCCAATCCAGTCTCAGATACTTCTAGCTGTGTGTCCCTGAACACATCACTTCACCCTGTTTGCCTCAGTTTCCTCATCTTAAAATGTGCTGGAGAAGGCAACAGCAAACCACTCTGACTCTTTGTCAAGAAAACCCCAAATGGGGTCCCAAAGAGTCAGATGTGAGTGAAATAACTGAAAAATAACAATCAATAATCTGTCATCAGACATGTATGAAATGGGATCTTTCCCTACCCATTTTTAATGTGTCATCTGCCCTCTCCAGCAAGTCTTCTTAAACCAATTCTAGCCCACAAGATCTTTCTGCCTGAGTTTTCATCCATTTTATAAACCAGAGCCAAAAGAGATCAGCTAGTTTAACTCCCTGATTTTATGGAGGAAGACGCTGAGAGTGATTTATCTAGGCTTAGACAGGAAATAACAGAGCCAGCTTTCAAAAACTCCTGGCCTCTGACCTCAGAGTTGCTTCTCTTTCCCTATTCCAGGCTTAGTTTTCTCAATGTCACATTGTTTTCACAGGCACCTTTTTTTCCCAACAAAACTGTAAGCTTGGGCAAGGAAGCACCTCCTTTTGTATCTTCTCTAGCATCCAGCACAGAGCTGGGGGTTCAGCACATAGTAAATGTTGAGACATGTGACCCAGCAGAAAGAAGCCCAGCCTGAGAACCAGGAGACCTAGCTCCACAAGTAGCTGTGTGACTGAGCAAGTTGCTCTGATCCATCACTCAATCAATAAAGATTGAAGCATCTACTATGTGCCAGACACTGTGCTATGGGCTGCTAAATTGCATCCACTCTCTGGGCCTCAGTTTATCTGTCAAATAAGAAGATTGAATTTTATTATCTATTATTTTATTATTATTAATTATTTTATTATTTATTTTTTTATCCCTGCCATTGCATTCTAAGCTTCTTTCCAGGTCTGCTTCTGCTCAGAGAATGAGCCAATATAGACTTGATTCTGATGAAAAGATACTAAGCTATTTTAGAATTGGCCACCAGAGGGAAGGAAAGAGCAGAACTCAATTGTTGGCCTTCTGTTCTTTCTATTAGATGCAACTCCCTACCTTTTATCCTCTTTTGATCTCCAAATTAATAATAATATCACAATGTCAGTCAAAATCTAAAAAAATAGACTAAAAGTGATGTCCACAGGGTTGTCTTCTGTGTAGGAATCCTTCCATTTTATTCAACAAATATTGTATTGAGTTCCTACGTGAAGAATATATTCTTATGTATAAGTCAACAAAGGACCTGCCTCTCCAAACTGAGAAAGCCTTCCCACCAGAGTTGTGACCACCACCACTGAGGAAAACCATATCCAGGTTTTATAATGAAGAAAGACAATGTGCTGGTTTGCAACATTTAGAGGGTAAATGCCCCCCAAAATGAATAAATGAGCTAAAGAAAAATGCTGAGGGAACAAACACAAGCAAGAGAGCTTGTTCTCAAAGTGCTGATGGTCTCATAAACAACATATAGAGGAGAGTTTGACCAGAGAAGTCAAGGTGAATGGAGATTCCAGTTAGCCAGTCTTAACAATGAGGATGCTTTGTGACTGATTGTCCAAGGCCAGACCAGTCTTGCACTGAGCTTTGACAGGAAATGGGTAGAAATGTGGGTAAGCAGAGAGACTAGAGCAGTGATTCCCAAAGTGGGCGCCACCGCCCCCTGGTGGGTGCTGCAGTGATCCAGGGAGGCGGTGATGGCCACAGGTGGATTTATCTTTCCTAGTAATTGCTATTAAAATTTAAAAAAAATTTAATTTCCAGGGGCACTAAGTAATATTTTTTCTGGAAAGGGGGTGGTAGGCCAAAAAAGTTTGGGAACCACTGGACTAGAGGAAGGAGGCACCATAGGTGATCAGGTGCAGCTGGGAGCAAGTAGAATGTCAAAATCATCCAGGAAGGAATGAGCAGGGTATGATTCCAGGATGGCAAGAAGACCTTCTTGAATAATATGCAGGATACTGGAAGGCCTGGAGCATCCTCCATCATTGCTCTCAAAGGCTGAGCCCATGAAGGATAGACCTGGAGGTGATTATATGTCTATCAACAAAGGACCTGCCTTCCCATGTTCAGAAAGCCTCCCCACTAGAGCTTTGACCGATGCAACTCAAGAAAACCATTTGGGGAGGAAGAGGGGTGTAACCCAGGCTGATGGAATCATCTCATTGAAGTAATATGGCCTTGGAATGTTTCTGAACCAAAGAATGATGAGATCAAAACCTTTTAAAAAGATTAAATCTATAAATTATATGCAAGATCTTTGAGAGGGAGAGCTGCTGATGACAGGGACACTAGTTAGGAGCCTCTTAAAGTACCTCAAATGGGAGATGATTATAGCCCATATATACTGGCATTGTAGCAGAAGGGAGAGACTTGGTGACTGAAGTGACCATAGCACCAAGGAAGGGAGTCAGTTATAAGACCTTGAGGTTTCAAGCACCTGTGGTTGGATCTGCCTTCCAGAGGTTTTGTAATTGTAGTCTGAGACTTTGCAATACATCTTTAGGTTAAAAAAAAAATTAATAACTTCAGTCTCTAAGACCAAAGGATGAAATCAAACTATGAAACAAGCTAGCACAGCCTATCTCCTATTCATAACAGAAGCTGTTAGGTCAAGCTTCTCTGTCCTCCTATGGTCATGGAAGCCACCAGCTTGGAGAACAGTGTCTGAGGCACAAACCCTGATTAAAACAGGGCAGAGTCATTAGTCATTTAGATGACAGTTTGCAGTCAATTCACTTGGGCTTTATTGTACATCTATTCAGAGCTCTGAATGAGTCATCTTTTGATCCCGAATTAAGGTAATAAATGAAATCTATCTTATTAGAGCTTAGGAGGCCAGCTGCTCATTTATGGGATTGACTTAACAGGTACCTTTTATTGAGTGGAATCCTAAGACCTTTTGCCAAATGTAAAATTTTCAAATGAAGATGAATCAGTAGTTCCTGTTATTGATGGCACTGTAGATGGAGTTTGGGAGTGTGGATGGAATTGAGGCCAACTAGCCAACATCAGCTGCCATCAGCCTGCAGCCAGAGGCTCCTTTTTGGAAACTCGGTCTTCCTATTTTGTCCAAGTGAAAGGGCAGCAAACACTCAATGACCAATCCTTTGTTTGATATGCAAGGAATCTTTTACCTGTTTTGTTTCCAACTTAAGCCAGTTAGCCTCTTTTTAGGCAGCCTGGTGCTTCCCTCTCACCAGCCCCTGCTTCCAGGTGTTTCCCACATTGGTGCTGGACTTTGTGAGGATACTAGATCAGCTCAGAACTCCTGAACTCAGTCGACCAACCTTACCCTCTGATGCTAGCTACCAAAAGCTTCAAGAATAATAATGCCCACGAGCAAAGCCCTTGGCCTAGAGATGAAAGCTTTAGATGGGCAAGAGTGACAGCCTTCAAGCTCTTTCTTCTCTTCCTTCTCCCACTGCTGCTCCATTGTAACAATCATAACTCACATTTTTAGAACATTTTGCCATTTACAAAGTACTTGTTTCAGCTTGAAAAGTTATACATCAAGGGGTAGGTAGGTGGCTCTGTGGATTGAGAGCCAGGCCTAGAGTGGGACATCCTGGGTTCAAATGTGACCTCAGATACTTCTTAGCTTTGTGACCCTGGACAAATCACTTAGCCCCCAAAGCCTACCTCTTTCTGTTCTGCCTTGGAACTTATACTTAGCATCCATGCTAAGACAGAAGGTAAAGGCTTTAAAAAAAGTTACACATTGAATGTCTTATATAAAGAGAAGAAGGCTATACGTGACAGATTCCTTGTTTCATCCACCCTCCTCTTTTTCTGTTCTCTTATGTGTCTGGAAATGCTGGGAGTGAGGGGAGGCAGAGTTGGTGTTAAAATTTTAAAAAAAAAAAATTCTAAAAACAAGGCTATTGCTTCACATTAGCCTAGTGAGGCAAATGGTATAATGTTCAGAGTCCACATAGTATGGAGGAACCAAGCCCCAGAGAGAAGAAGATTGCCTGGTCATATCCACAACGATTCAAGCCCAGAGTTCCTGACTTTTTAAATTTAAATTTTACTTAAAATCCATTTTCTCTTCTTCCTACCTTCTACTTCCCCACTAGAAAGCAGGAAAAAAAACACCAAAAAAACCTTATAACAAATACATGTAATCCTGTCAAACAGATTCCTGCAATGGCCATATCCAAAAGAAATATCCTGTCAGGAGGAGGGCAGCCAGCATCACCTTCTGCCCTGGAATCGTGTTTGGTTATTTTATTGATCAGAGTTTTTAAGGTTTTCAGAGTTATTTGTCTTTACAGTTGTGAAAGGGAATTCTTTATTCTCTTTGTCTATTTCGAGTTAACACTTGGTTAACATTAACTGAAGTACCCCTACTTAGTGCCTTACCAGACACTAAGTAAGAGTATTCTCAAGTCATTTGCTAAAGTGGTTAACAACTCAGTCAATCAGGAAATTGTGAATCCATTGATAAAAGTTTATTCCTCCAGAGGATGAGAAGTGGATCTTATAAGACACTGACCCCTTGGGCAGTGCTAGAAAATTTGAAAGCTGTGATTGGCCCCTGTGAAGAGAGGAAGGGACCAGAAGGCCCTGAATTTGTGGGACTAGAGGTTGGCTTCAGGAGTCTTCCTTGGCAGGTTGTTGTCTTCACCTTGAACTGCCTCTTGGAAGGAACTTGGGTGAATAAATAGCTGGCTTTCCTTTCCTGACTTTTGGAGAGAGATTAATTCCGGTCAAGGGTTAACAAGTTGTGCCCGGCTGAGTCAAGCACCAGAGCAGTATTTAGTGTGATAGGCTAAATATCTTCTCTACCCTCTTTTTGTATTTCTCAACTTTCACTCTTACACCTATTTTGTAAATAAAAACTATCGAAAGTCATTTTGAGTTATAAGTCACTTGAGCTATAATATTTTAAATCGGCAACTACAATATTATTTATAATTTTCATATATTTTAGCCAAACCCTTAATTTTAATTCCTTACACAGTATTGTTGCTGTATAAATTATTTTCTTGGTTCTGCTCACATCAGCCACTGAAGTCTTTTCAAGTTTCTCTGAAACCATCCACTTTCATTATTTCTTACAGCACAAAACAGTATCCTTGACTGTTGATCAATTGGCAAATGACTTTTAAACAGATTTCCCCACTCTTTAAGCCATTACTGCCTCATTCACACATCCTAATCTGTTTAGCCATTCCCCAAGAGATGGGGAAGTTCCTGCCTGGTTCTTCCCACCACAAAAAAGAGTTGCCATAAATAATTTTTGCTCAAATGGATCCTTTTCCTCTTTCTTCAATCTCTTTGGGATTTTTGTATAGTCCTAGTGGTAGGATATAACTGGGTCCAAAGACACAGACAGTTTAGTGATTTTGGTGTCAGTTTGAAATAATTGCTGACATTTATACAGCACCTACAATGTGCCAAGCACAGTGCAAAGTGCTTTATAGACATCTAAATTAGTCCTGACAACAACCCTAGGAGAGTTATTTTTACCCCCATTTTATTATCCCCATATATTATTACCTCCATTTTATAGATGAGGAAACTGAGGCAAACAAGTTAAGTGACTTGTCTAGGATCACACAACTAGTAAGTGTCTGCAGCTGAATTTGAATTTGGGTCTTCCTAACTTCAGACCCCATTCTCTATCCACTGCACAACCTAGCTTTCCAGAATTGCCAATTGCTTTCCAGAATAATTGTACTAATTCACAGCTTCACCAGCAATCCATTAATGGGCCTGTTTTCTTGTAACCCTTCAGCATTTGCTATTTTCTTATTTCATCACCTTCATCAATTATATGAATATATAATTGATGTGATCAATTATATATTCATATGATCAATATAATCCATATGAATATGGAATTTCAGAATTGCTTTTAATTTGAATTTCTCTATTAGTTATTGGTTTATATGGCTTTCAGTAGCTTTGATTTTCTTCCTTAAAAGATTCTGTTCATTTTTTTCAACTATTTGTCAATTGGAGAATGATTTTTGTTCTTATAAACAGGTTTCTCTACTCTTTAAGTCTTTGCTGCCTCATATAAGACCAAGCTTTAGGCAGATGCCATCCTGAAGATGACTAGATGGCACAATGAGTAAAACTGGGCCTAAAGCAGTGATGGGCAACTTTTTGAGCTTGGTGTGTCAAAATTCGCCAAAAAACCGGGCATAACTCAGGTAGTGTGTCACTTCGAGAAAAAAAACAACACCATAATTTTGCGATATTTATAGTTTAAATAACAAAAATGTATAATTATAATATATAGCGGTATTTAATAAACCAAAAACTAATTATTTAACTTACCTGCTTAGTAACAGTTGTTTTCGCCTACAGACCTCCAGCACAGAGTGTCTATATTACACTACAGCAAATGTTTCATCCTCAGCATGTGGCCCCATACTTCTCTGTATATGGCTGTGTGTCATCGAAAATGGCTATGCTCGTCAGTGCTGACAATACGTGTGTCATAGATTTACCATCGGGGCCTAGCATCAGGAAGATCTGAGTTCAGATCCAGCTTCAGATACTTACTAGACGTATGGCCCTGGGCAAATCACCTAACCTGTGTGCCTCAGTTTCCCCAACTATAAAATGGGGGTGATTACAGTGCCTACCTTATAAGGCTTATATAATTAGAATTTTCTCCCCAGAACTCTCTTTCCCAGTTTCCCTTTTCCCTTTTCATGTTACGTCCTTATGCTTTGAAGATAAAGTTGTGAGTATAGTTCCTCCCTTGCTCTCTGCTCTTGGGAAGACAGTTGTGGAGGTTGGGTAAGAGCCAGGCAGGGAAATTTTACTCATGCGGTTTTACTTAGGTTGTATACTTTTATTCTATTATTTCTTCTACTTCAAGTGATTACTAATAAATCTTATAAAATATAATACTTGGAGTTATTGGACATTGATTTAAATCTTATGAGCTATTGTGAGGATCAAATGAGATATTATTTGTAAAGCACTTAGTATAATGTCTGGCACATAGTAGGCTCTTAGATGCTTGCTTGCTTGCTTGCTTCCTTCCTATATTCTCCTTTCTATCTCTTTATGGAACCCCTTTTTTTCCCTAAAACCATAGTTAAAGAATTGGAACAGATCATATGGTCTGTCCCTATCATTCTACAAATCAGAAAATTAAGATAAAATGTTTTGTCAAGTCATTTGGCTCTGGTTAGAGGCATCTGTCTAGCCTTAGTTCCCTTCTTGTAAAGTAAGAAGGTTAGACTAGATGACCTCCAAGGACCCTTCCCTGTCTAACACTGTCTCTCCATCCCTGTTTTTCTAGGGCCCTGCTGTGATTAGGGGTGGAGGTCCCAAATATCTCATACTGTTGTTCATTAAGCCCAGGGAGGGAAATGTTCTGTTGTTCCAACTTAGTATTTGAGTAAGCATCATTTTGCCAAGCTGCCCCCTCACCCTGTACTGTTGCACAACTGAAGCCTCAGATATGGTAGAAAGAGGCAGGTAAGGCAAAGATGGCGTGCCACCTGGTTAATCCCATAGTCCTCTTTCTGGCTCATTCCCCATTCTTTACCCTTTGTTAACACTGCAGCAGACAGCCTTATTTCCAGCTTGCTGCATGTCACATGCACAGTGAGTAACCTGAATTCTGTAGTACTTCCACTCATGCCCTCCATCTCTTATCCTTCCTTACAGTGGCTGGTGGTCAGCAGGCTTCTTCAGGACAAACGTTGTAGCTGCTGTGTTCATGATCTTCCCAGCCATAATGTTCACGCTATCAGCCGCCATGATGTGTGTGGTCCTTGTGAGGGTAAGACTAAGTGTCCCTGTGGCTTTCAGGTCCCATCGGAGGGCCTTCTTATCCTATCAGTCTTGTTCAAGTTCTCATGTCTCCTCTGAAGATACCCTGCCTCACTGCTTTGATAGGCCTTCCCAGAGGTGGGAAGTCTTCCCAGAAGTAGACTCCTCCTCTCAAAACCGCTTGCCTGCCCTACCTTCCCCAGTGAACCCAGTGCAAGCTTGCCACATGAAGCTCATCTTATCATGCACAAGAAATTTAGACCCAGAAGGGAACTTAAAGGCTATCCAGACACGTCCCTCATTTCACAGATGAGGAAATGAAGACACAAAGAGGGTAAGGGACTAGCTTAGGGTTGTATAGCTAGCTAGTATTTAGGGCAGGGGTTAGTATTAGCTAGTTAGTATTAGGGTTATTATTTAGCTAGTTAGTATCCACAGCTCTGTGCTAGAACTTCTTTGTGTCTGCCATGCATCTTTTTTTTTTTAATAAAAAAAAAAATTTAACATTCTTTTTTCTTAAATTTTGAGATCCAATTTCTCCCCCTCCTACCTACCCTACTCATCATACAAGACATTTCCATACTAGCCTATGTTGCCAAAAAAAGCAAGAAAAATTAAATGAGGAAATTAGATCTCAGTCTGCATTCAGAGTTCATCAGTTCTCTCTCTGGAGGTGAAAAACATTTTTCATCTTAGGTCTTTTGGCATTGTCTTGGATCAGGGTCTTGGTCAGAGTAGCTAAGTCTTTCCCAGTTGATCATCTTTACAAATATTGCTGTTACTTGTACAGTGTTCTGGTTCTGATCACTTTACTTTGTGTCAGTTAATATAAGTCTTCCCAGATTTTTCTGAAAGCATCCTGCTGGTCATTTCTTATAGCATGATAGCATGCCATCACAATCATCTACCATAATGTATGCAACCATTCCCCCAGTGATCTACCCCCCATCTCTTCATTGCCTTTTGGATCATTTGCAACTTGGATTCCTTAAGGCTTATTTATTCCATGATTTGCAACCACATAGCATTTCCAAAAGAACATTCATGGGGGAAAAGGTAGGGCTTTGGGCTAGGAAACAGTGTGACTTTGTTCAAAGCATTACTGATTTTCCCAAACACTTCCTGCTAAGTCTTCTCTTCTGTGTCCACATTATCCACAGACAGTACCTCCCCCAAGTACCTGTGCTCATGTAGTCACTCTATGGACAGACTGTCTGGGTGTGTGTTAGAGGCTGCACAGTTGGCATTTATCGTCCCTCTATAGATGGCTAGGACAGTCAGTCTTTTTCACATAACCATGATTCCTGCTGAGGAAGACCTGAGTTGTTGAAGGACATTGTGAGTTAAACTGGCCATCAACAGACTCATCAGAAGGATCTCACCATCAAGGAGTCCCCTCTTCCTTCTGGGCCCTGCATAAGCATCCTCTGAGACCATGGCAAACACCTGTTTCCCTATTATATGATTCACTGGACAGTGCTCTGAGGGTCATTGGACAGAATTCTCCCTGTGGTTCCTACCAAAGCCTGGATCCTGTGTAGAAGTTTCTCGTGAACTCCAAAGCAAACTTTGACTGCTAAGCCCAGAGCATTAGGGGTCTGTTTTTTGTAATCCACAGACACCGGGCCCTCTTGTTCTCTGCAGTGACTCAAAGCAGATCTCTGCTGGAGAGGTGTTTGTCCCAGCTGGCCTGTCTGACCTGCTCAAATTGCTTCTCACCAAGAATACCCTCAAAAGAGTACCCAAAGATGTTACCTGTTAAAATTCTTTCACTTGTCTTTTTAGATACCAGTATAGTTTGATATTTCTCTTGATATCTGCTCCCTGAGATAACTTTTGCTTTTGAGAGGGTCTAAGATGTTATGGTACAGCTGTGGCATTTTTTCTGTCACTTAACAAAATTATATAATCATAAAAACCTGGATGGGCTTTTTTTTTTTAACAGTATCAGTCCAAGGCAGAAGAGTGGAAAAGGTTAGACAATTGGGGTTAAGTGACTTGCCCAGGACCACAAAGCTAGGAAGTGTCTGAGGTCATATTTGAACCCAGCACTTCTGTCTCCAGGCCTGGCTCTCTATCCACTGAGCCACCTAGCTGACCCTTTTTTACATCTTTATTTCCTTTTACATCTATTTATTGTCCTCCTGGTAGCATCTCTACCTCCCCTAGGATGATGTGGTCCAGATGGGTCTCGTACAAGACTTTCTGTAAACCCACTTTTGGTTCCCTACCTCTGGAAATGGCTTATTTGGGCATCTCACCTCAAGGAGTTTCTCCTCACTCCTCTTGGGTTTCAGTTCTCTATTAAGTACTTTTGGTTTTGAAGATAATTCTCCTTGTTAGGAAAAAAGAGAAGCAAAAAAGAAAGAGTTGAGTGATTCTGTCTTCTTTTTTATCCCCTATTATCATAGGTCCTGATCCTTCCAGTATGACTGTCTTTGCTAGCTCTAGCTCATGCTGGGCTTTATTATTTCTGATATTCTTTTGGATCCTTTACCTTATTTTGTTTCCATTCTCTTAGCTGCCTTTCCTTTTCTTTTTCTATACATCTTTTTTATAAACTCTTAGATTGCTAGATCAGTAGTTCCCTAGCAGCACATCAGTCTCTCTAGACAATTCCCCCTTTTCTCCTTCACCATCATCATTTGTATTGCATCATCAGAATTTCCTCCTTGAGAGAATCTTATCTATTTGTTCCACCTCTAGAATCTTAGGCCAGGGGATCTCCCCTTACTTTCTCATTTACTTTAAATCATATTTTAAAATCCGCTCTGCCAGTCTGAGGAAAAGCATCAGAACACACCCAGCAGGTTCATGGTCACTGTGTCCCAAGGACCTGGCATTCTTAACTTGGCCACCAACGAACTGAAAAAAAAAAGAAAAGAAAAAAGAAAAAGAAGAAATAAAAATTGAAATAAATAGTTGAAAAATATATAAATGTTTATGGACTTCAGTTACCTCATTCAAAATTTAATAAAGGCAAGTTAAATAATGCTGGTGTTACCTCACACACATCAATTTGGCAAAAATAATTTAAAATTCCAAAATTCAATGTTTTCAGAACTTTGGAGAAATGAATTAATTTCTACTCCACCTATATACTCCATCTGACAGCACACAAGAAAGTCCTATGTTGATGAGGTTCTGTTCTAAGCCTTTTTTCTCTCTTTCCCATCTCATTTAGTGATTTCATGTCCCATGGGTTTAATTGTCTCTTTGTTCCTGACTCTCAGACCTGTTGGCTCAGACCTGATCTCTCTCCCAGGCCACAGCTATGTTATCACCAACAACTATTGAACATTTCAAACAGGGCATCCCAGAATCTTCTCAAATTTAACATGGCCAAAACAGAATTCATTATTTTTTGTCCCAGAAATCAACTCTTGACCAAATTTCCCTATGTCTTCTGGGTACTGCCACCTTCCCAATCCCTTAGTGTCCCAGCCCCTACATTATCTCAACTTCTCACTCTCCCTTGCTTCTTGCATCCACTCAGTTGCCACATCTTAACCATTTCTAGTTCCGTACACCTTTGATCTGTCTGGTCTCAATCCTGCAGTGCCCCTTGCTGTAAACTGGCCCCCATCATCTCTTTTCTGAACTTACAATTCTCCAGGCCCCCAGTCTGTTCTTTCTCCAATCTGTCCTTCACACAATTGGCAATGTTATTTCCCTTAAGCATAGATGCTGACCACATTACTCCCCTATTCAGGAAAATCCAGTAATTCGAAGGAATCCTAACGAATTCTTTTTATGAAATAAATATGGTACTGTTACCTAAGCCAGGAGGAACAAAAACAGAGAAAGAAAATTATAGGCCAATTTCATTAATGAATATAGATGCAAACATTTTAAATAAGATACTAGCAAGGAGACTACAGCAATATCACAAAGATCACTCACTATGACCCAGGTGGGATTTATACCAGGAATGCAGGGCTGGTTTAATATTAGGAAAACTATCAGCATAATCGACCATATCAATAACTAAACTAACAGAAATTACTTTATTATCTCAGTAGATGCAGAAAATCCAGTAACTCCCTATTGCCTCTAGCAGAATTTGTTCAGTTTTTAAAACCCTTTACAATCTGCCCCCAGCTTACCTTTGCAGCTTAGTATATGACTCCCCTTCCCGTATTCTATAACTAAGTTAGGCTGGACTTCTTGCTGTTCTTTTCACATGACTTTCCATCTCCTCCTCTTCATGCTTAGAACACATCGGTTCCTCACCTCCTCCTCATAGAGGTTACTTACCTTACTTCCTTCAAGACTCAACTCTAGCACCACTTTCTACCTGAACCTTTCTTGATCCTGTCTTTTTTGTATCTCACCTGCCAGGCTTCTCCCTAGCACTAAATCCCTTTTTTTACTTCTATGAAATTGCTTAAATTCACAATTATATGAAGTTGAGTACATTAGCCAACACTGACTAGGCTCCAAAGATAGAAGCAGGATGCCCTGAAGGAGTTTCTCACTACTGAATCCCTTCCTGTGTCCCTTCCCATCTTTCTTTCAGGTGCATAGGTTCTACCGTGGGTCCGGTGGTAGCCTTCAGAAAGCCCAAGATGAGTGGAGAAGTGGAAACTGGAGGAACCCACCCAGCAGGGAAGCGCAGTTCAACAACTTCTCAGGCACAAGCCTGCCTGAGTACCCCACAGTGCCCAACTATCCCTCCGGAAGCCATTGGCCTTAGACTAAGCCTAGCGGTCCCCATCCCCACCAGGTGCCCAGCCGCTAGCACCTTCCTTTGGCTTTTTTTGATTTGAAAATTTGTTTGCATTTGTTCTCCCCACTCCCTCCCCCATCATCCAGTGGGGGTTAGGGACTGGGGAAAGGTTACTTTACTTTTCTGTGGAAGAGACCAAGCTTCCCCAAATATGAGGTTTCCTTTGGAGCATCCTTTATAATTTGGTACATAACATTTATTTGTGCCTGGCTGCCAGTATTCATTCATCTCACTTCAGTCACTTTGCTGTCACAGGCCAGGGAGGCTTTTGCAACCAGCTTGCAGCAGTAATAGCATGACTGCCCCTGGAAAGGTTCAGTTACTAGTTTGCTTCAGGTCCTTCTCTTTATCATTCTTACCCTGAGCTCCACTGGGCAGTACCCTTACACCTTCCTCATCTGTTAAACCATAGACTCAGAAGGAGTCCTCTCCAGGAGTCTTGGGTTAGGGTGCCCCTGCCTTGGCTGTCCCTTCTTTTTCACACTGATAGCTGAATAGGAGTAAAGTTCAGACATACTCTCTGGGGCATGGCTTTGAGGCCTCCCCCAAGAGCCATTGAATGACTTTGTTTGGAATGAAGGGAAGGAACTGGGATTACATAAGGTAAGATTGAGTCAGCCAGATCCAGCCCTGTTGGCAGAAGAGTCCCATTTGCAATTATTCCACATTAAAAACCATAAAGATTATTTTAAATTCCACCCTCCTCACCCTCCCATCCCACCCTCCCAGGATGAGTGATATACACACCAGCCTTGCCAGTGGGGGAAGATCACATTACAGGGGAGCCTCTTCAGATGACTGCTGTAGACTAGTTCCATTACCTCCATCTCAGGCCATTGGCCAGCCTTGATCAGACTGAGTCACTCCTCCAGGCTATTTTTGGTAACCAGTTGCCAGATTCTATCTTATAAGCCTCTAACTTCACCCTAGACTAATAACATAGGAAACTCATGGTGCTTTTGTATTGAATTGGCTAGAGTTTGGTTGCAGGAACAGCACCCCAGGACCAGGAACCTTCTACAAAGATGCCGTATATTTTCCATAAATTGCAATCCCTTCGTTGGGTGAATTGGTGGAGGGGGGGGGGGTTGGCATTTTCTGGGCCTGTGAAAGGAGCATGAAGGTCTTCCTCTCTACATTTGAACAAAAATAAAGGGCTAAAGGGAAAACAGTTCTTTTACTGAAATATCAAGGTAGGGAGGATATCGTATATCGGTGCATGTTTGCAGCCCATTTCCTGACAAATCCTGGAATTTAAAGTCAGAAGATAAGAAGATTCCTCACCCTTGGAGGCCTTTTCTGGAAATATGGTGGTCTTCCCTTTTTCTACTTACGAGTCTGTGTTACATTTACCTTTCTCTTAACCTTAATTTGTTTAGGGCTGCTGAAGGTTTGTTTCCCAGCTACAATATCATCTTGTCATCTCCCTTTGATTTTCCTTTGTAGATACTGACGCAGGTTTGGGGCCAGAATGAGGACCTAGGCTAGTTTGTGATCTCTTTGAGCACAGCCTTCCACCACCTGGATCCCCAGAGAATATACCAAAAGCCCAGGCCACTATGTAACAGACTTTCACAAACCCCATCTAGAAGCACATTTGTTTTCTACAAATACAATTCTCCTGTACTCATGAGCACACTCTACAGCTGTCTCCTCAAGGAAGAGCAGCGGATGGAAGAAACCAGGGAGGCCAGGGCCTTCTCCCCAGTCCTCGGATACAGCCATTTGGTTAGAGCCCCAGAGGGGTGAAGCTGCCCCCATAGCTGAGCTCTCCACTGGTTTTTATGGTTCCCCATCATCACCTGCAGCCTCTCACATACTGACCTTGCCCTCAAGTGAACTTTCAAAGGAAAATGAATTGCTACAAGTCTATGTGCCTTAAGAACTAGAAAATTTTTTAATATATTTTAGGTGATAGGTTTTTTTCCCCCTCCTTTTGCTTAGTTCTCACATTTTTTCCTAAAGGATTTTGTAAACATTTATAGAACTGAAATTGATATGTGGTCTCCAAGATCTATGGAACACCTTTGTTAACAGGCCAAAAACCAAAGTTTTTAACTTTTAGCACAACAACTGAGGCTTCCTGAGATTTTCACTCCTAAGATGTCCCTGGCCCCCCAAAAGTAGTTGTCTCCTTGACCTCTCATTTCCTTCTCTTTCCTAAAAGATGATGACTGCTTTCCTAATCCACACCTTTTTAAATACAGAAACTGCTGCTTGGCGCCAAGTTCCCTGATGCAGTAGAATCGTGCTCCCCCTCCTTTCCCTTTCCCTCCCCACCCCTCCTTTTATGTGATGTGCACAGAATGAATGTTACACAGGTGAATGCCCCCCACCCCTGTTCCCCCCTACCCCACCCCCAATCCAAAGGGGAGAAAACTACATGGCCTCTCTGGGAGTCCCTGGAAGGGGACCCTATCACCTGTTACAGGAAGGGAGGGAGGTCTCCAACTGCCAGCAGAAGCAGATTCAGAGCCCAGAGTGCTCGAGGTCTTGTTGACCTTCCAAAAACACTCCTCCCTCCATGCCAAGAGCTATACTTACAGAACACTTGCTTGAAGGACACATTGTGTAAAGCATCGTGGCTTATTTTTGTAATTATTTTTTAAATATAGATTTCTATTAGACTTGTATAGCATTAACCCTGGGTGAGGGGAAAATAGTTTTTGGAGTTAGCCAACAAGGTTGTTTCCTCTCTCATATTTTGCATCATGTTATATTGTGGTGGTTTTTGTTATTCGAAATCATCCTTAAAATAAATCCTTTTTCTGCATCAGACTGAATGGAGTTGGCTCCAGTGGTGATGACTGTGTTTTTTGACACATGTGCATTTGTTCAAAGGAAAATTAATAGAAGAATGCAGGAGGCAGGCTGTGTGGAGATCAGGTAAGGAACTGGGCATGGTTAGACAAGAGACCAAGAGAGGGACAAGCACATTCTCTTCAAATAGAAGGGCTGTCCTAATGAGAAGTATTAGCTCTATTTTGCTTGACCCTTATGAGTAGAAAGGCAGATTTGTAGATTGCCAGAACTAAAAGGGGTCTGAGTGGTGACCTAGCCCAACTCATTTTACAGAGGAGAAACAGGGCGGGAGAAGTGACTCTATATGAGGTTATCCTGGCTACTTTGTAGAAGAGTTTTAATCCCAAGAATTGTGACTTCTATTCTGATGCCCTCGGCTGCTTCAGAACAATGAAAACTGTCTATAAATGAATTGGATTTCCTTCTATAATGAGATCCCCTTCGTTGACGGGTGGCAAAGAGAATCTGTTGAGATATTTAGGAATTAAAATGCACCCTAAATCCCCTTTGGATTGCTCCTGAATGGTTCCAAAACAACCATCTTTCATGTGGTTAGGAATAATTGGTTAGCCTGGATCATGAAGTCCAACTTCTGTTACTTTCTCCAAAAACTGAAAAAATATAGGAGAGCATAAGCTGCTGTTGCTACCTTCATCACCATGGCTCTCATTGAGCATCTGTAGGCATACCCACCTGCCCCTACAGTCAAGCTGGGCACTGAGGAACCTTAAACAGCCCTTCCTGGCAGTCCTTTCGCTAGGGTAAGGCTATCCTAAGCCCAGGAGCCTAGGAAACATGTAGCAGAAGCCACAAAAGCCCAGGCTCAACAAAAGATCCTTTTTGGAGTCTGTTCTCAAGCTCTTTCAGAGGGCAATATTGGGACATTGGTGAGAGGTGTGGCTCTCCTGGCAAACAGACTGGGTGAGCCCTGTGGCTTTCCTAGGGGCTGTCTATGTATCCTTGCCTCATCCTGTTTCCATTTCTTCCTCTCTGATCCCTTCTTTGAAAAACACGATGGGGTTGTTCAGCCTAACACCCTGGGTGAGAGCCTTGGACAACTCGACTGACCTTTCTCCTGGCTTCTTCCCTCAGCCCTGGTATGGGGTGGAGGGAGGAAGGAGGCCTGACCCAAGACAAGGAAGAATCTGTCCTCTGGGCTCTTACTCCAAGGCCTGTAGATGTATGTGCCCAGTGCCAGAAGGAAGACCCTCCTCATCCCTTCTCCCCTGGCAAAACTGTCACCTCATTGTTCCTCCTGCCTTGAGACTCTTCTCCGCTCTCATAATAATGACAGCGAGCAGTTCTATAGTTATGGAATAGCTGTATAGTTAAAGAATGCTTTACAGTTTACAAACCCATGTTATCCCCATTTTTTCAGATGGGAAAATAGCCTGACTCCTAGTGACTTGCCCAGTGTCAGACAACAAATGTCCAATCAGGATTTAAACTAAGGTCTTGCCTGACTGCCAGTCTAGAGTTCTGTCTGCTGAGCTCCCTGGCCTCCATTCCCTCGCTCAGTTCCCTCAAGGCTCAAAGCCAAGCCTGTCTCAACCCAGCTTCAACCTACCTTTTCAGCCTCAAATTCTGTATGACTCCTAATATTTTAAGTGTATCCAAATTGGCCTTATTCTTCCCATAAGACACTCTGCCCCTTTGTACAGATCATCCCTCCTGTGGTGCTGTCCCTCCTGCCTTTGTCTCCTCAGACCCTGGGTACCTTCCCGGCTCAGCCCGAACACCAGCCTCCTCCATGAGGCTTTCCTTGGTCTACCAGCTACTTGGGTGCTCCCAACAACATCACCCTGTATTGTGTGGTTATTGTGTTCATGTTTTCCCCAAGGGATATAAGCTTCTTCTGGGTCAGAGACTTTCTTGTCTTTCTATCCACAGGGCCTAGCACTAGATTTAAAAAACAAAACAACCAACCCTTACCTTCTTAGAATCAATACTGTGATTTGGTCCCAAGGCAGAAGATCGGCAAGAGCTAGGCAATTGGGGGTTAAGTGACTTGCCCAGGGTCACACAGTGGGGAAGTGTCTGAGGTCAAATTTGAACCCAGGACCTCCTATCTCCGGGCCTGGCTCTCGATCTCCTTAGCCACCTAGCTGCCCCTCAGAGTAGACTCTTAAGAAATGTTTGATTGGTTAATCCAAGTCTGGGACATAGATGGTCTAGGGAGCTAGTTGCCAGACCTGCAAAAGAAAGAGGCAGCTTAGCCAGGATGTCCAAGACAAGCTCGATTACAGGAAGAATACAGGCATTCAGAGCATTAGCATCAGCACCATTGGCAATCAAGCAGGCGTGAGCCTGGAGTCCTGAGCCATATCTCCAGTACTCTAAGGAGCTTGATGCACCCCAGTCAGGAATCAGATGCTTCCAGAGGTTAAATGGCCCCAAAGGGTTATAGGGTTGTAGGAGCCTAGGCCAAGCATTCCTAGGGAAGGCAGTATGCTATTAGTGCAAGGAATGCTGGACCTGGAGTAGAGAGCGAGCAGAATTTAAATCCCAAATCTCAGACATTTAAGTCACTTAACACTTGGCAAGTAAGCAGCCCAAGGATTAGAGAATAAGACCTGGAGTTAGAAAGACCCAAGTTCAAATGCAGCCTCAGACACTCAGCTGTGTGATCCTAAGCAAGGCACTTAACTTGTTTTTCTCAGTTTTCTCATCTGCAGAATGGGGATAAAAATTAGTACCTCCCAGAGCAGTTGTAAGGATGAAGTGACATATAAATCACTCTGTAAACCCTAAAGCATTGTATAAGTGCTACTTATTTTATTTATAATTTTTATTTTTTCCCTAAGCTTCAAGTTTCTCATCTGTAAAATGTGGTAGGGGTTTGGGGGAGGGCTCGGGGAGGTATACATGTGTGTCACCTTTGGGTGTGGGAGGCAGCAGCAGGGAAGGGGGAGAATGCCAGCAGGGCATGAGAGAGCGAGCTGACCTTGGAAGCCAGAAAGGCCTGGATTAATGCTCCACCTCTAATATGTACTAGTGGTGTGACCTCAGGCAAGATCTGTATATCACTAGAATCTCAGTTTCCTCATCCATAAAATGAGGGCCCAGTGACTTCTAAGATCCTTTCCAGTTCTAAATCTGTGATCTGATGATTGATTAATTAATTTGGAAGGATTATCAGGCCTTTCTTAAATTCAGACATCTTATACACTCAGAATTTCTCATCTGTTGGCTCTTTGTGGTGTCATCTAAAGAGACTAATGGGTAGCCAGGTGACACAGTCGCCTGGAATTAGAAAGGCCTGAATTCAGATTAGCTTCAGACACTTCCCAGCTGTGTGACCCTGGACAAGTCATTTAACCCTGATTGTCTAGCCTTTGCCCATCTGGCTTACAGTTGTTACTATGATGAAGATTTTGAAAAAATAAATAAATAGAAATAAAGAGATTAATGTGTAGCTAGGTGGCACAGTGGATAGAGCACCCAGCCTGGAGTCAGGAAGACCCAAGTTTAAATTAGCCTCAGACAATTCCTATCTGTGTGACCTGGGCAAGACACAATCCCACTTTGCCTCAGTTTCCTTATATGTCAAATGAACTGAGAAAGGAATGTCACTCCAGTAGGTTGGCCAAGAAAACCCCAAATGGGGTCATGAAGAGTCAGACACGAAACAAGTGAATGACAACCAAAAAAAGACTAACAACCCATTGAGGAAAAGGATATTTTTATGTTCTCATAGAATCAGACCTGGAAAGGACTTTAGAACAGGAGAACATCAGAGCTCTTAGAACCCAGCATGTGGGAGCCAGGAAGACTCTTTGAACACAGAATATCAGGGCTGTGTGTCCCTTAGAATATAGAATAACAAAACTGGCAAGACCTAAGAACAAGCAGTGTCAGAAGTGGGAAGGGCCATAAACTGAAAAGGACCTTAGAATATGTACTGTATGGTGTGTATATCTCCAACACCTGGCACAGAGTTTCTCCAGTTCCCTAGGACCTGACTCAGTGTCCTCCCTAGAACAGATGTGTAATAAATGTGAGTTCAATTAGTGACAAAACTAGACAGAACCTTTAAATGTCGAACCTCCACACTGGAAGAGACCCAGGAATAGTCAGTGTTGGAGATTAGAGATCTTTTCGCCCAACTCCTTCATTTTACTAATGAAGAAACTGAGGCACAGAGAAGTGACTTGACCCAGGACAAGAGCTGGTGAAACTCTCTAGTTAACTCCTTAATTGCTATGGGTCCCGGGATTTCATCTATAATTAGTCCTTGGCACTTCTCACCTTTCTCATTTTCCCCTTGCTTTTGTTCAGTAATTATAATGGTGGCTCGCTGCAGCTGCTGCTTTATTCTCAGATTTTCTTCCTTTCCATTGCCTAACAACATAGTACCATATTGTAAGATTACAAAAATCCCCTAGTCTTAACGAGCAGGGCTCCTTTTAAACATGGACAAAGGACAGAGTCATTGTGGTATAGTGAAAGGCAGACCCCTGAGCCCTGTGTCCACAGCCTGTCCAACCCACCTAATAATTTACTGCCTCCTATAGCAAGTCACTTAATTTCTCTGAGCCTCAGGGTTGAGCCAGATACAGCATTCCCAAACTCTGTTCCTAAATATAAGAAAATCTCTAAGATAGTGATATTTTAGTGAGCCACGTGGCTCAGTGGATAGAAAGCCAGGCCAAGAGACAAAAGTTCTTGGGTTCAAATTTGGCCTCAGACACTTCTTAACCATGTGCCCCTGGGCAAGTCACTTAACCCTCATTGCCTAGCCCTTACCACTCTTCTGCCTTGGAACCAATACACAGTATTAATTTTAAGACAGCAGGTAAAAGTTAAAAAAAAATCCTAGGAGGCAGGTGCTATTATCATCATCCCCATTTTACAAATGAGGAAACTGAGACAAACAGAGATTAAATATCTCGTCCAATATTGAATAGCCAGTAAGACAGAAGGTAAGGGTTAAAAAAAAAAGTGAGAATAATGGAAATAAGTATCAAGTGATACTACATGGATAACCTAATGGAATTGCTTGTTGGCTCCAGGAAGGGGAGGGAGACCACATGAATCATGTAACCTTGGGAAAATATTTTTTTAAAAAATAATAATAAAATTCTATTTTAGAAAGTGATATTGTCTTCTCCAAAATGTTGAATCTAAAAAATGTACATATGTAAAGATCTATATGTGGAAGGTACGGAAACAGGGTTGCCATCCATAGATCACAAAATACTTATAGTAGTGTTACTTTTTGTGAAAGCAAAAAAATAGAAACAAAGAAGATGCTTATCTACTGGGGAATGGCTAAACAAATTGTAGTCCATGAATGGAATGGAATATTATTGTGCTGGAAGAAAGGACAAAGATAATGAATGCAGAAAAGCGTGGAAAAATCTATATAACCTGATACAAAGTCATCAGACCCAGGAAAACAACATAAACAATGGCTACAACAGTATAAATGGAACAAACAACTATCATGAAACAATCGAAAACAAATGTCAATAAATTTAAAAGAACAATCTTGGTTCCCTCCCCTCCCAAAAAAGACTATATTTCCCCCCTCTTCTTGTAGAGATGAATGGAAAGGATGGGGTTCCCAGGTGTGGAACATTGCTTTTTAATGTCCAAGATTGTTTAATGTTTTGTTGATTTTTTCTTTTTTGAAAAAAAAAATCTTTTGTGGGGATGGAATATCTGTTGGGGAAAGGAAGCTTTAGGAGGTGTAAAAACAATGCAATTTTAATGATTTAAAATTTAGTAACTTAAAATGTTTCATAATTTTGAAAACTATAAGTCTCCAGAGTCAGCAGCTCTTCCTGCTCAATGGCCAATAAGAAGTTGCTTTGTCATCCCCCAAATGGGAGAGTGCTGAGCCAGCACTAGGCTGGCAGCAAATAGGCCACCTCTGTGAATAACCTATAGCAAAAATAAGGGGGTATGGGGTGGAGAGGAGGGACAGCGGAGGAGCCCACAACAGACGGCTCCCTTCAAAGTAAAAGTAAGAGATGAGGCCATCTTCTGAGAATGGGAGATGGGGGTCACCTGGGGGGCTTTAGAAAGGAAAAAGCTTAGAACAGCCTATGTGGGCAGGGTGGCGGAGAGCAAGGTTGAGCCGAGGATAGGGCTATGGTACTTTACCTTAGGATGAGGAATTTAAAGGGTTCAAGGAATAGCATGCAAAACTTTGCACTATGCCCTTGCTTGACCCTTCTCCTCTTGCTGGAGCAGCTTTCCTTCCCTTTTCAGCAATTTAGAAAAGATGTTTCCTCCCCTCCACCAATTTCTCCAACTTGGGAGAGGAAGGGATGCTAGTTATAGCTCTAATTGAGTTGATCAGAGATGACTAAATGGATTACTAAGCAGCCGTGAGATGGGAGCCCAGTTGGGATTCAATGATATGATTCACCGTGGTTTGGGTTTTTGCTTCCCTCAGGAGCAGCGATCAGCAGATTGATAGGAGGGGTGAAGAGATGGATGCTAGGAGTGACCCACGGTTGAAGATTAGCAGGCCATGAGCAGCAGGACAAGAGAGCAAATAAAGAAAAGCCTTCTTAAAAGGGTTAAGTTTAGGGTCCATATTTTGAGGAAATGAGGTGATGAAGAACAGAGGGGGATGACAGGGAGAAGAGGGAGGAATGAAGAGACTAAGAGTTGTGGTGAAGTTGTTAAGAAGTGGTGAAGCAAGGGGCAGCTAGGTAGCTCAGTAGATAGAAAACCTAGCCCAAAGGTGGGAAGTCCTGGGTTCAAATGTGACCTCAGACACTTAGCTGTGTGACTGGATTTGAATTCAGATTTTCCTCACGCCAAATCCAGGACTCTATCCACCACAGCACTTAGCTGCTTCAATCCATAAAATGGGAATATTTGCACTATGTACCTCTGAGAAAGAACTTTTAAAATGGTTATAGAAATGGAAGTTATTTTTAATTTACTAATAACGAATGGACCAATGGCTTGAAATCTTTGTGATGGAATGAGTAGGAATGAAACAAGATAGAGATGCAGAGCTCTGGAGAGGGGAAGGGAGTACTGGTCACCCTTTATTCAATGTCAGTCTGATGTCTTGTGAGGGTGAGTCTTTCTGAGTACAAGCAGGAGTCCTTTCTTCCCTTGGGTACTCTCAGAGTTAGGAGCCAACCTTATTCTTTTGTTGTTTTTTTTTATAGTAAACCCTTACCTTCTGTCTTAGAATCAATACTAAGTAGCAGTTCCAAGGGAGGAGAAAGGTAAGGGCTGGACATTGGGGGTTGCATGATTTGTCCAGGGTCACACAGCAAGGAATTACCTGTGGTCAAATTTGAACCCAGGACTTTCTGACACCAGGCACTAAGCCACTTAGCAACCCCCTCAGCCTTGTTGTTCTTATCTTATTTTACTGATATCATTTGTCACATCCATTTCTGAGTATATTCTCCCCACCAGGGGTGTACTGGAACCTGTTGAAACCAGCTAGAGAGAGCCACTTTGTTAGACTTTCGCTCCTTGGGAAAGATCGAAATGCAAAAAAGGGCTTTGTTTATTGTTCTGTCAAGAAAATGTTAACAATTCCCACTAAATTTTTAGGTGATCTTTTAAAATAATTCAATAAATTTTTATTTTATTGTTTAATATTATAAAATTATTATTTATAAATTATCATTAGTTTTATCATAAGTATATGATTATTTATTAATTACATATAAAATTATTCTATATTATTATTTTAAAATTTATTATTTGCTACCTCTCCTCCCCTGCCCATTGAAAAAGATAAAAATGTGACTGTTATACATATGAAGTCAAATGCAGATTAAATTTTAAAGTGCCCAGAGCACATTTTTCTTTGGAGAATCCATTATTCAACATTTATGAGCATACCCCTGCTCTGCCCTCTACCCAGAGAGCCATCCTTGTAACATAGATTTTATTTTATTTTTTTAAACTCTTACCTTCCAATTGCATGACAGTACTGGTATAACTTAGACTATTTACTGCCTCCGGGGAGAGAGTCAGAGAATCTGAATGGCAAAATGTCAGAAAATAATTGTCAAAAATTGTTTCTACATGTAATTGAAAAAAAAACCCAACTATTTTTAAAGTCAGGTTAGTCAATCTAGGCAGAAGTTAGAATGGTAGAAGAACCCAGTTCCTGTGGAAATGTGTAGGGGCAGCTGAGTAGCTCAGTGGATTGGTCCAACGTTCAAATCTAACCTCAGACACTTCCTAGCCGTGTGACCCTGAGCAAGTCACTTAATCCCCATTGCCCAGCCCTTACTGTTCTTCTGCCTTGAAACCAATACTCTAAGAGTTTTTTTAAAAAAGATATAGATTTATTGAGATGTGTAGAGGACACACAGGGCTGGGAAAGAGAAGGCTGTGAGAAAACACATAGAAACTAGGAGAGAAGAAATGCAAAGAGCCACTACAAAGAAGCCAGGGCTTTTGAAAATGTGGCTTTTTTGGACAAATGGGAATGAGGCATGCTGGGGCAATTCTGTGTTGCTGAAACCTGGACCCCTTGGACTACAAATCCCCAATAATTGTGTATTTCTTTTTCCTCCTTGGACTCTCTAACAGAACTTAAAGCACATTCTTTCTTGCTTACCTGAATTTGTGATTGAAACATTTACAATGTAAATAGTATTAATCATAGGCTTTTGCTAGTCTGGGCATACTTATTGGAAATGAAGTTGGGAAGAGACAATTGGGAACATTTGGCAAGAGAGGGAATATCCACAGAGAAGAGGATAAGGTAAATCTAAAATTGAGGTGTTTTGCCAGAACACTGTCTATGGTTGGGGGCTCATAGCTAAAAAAAAATAGAGAAAGAGAGAATTATTGTTTCTTTTATATGAATTCTCAAAGCAGAGATGGATAGTTTTATACCAGGAACTCCATATGAGCAATAAGTCAATAAAAAAAGTGAGAGGAAGAAAATAAGAGTGGTTAAACAACTCTATTCACTACATCAACCCACCATAGCAATGTAAAACTTTATATTTATCCAATTAAATTTTATATTTTTGGATTTGGCCCAATGCCCCAGATTCAATTTAATGACCTTTCCTTAGTTCACTGCTCTGTATTAAAAAAAAATGGGAAAGAACTTAAGCTTTTTATCCAATGGAGTATCCAATATCTCCAGTTTGGTTCTCTTTTAATGATGAGTTCCTCAGAGAGCAGTGGATTGTTTTGGACTGGGACTAAAATTGAGGAGAACTTGGTTTAAACCTCAGGACTGAGATTATCAACGTTGATGTGTGTTGTTAGCTTGAAGAAGTTATTTGGTCTTAGATGATAGAATGTCATATCTGAGAGGGACCCCAGAACCTAGAAAATAGGATGTCAGAGCTAGAATGGACCTTAGAAAATAGTAGGCTAGAACCAGAATCAACCCTAGAACACAAAATACAAAAGTTAGAAAGGTCCTAAGAACATAGAAATTGGAGTGTCAGAACTGGGAGGGCACTTAGAACATAGGCTATTAGAGGTAGAAGGAATGCCAGAATGAGAAGGAACTCTAAAACATAAAATGGAAAATGAGGGAGGTGGGAAGGGCCTCAATCTCTTCATTTGCAAACCTGGGAGAATAATTCTTGCACTTTCTATTTCCTAGGATTGTTATAAGGAGGAAAAAAAAAATGTAAGCCACAAAGCTTTCAAGAAATGTGAGCCACAGATTAGAAGTCCTTTTTATTTGATCAAAAGAATTCTACTCTTCAGTTTAATCAACTGACCATTTATTCTCAAATTACAGGGTCTGTTTAGCAGGGAGGGAGAAGGAAGTGAAAGCTAAATGCCTGGATCAGTTTTCATTTTACCTTTCAGGAGCAGGCTTGCCCCAAGCTTCCTCTTCAGTTCACAAAGAACCCGAATTATTGGTATTCTGAGGCAGTTGACGGAGGGAGAGAGAAGGAAGAAAGGGGGACAGAAAAAAAGGAGAGGAAAAGAGATGAGAAACAGACAGAGAAAGCAACCATCCTGAGAACCAATTAGCCTGGTATGAAATGCCCAACACAAGGTTTAATGGGATTATCCAGTGGCTTTCTGAGACTAAGAGTGGGCAGATACCCACAGAGGCACTGGGTCTAATTTTCAGTTGCCACATTCAAAGAGAGCAGCGGGAACTGCTGTTGACCAAGACTGGAAGAGCAAGGTTGGAGTGAAAAACTGCCAAACTGGTTTTAATGCAAGAAAATTTCAATTCAATAAATATTTACCGATATTTACTGATCTACTGTGTTTGAGGAAGGCAGAGTATTAGGTGCTGGATGTCTAACAGGACTTCTTAAATTCAGCGTTTCCAAAACTGAACTCACTAGGTTTTCCCCTAACCCTCCCTAGCTCTTACCTTCCCTATTACTTACTATTAAGGGTACCAACATCCTACCAGGCCCCTAAATTCCACCTAGGTGTAATCCTCCAGCTCTTCAGTATCTCTCACCCTCCTCACCAGCCCCCCATCCAATGTGTTGCCAAGGCCTGTTGATTTTACCTTCAAACAATCCTTGCCCTCAAGGAGCTTATATTCTCTCTCTCTTTTTTTAACCCTCTTCTTTTGACTTAGAATCAATATTGAATATTGGTTCCAAGGCAGAAGAGCAGTAAGATGTAGGCAAGGGGCCCAAGGTCACAGAACTAGGAAGTATCTGAGACCAAATTTGAACCCAGGTCCTTCTGACTCTCTGTCCACTACTGGAAAAGTTCTTAAAATTACTAGAATCATGGCTAGTCTGAACTGGAAAGCTCTTAGAATACAGAGTGTTATTATCTCCATTACTGACATTCACGTAGACCTTTAAGGCTTACAAAGTACTTTACAAATATTATCTTAGCAGCACTCAAGCACAGTACTTAGCACCCAGCTTAATAAATAATAGGTTTAAGGGACAGATGGGTTGCCCAGTGGATAGAGAATCAGGTCATGAGTTCAAATGTGACCTCGGACACTTACTGGCTGTGTGACCCTGGGTGAGTCACTTAACCCTCATTGCTTAGCACTAATTGCTCTTCTGTCTTGGAACCAATACTTAGTATTGATTCTAAAACAGAAGGGTAAAGGTTAAAAAAAAATATATCTCAAACTCAACCTGTACAAAACATAACTGGAAATCTTCCCCCGCCCCCCCCCCCCATCCTTCCTCTTCTGAACTTTCCTAATATTATCAGGGAACTGACCATCCTCCCAATCACATAGATATGAAATTTGGGTGTCATGCTCACTCCACATATCCAACCAGTCTCCACTAACATCTCTCATAAACATCACTTTATCTCCACCCTCGTGTAGGCTCTCATCACCTCCCCCTGGACGATTCAAGTGACCTTCTGGTTGGTCCCTCTGCCTCCAATCTTTCTCTATTTTAGTCCTTCCTCTACTTAGCTGTCAAAGTGATCTTCCTAAAGCTTAATTCTGATCATGTCATCCCCTATTCAGTAAACTCCAGTGGTTCCTTATTCCCTCCAGGCTCAAATATAAAATCCACTATTTGGCTTTTAAAGCCCTTCACAATATTACGGACAGCTACAGAATTCATGTTTGAAGAATAACTTGTGAATGTTCACCTCCAGAGAAAGAACTGATAAATAGAAACCCAAAAGGCATAGTTTATATATACATACATTCATATATATCAGTGGTTCCCAGACTTTCTTGGCCTACTGCCCCCTTTCCAGAAAAAAATATTACTTAGCCCCCTGGAAATTAAATTTTTTAATTTTAATAGCAATTAATAGGAAAGATAAATGCACCTGTGGCCATGACCTCTCCCCTGGATCGCTGCAGCACCCACCAGGGGGCGGTGGCGCCCACTTTGGGAATCACTGAAATATATATATATTTGTCAAGTGATGCCTTCTCTTGTGCAGGGAGTGGGGAGAGGGAGAGAGATACCTACTCATTTTAATGTAACTAACAAACAAATAAATTAGCAAATAATAATAATAAAGCCCATGTCTTCTTTGATCCAGGGATACTGGCCACCTGACTGTTTCTACCACAAGAAACTCCATTCCCAGACTGTTCCTTTTCACTATCTATCCCCCACCCCCAGAATGTTCTCCTTTCTTGCCTTGGGTTCCCTTGCTTCCTTCAAGAATCAGCTCAGATCAGGAGCAGCTGTGTAGCTCAGTGGATTGAGAACCAGACCTAGAGATGGGAGGTCCTGGGTTTAAATGTGGCCTCAGACACTTCCTAGCTGTGTGACCCTGGGCGAGTCACTTAACCCCCTCCATTGCTTAGCCTTTACTGCCTTTCTCTGGAGGTGAATAGTGTTATTTGTCAGAAGTCCCTCGGAATTGTCCCAGATCGTAGCTAAGTCTGTCATAGTTGATCATCATACAATATTGCTGTTACTGTGTACAATGTTCTTCCAGTTCTGTTTAAGTAGAGGAGTAGCATGGGCAATTCTGTACTTAAAGGAAATCATGCTGGAGAGGGGAAAGACTTGAGGCCAATTAGGAGCTATATATTTATATATATGTATATATATTTATATATATATTTATATATATATATAAATAGTATAAATGTATAAGTATAAATATATGTATAAATATGCATAAATATAATGTAATATATAATATAATATATAAATATATATAATGTATAAAATATATTATATGTATATAGGAGACCAATTAGAAAACAATCTCCAGAGTCCAGAAAATAGCCGATGAGGGCCTTTGTGAGCAGAAGGAAGCAGCTAAGTTGAGAAATAGTACGAAGGTAGAAATGCACGTTTTGGAGTTGACTTAATCTGGGGTTGAGGGACATCGAGGCATTGAGGATGAAGCCAAGATCGTGAACATGAGAGACTGAAAGAATAAGGGTTGTCTCGGACAGAAATAGGGAACTTTGGAAGAGGGTAGGTTTGGGGGTAAAGCCCTTCTGTTTTTGACAGGTTGTTTGAGATCTCCATGGGATATAGTTTGAAATCTCCAATGAAACTCGGAGGAGGCACTGGGGCTGGATTTTTATAGATCTCGGAGACATCAGCATGGAGACAATAATTGAATCCATTGGACCTGATGAGATCACCAAGAGATTGAATGAAAAGAGTTGCCAGCCTGAAGCCTTGGAGAACCATTGCATCTGGGGTGGGGGTGGGGGGGGGAGGTCGTCTGGATTATGAATCAGGAAAGGTGATCCAGAAAGAATAGCCTGATGGGAGGGGAGAGGAAAAAAAAAAAAAAAGAAACATTTATAAAGCATCTACTGTGTACCAAGTACTGTGCTAAGTGCAAATATTGTCACATTGCATCCTCACAATAACCTGGCGAGGTAGATGCTCTTATTACCTCTATTTTACAGTGGAGGAAACTGAGAGAAATGGAAATTTAAGTGATTTGCCCAGCATCACACAGCACTCTCTGAAACCAGAGAGGTAAGAAGAGAATCAGAAGAGAATTCAAAATCCCAGAGAACTTTATCCATAGCCTCAATTTGCCCAAATCCTACTCCATGTGGACCCCAAAAGAAAAGCAAAACTCCCATTTCCTTCTTATTTTTTTGTCTTTAACTGGACAGGAACTCTGGACAAAGTTTATCTGGGCTCTAGTTCCAGGATCACACTTCCTCATGTGACCCAGGAAGCAGTATCATAGACAGAAAACAATCCCAGAACTGGTTATTGTCCATTCTTGAAGAGGACCAAAATGGCACCACTGGCGGTGTCTTTTGTTTTTGTTTTTTGTTGTTGTTGTTGTTTTTTAAACCCTTACCTTCCATCTTAGAATCAATACTGGGGCAAAATAAATAAATAAAAACAAATAAATAAACAAACAAACAAAAAACAAATCTCAAAAAAAAATAAAGCTTTTTGAGAAAATTCTCTTCCCTACCCCCCCAAAAAAAGAATCAATACTGGGTATTGGTTCCAAGGCAGAAGAGTGGTCAGGGCTAGTCAATGAGGGTTAAGTGACTTGCCCAGGGTCACACAGCTGGGAAATATCTGAGGCCAGACTTGAACCTAGGACCTCCCATCTCTAGGCCTGGCTCTCAATCCACTGAGTTACCCAGCTGCCCCCCTGGTGATGTCTTTTGACTCATGCATAAATTGGATTTAAGTGAGGCCACTGGACTCTAATGACTCTGGAAGAGAGAGTCAGGCTGCACAACTGTGTGTAACTCTGCCTATCTTAATCCCAGAACTATAGAGACACCCAACATCACAAACTATTAGAGCAAGAGAATTTCGTAGAGATTATCTAGTTCCTTGCTCTTATTCTACAGAATGGGAAACTGAGGTCCAAAAAAGATTAACTGACTTCCTTAAAGTCATGTAGAGAGCAAGGAGGAAATTTGACATTAGAACCTAGGTCTCTTGATTCTAAATCCAGCCCCCTTTCCCCAAAACCTAAATGGTTATAATGAACCTGCTTCTTTTTTTTACCTTTCTTTAGAAACAATTTTTGACAATTGTTTTCTGACATTTTGCAATTCAAATTTTCTTCTTCCCTCCCCCCCCCATCTCCCCAAGGGGATAAATAGTCTGAGATAGGTTATGCCAAGGTTTAATGAATCTGCTTCTTAAAAATTTGCCTCAGATCACATTTGAGGCAGGTCTTAAAGGATGTGTAGGATTTCCAAGGGTGGGTGACAGAGGGAGAAGGGAATTTTGGCATAGTGGATGGTTCAACCAAAGATAAAGTATGGAGGGACTTTGTTGAGTCTGTTATACGGAGTCAGATAAAAACTGGAAAGAGCAGTTGAAATTGGCTTGCAGCAGGCCTTGAATACATGATCAGGAAGGTTTAACTTTTTTTTTTTTTTTTTTTTTTTGTCATAAAACCACTCTTTAATCAAGGGAAAGGGGGATGAGGGCTACTTGGCCTCTTATGCAGAGGGTGAGAATCAGGGTGGATTCTCACGGGAACGGGAACAAGCACAAGCTTTGGGGGTCTCCAACCTACAAACTGTTTCTAAACTTGGGGTTCATCATACCTCACTAAGCTACAAGTTTAGGAACTCTAGATTCCATGTTGACGCCCCCCCCTTTTGGCCAAGACTAAACGTAGCTGACCAACAATGGGACTCTCACTAATGGTGGAGAAACCTTAGGGTACAAGTAGGGGTGATTGGCACTTGGGGGCGTTCCCCAGTGCCAGGCGCATTGACAATTGTGCCAGAGAAAGGTAGGCAGTCTACCCTTGGCATATTTTTACAAACACAACCTTAGCCTACTTCCCCCCCAAGTCTTTAAAGTCTTTCAAATCCTGGGGTCCTGATGTAATGCCTTTGGTCTCCTTTCTCCTGGGGACTTCTGTCCTCTCTCCTGCTGACTTCGTCCCTTGTACAAAACACCTTCATTGCTGCAAGGGAAAACTTAGAAGAGATCTATAAACACATTCATTAACAGACCCTGATCAACTCCCAACATACTTACTATAAAGATTATTCTAACCTTACTCTTGACATCCTATATAATTAATTCTATTAGTGTTCATTCTACACCCATTTTAAGATTATTTAAATTACACACCTAATCAAAAATTTCCTTACTTTTTACCAAAATATTATATAAAAATCAACCCTACAAACTATAGAAATATAAAAGCAAAAATAAATCCACATCACAGGTTAATCAGGGCTTGTAAATCTGAAAGTAGTCTCTCCTCCATTCAGTGACCAAAAATCAAAATATCATCTAATTCAAGGAAAAATTCTAATTAAATATTCTATGATGACATATGAAAAACTGACAATGTTAACTTCAAAACAATTTTTAAAAATCTCAATTTAAAATTAACTCCAAAAATTCTCAAGATTGAAAATGCTTCTAAATTTTCCTAATTTCAAAACCTCTCACACACCCTCTTTTGGGGAGGTTGAGATGCTGGGGATTTAAAAAGTTTTTCATTCACCTCTTAACTACTTAAATTATCATGCCTATTACTTTGTAGGAAAAAAATGTTGTAACTGAGTCAGCTAATGTAAAGTCTGTAGATAAAAAAAAAATTCTTGTGAAAATAATTCTCTTGCTTAGGCAGTTAACTTGAGATTTCCTTAACCAAATTAGTTTTGGGTACATTTTTCAATTTCCTCAAGTATCTATTCATTGGCAATAAGGGCTCCTTTACCATTGAACTTAGACCTAGTCAATAGGTGATTTCAGTAGCATTCCCTAGTCACAAAAGTTTCCTTCTCTCATTTTTTTTTCTGCCTCTAGTCTTCTTGATGTATAAACCTTACTGGTACTGGGGAGAAAGTCAGTGTTCTGTCTGAACCTTGTTTATTAAAAATACTGCTTAGAATCTACAATATATGTGTGTTGCTTCCCTCCTTTTTGACACTAATATTTTGCCAGATTTTCCTTATGACCTAAATTCTTCCTCCTTTTAGGAAAAGGGACCTCTAATCTGCTAACCTCATTCACAATGGCTAAAAATTTCTATTTGCCTTCACGATTTCCATATTCTAGGCCTTGCCTTTCTAAAGCTTCCTTCATCCTATGACCAATTTCTCCAAAAGCATTTCTTTTCCCAATTATCTTCCCATACAATTCTCCCTTAAATGGCAATATTCTCTAACTATGCTCAGGGTTTAAAATGAATTTTCTTTGCTTATTGACAAATTTCTAGGCTCCATCATTTCTTTCCTGAATTCTTCCGATACTATTTTGAGACAAACCTGTTCTGTATATTGAACTAGCACTCTGGAATCTGCTGTGAATTCTCAAATCTAGCAGTTATTACTACTCTCAAGCCTCTTAAAGTAAAATGCAACTATTTTAAATTTTACCTGCTTTAGTTAAATTTGGGGCATAACTCTTCTCTCTAGGTTCTCTTCTTAAGAGTCTTTGCTCAGGGTAAGTATAATTCTTAGGGTAAATAAAATGGCCAAGTTTTGACGGCTACAGAAATTTGAAAGGCCAAATGAGAGCAATTAAGAAAGGCGATACTTATCGGTTCCAGTGACATCTTGGGGCTCCTTCGGATTTCTTAGAGGTGTCTTCTTCAGAGAATCTTTCAGGGGCAGATTCTGAGTCTTGTCCATGCTTTTGGCTCTTAAATACCTAGTTGGTTCTAGTCTTTAGATAAAAGTGCTCCAGGGGTTGTTAATAAAATCCCTTTAACAAGCCTTATAGCAAACTTGACCTTACTAAGTTTTAATCACTTCACCCACACTACCAAACTGGGGTGGTAAAATGCAGAGCATTCCTAGAAACTTCTTAAGAATTTTCCCAGGTGAGAAATTCCCTTCTCTAATATCGGTCATGTGCCCACGGTCATCTATCAGAAAAATAATGCTCACAAAATAAATACATGCCAAATCGAATTAGTTCTCTCCACTCAAAAAGTAAAACACTTACCTATATATAGGAACCAGGATTCCCTGGTCTTTTTAAAACAAAAACTTATCTATTGTAATGGTTGCACTCTAGAAATTTACCTAAAAAAACCCTCCAAAAATCAGGTTATATTTCATGATTCCTTTTAAAACCCATAGAACTTCTCTCGACCCAAAACTTCGGATTACTAAGGAAAATCTAAAATTACCTTTAAATCAGAATACCTGTCTAATTCCCTTCTCTCTTCTTACTCTGTCTTTGGCTCCAAATTACCTTTCTCTCAGCCTGGCCTCAAAAGCCTTTTGGCCTAAGGCTAAAGCAGCTCCTTCAGAGGAAAATAGTTGGTCAGTTTAAAATCCTTCAGTTTCCTTCCCATTCAAAACCAAGCCTTTCCCTAACCATATCTTGTCATTTTACAAAGACCCATTGGCCAAAAATGAACCATCTTTACTTCTGAATGCAAGCTAATCAGAAAAACCTCACTCTCTGGAAACAACAGCTTGAAAAAAAAATGTGAACTTACAGCATTCAAATAACAAATTTAACATCTAGAACAAATGCATCCCATTACCAACGTTATTAAAACATTAAGTGCACGTTGTATACAATATTTCAAACATTATACCAAAACTGGGAAGAAAAGGTTAGAATTTTAAAGTTAGGAATTTCTGGACCTCCTGTTAACTTAGAAAAAACGCGGGACTATTAAATAGTCATAAAACCACTCTTTAATCAAGGGAAAGGGGGATGAGGGCTACTTGGCCTCTTATGCAGAGCTGCGCCTTGTGCAGAGCCTAAAGGAACACTGCTTCGCTCTGCTCCCTGATCCCCCTGGGAGGGCCATGGCGCTAGATGACCACTCCCAGGAAGGTTTAACTTTACTTGGTAATAACCATTCTCATTTCCTGAGTGCTTTAGAATTTATAAACAACTGTCAGGTAGAGACCTGGTATGATGAAATAAACATTGGATCTAAAATTAAATAAACTATTCAAATTCTAGCTCTGCTATAATAGTCCACACATTGAGCAAATCATTTCCTTCTCTGGGCCTCAGTTTACCTATATGAAGTCTCACTCACAATAGGAAGATGGAGCTAGATAAATGCTTTCTAAGACGGATTCTAACACAGATCAATGAAGAATGTACCTTCTCCACCCTTCTTCTGCCCATTTTCTCTGGGGGTGGAAATAAGGCCCAAAGGAGGTAAGGTGGCTTTTCCATGCTCACATATTTAATAAGTGGTGGCAATAAGCCTTTAAGTCATGGCTCCTAACTCTTACTCCATAGCTCTCTCTATTATATGATAATGCCTCAACAATATGGAACCTGTATAAAGCTGAAGGGAAAGGAGAAGAGAGTGGAGGCAGGAAAGCCCAATAGGAGGTTGTTGCAGAAACATTGCAGTGAGGGAGCAATTAGGTGGTGAAGTACACAGAACACTGGACCTGGATTCAAATCTGACCTCTTTTTCTTAAAATCTTAAAATACTTTGTATGAGTTTTTGGGGTAGAAAAGGAATATTGTAATGAAGAGAAGAGGGAAGAGGACACAGATGCTAACCTGGAGGTTAGTGGGTACTGATAGTGATGCCAAAAAAATTAATAAAACATTAAAAATTTTTTTCTAAGTATATTAAACTTGAGTCAGGAGACCCAAGTTTCAAATTCTGCCTCTGATCTTAGGCTAGTCACTTCCAATTCCACAATTCCATTTGGGCTAATCTCAATTTCCTCGTCTGTTAAAAAAATGGGGGATACTTACAATCCTTCCAGCAGAATTATGATAAGGAACGTGTTTTGCAAATTTTTTTTCATGAAATAACCTTTATTTTTGGGGGGAGGGGGTCTCAGAGGAGGCTAAAGGAGGAGCGGCAAAAAGGAGTGGGAATTTAGTGTTCGATAGATGGTTTGGGGAGCCATCCTGGCCAAACAAAAGGCTGTGGGGACATGGAGGGTGTTAGATGTTCCCCATTTCTGGAAGTGATCCTGGCTCAGTGCAAGAGGTAAGACAGGATGAGAAGAGGACTCAGCCATGAGCTGGCAGGGGGAGGATGTATGTACGAAGCTGTCTGTTTTTTGGGTCCAGATGTGTGATTTCCTGCTGTGGGGAATCTCCCTGGTGTGGAAACTCCCTTGCCTGCTGTGGATTGCCAGCTATTCTGTAATTTATAGCTTGAGATGGTTCCTGAGGACACTGAGAAATTAAATGACTTATTCATGTTCATTCAACCAGTTGTGCTTAAGAGGCTGGCTTGGAGGCCAGGTCTTCCTGACTCCAAGGCTGGTTCTCTATCCATTACACTTTATTGCTTGTCAGTATGAGGAATTATTATTTTCTTTAGTCATTTTTCATTGTGTCTGACTCTTTGTGATCCCTTTTGAGGATTTTCTTGGCAGAGACACTGGAGTGGTTTCCCATTTCCTTCTTCAGCTCATTTGACAGATGAAGACACTAAGGCAAACAGGATGAAGTGACTTGCCCACATTTAAACTCAGGTCTTCTGGACTTCAGGTTTTGTGCTTTATCCACTATGCCACCTAGCTGGCCTTCCAAATTCCAATTTAGAATGATTATTGTGCAATTAGAAAATCTTGGACCCTTGGACTTCATCTCATCCACGTAGCATCCTTATGTAATATTTATAAGTTTTCTGTAAGCGCTCTCTCTCGCGCTCTTCTCTCACAACTGTGGCTTTTTATTTTTTTTAATAATTTTCATTTTTATTAAATTTTTTTTAAAAATAAAATTTAAATTACAAAAATTAACCTTTTACTCTATCTTTTTCCTTTACTTTGATTTATTATTTTTTTTTTAATTTTTTTTTTTTAATTTTAAACCCTTCTGTGTGTATTGACTTATAGGTGGAAGAGTGGTAAGGGTAGGCAATAGGGGTCAAGTGACTTGCCCAGGGTCACACAGCTGGGAAGTGTCTGAGGCTGGATTTGAACCTAGGACCTCCCGTCTCTAGGCCTGGCTCTCAATCCACTGAGCTACCCAGCTGCCCCACTTTGATTTATTATTAATAAATATTATTAAATACAATACTTGGAGTTATTGTATATTAATTTTAATCTTATATCATCAACCAATTAATAAATTTTTTTTAGACACCTACTATGTGCCATGCATTCTGCTAAGTGCTAGGGATACAAAAAGAGGCCAAAAAAATAGTCTCTGCCCTCAAGGAGTTTACAATCTAATGGTGGGGGAGACAAAGGGTAAACAAATATATACAAAGCAAGCTGGCTGTAAATGTACAGGATCAACAGGAAATAATTAATAGAGAAGGCACTAGAATTAAGAGGGGTTGGGGAAGGCTTGCTGTAGAAGGTAGGGTTCTAGTGGGCACTTGAAGGAAACCAGGGAGGTCAGCAGACAGAGGGAAGGAGCATTTCAGGAATGAGAGACAGCCAGAGAAAATGCCAAGAGCTCAGGATGGAGTGTCTTGTGTGTGGAGTAGTCAGGAGGCCAATGTCACTGGATGTGAGTACATTTCAGGAATAAAATATAAGAAGAGAAAGATGAAAGGTTTTTAATACCAAAAAGAGCATTTTGTATTTCTCCTGGTGATGATAGGGAGCCAGAAGAATTTTTGAGTGGGTTGAGGGGAGGTGACATGATCAAAGCTGTGTTTTAGAAAAGTTATTTTATTTTTAAAACCCTTACCTTCCACCTTAGAACCAGAAAAGCAGTAAGGGCTAGGCAATGGGGGTTATGTGACTTGCCCAGAGTCACCCAGCTAGGAAGTGTCTGAGGTCAGATTTGAGGCTCTCAATCCACTGAGCCACCCAGCTGCCCCAAGAAAAGTCATTTTAGTGGCTGAATGTTGAATGGATTGGGATGGGGAGAGGCTTGAGGCAAGCATGTTCCTTGGCTATATGTAGTAAGCACTTAATAAATGTTGGGTTGAGAGGGATGGGAATGAGGAAACTGAGTGGTCCAGAAACAGGAATGGGGTTTGGATGATGATCTATAGGAGTGCAGAGTCCCTGAGATGTCAAGCATGAGAACAAGCATTAAGTGGAAGGCGCCATTGCTCTACCCTCAAACGAGATGGGAAGCCTGAAGTCAAAGGGAAGGCTGCTCTTCTTTGCTTAGAGGTTCCCCTACATCCAGGTTGGGAGATTGAGCTGGCAGCAGGAGAGGCAGCTGACACTCAACATTTATTAAGTGCTTACTACAGATAGCCAAGGAACATGGTCTAGTGGTTAGAGAGCTGGCTCCAGAGTTAGGAAAAATTGGTTTCAAGACCTTGGGCACTCACCTTCTCATTGCCCCAAACAAGTCTCTAAGACTAGGATTTGAGAGAGGACATGTTAATCTTCACTGGTAAAGGGAATTCTTCCCCAGAGGTTTCTCTAACCATGGGACTGGCCCCCAATCAATCAATAATCTTTTATTAAGCACCTACTATGTGCCAGGCACTGTGCTTAGTGCTAGGAATACAACAGGGGACAAAAGACAGTTCCTGCCCTAAGGAATTGTCAGCCTGGACAAACACAGAGCCACTAAAGTAGTCAGAAAGAACATGTCTTTGTGTGGAGTGAGAAGAATTAATTTGTTCTTCTCGGGGTGGACCTCCATCCTAGACCCCATTAGGGAATGAAAGTCTGTTTAGGATTACAGTATATGACCCAGAGTCATGCCCTAGATGCCACGCAGAGACAAAGCTCTGGGACTCTGGGAACACTGTCTCTGGGCAAAAGCACGGCAAAAGGGGATTTTCCAATGAGCTGAAGAACTTGGGATCTTATATACCTTTGGGGGAATAGAGGACAGGAGGGAGGGTTCAATTGATTGGCTTTACAATGGACACGAGGGAAGGACAATTCCAGCCAAGGGCCGGACTGCCTGGGAGAGGCCAGTGCTTTACAATGGGAGCAACTTCCAAGACAAAAAAGGCATAAGATTTATTAGATCTACTAATTCTAACCAGGCTGAGATCATTGGGTATTTTAAGGTTTATTGTTCAGTCTAAGACAAGGTCAGTCTAGGACTTCCCTTAAGGCAAGCTCCCCAGGGACAGGGGCAAACTTGGGGATTCCATAAACAAAGCTGTCAAAGATTACAGTCTAATGACAAATATAAGCATGCCCAGCTTTGCTTTTTATCATGTTAAGTCTCAGTTGACTAGATTTAACCAGAATCCCAGATAGGTTCACAGAATTGAGAGCTTGGAGGTAGCTAAGGAGCAGAGCAGATGGAGAACCAGTCCTAGAGTCTGGAGAGCCTGGGTTCCAATGTGACCTAGTCGTATGACCCTGAACAAGTCACTTAACCCCCATCTCTTAGTCCTTACCACCCTTATCCCTTAGAATTGATACTAAGACAAATGAAGGGTTTAAAAAAAAGATTGAGAGCTTGAAGATTGCTTAACTCAATTTCCCCATTTTAGCAATGAGGAAAAAACAAGACCCTCCAAAAGTCCCATAATTCACTTAGATCACCCAAATGAGAAGTTATAAAGCCAGGCTTCCATCCCAATCAATCAGTCACTCAGTAAGTATTTAGTAAATGCCTCCTAGGAGCCAGGCATGGCTTTAGGTGTTCCAGATACAGGTAAAAAGAACAAGGCAATGCCTCTTCCTTGCAAGGAGTTTACACTCTAATATGAGGAGCTGACTTTCTTTCTTCCTTCAGAGGGCTCACCACTGGGTCAGCTAGGATGGTATTGTTGAAGTTCAAGTAAGACTGTGTGACCCTAGAAATGTCACTGTATGTAATCCTCACTACTCCCGGGTGGTTCTTCAATCTGAGTTGGGGGTGCGGGTCTGTGACCCTGGGAAAAACTAGATATCTATTTCCTCCAATCTTTGGTTTGCTTTGTAACCCTCTACAAGGCTAAGTTTTTACTGTTTTATTTTGTAAACCCTTTCATTTCTGCCTTAGAAATAACTCAGAGACAAAAGAGCAGTGAGGGCTCAGCAAATGGGGTTAAGTGACTTGTCCAGAAAATCACTTAGCTAGGAAGAGTCTGAGGTCAAATTTAAACCCAGGACTTCCCAACTCCAGGCTTGATGCTCTGTCTACTGTGCTATCTAGCCACCCAACTAATCCTATATTATGAAATGATCTAAGAACCAGGAGCCCCAAGGCATCAACAGTCTACCAAAGGGGTCCAGGATGGAGAAAAGGCAAAGAACCCATGTTTTGAAATGATAAATTGCAAGCCTAGAGATGGGAGATAAAATAAAAATAAAAAAAGAAACAGAAGGTAAGAGTTTTTTAAAAATAATTTTCTAAATTGCAAGTATTGGAGTGTTGAGGGGGATAGAAATCTGCAATCTGCATTGGTAGACGCAGTTCCCTCACCAGAGATTTCTCTAGAGCCCTAAAATCACAGGTCTAGTCCCTAACCCATCCTAGAAACAGCTTCAGTTTTGCTAGTATGTAACTGTGAATACTAGTATATAAATAGTATATATATGACAAAGCAGCTCAGGGGAGAGAATGTAGCTGGTCCTTGCTATGGTGGAGAAATGGGAGGAGACAGCAGAGAGTTGAAGCACGGAAGGTCAGGATGGTCAGCTTCTTCTAGCCTGCTTGGCACATTTCTTGGAGGCCCTCTCCTGCTACTACTGAGCTTTGTGGGCTTGGGGGTTGTTTTAGCTTCTTGTTTTGTTTTTTTACTTAGCACAGAATTGCTGCTGACCTAAAATTGAAGGCTTGGCTGCCCTGACTCAGCAGAATACAGATGTGTGAGCCCTGCTTGAGAGCTGGACAAACACAGACACACACAAGGGAACCCATCATCCCTGGGGCACGTGTCTGTGCTCCCAGCCATCCGCTTCCAAGCTGGCGTCAGTGAGCTTGAAAGCCTGATGATGGATAGCAGGTGTGCCAAAGCCCCTGGGGAGGGAGCTGATGGGGTTCTAGAAACGGAGGCTGATCTTGCAGCAGCAGCAGATACCCCCTATCTCCATAGGAGGGAGGGAGAGGGGCGTTAAAAGGTGAGCTTTATAGGGGCAGCCAATTGGCTCACGGGTTAGAGAACCAGGCCAAGAGATCTGGGGTTCAAATCTGGCCTCAGACACTTCCTAGCTGTGTGACCCTAGGGAAGTCACTTATCCCCATTGCCTAGCCCTTCCCACTCTTATACCTTAGAACCATGCGGATGGTCAGGTGAAATTTCTGAATGATGACAGATCTCATCTAGGAAGCTTTAGGGACAAGGCAGCAAAGGAAGAACTCAGGAAAAGTCTGAGGACTGCATCATGCCTGAGTTTGTCAGAACAGTGGCCCTTATGAAATCTAAGACGTTTCAGATAGTTCTAAGCACTAGAAACTTTTTTTTTCTTAAATAAAACCTAAAATCCGCTTCTCTGCAATTTTCATCTATTGTTCCTACTTATTATTATAATTCCGAATAATAATTCAATTTATGAACTGCTTTAAATTTTACAAAGTCCTACTAATGCATTGTTTTGGAGTTGTGAACTGATCTAACCATTCTGAAGGGCAATTTAGAACAATGCAGACTCTTTGATCCGGTAAAACCACTACTAGGTCTGTAACCTAAAAAGATCAAAAAAAGGAGGAAAGAACCTACTTGTTCAAAATATTTATAGCAGTTCTATTTGTGGTGGCAAAGAATGGGAAATTATACGGATGTTCATCCATTGGGGAACGGCGGTAGATGTTGGTGATGGAATACTATTGTGTTGTAAGAAATGATAAATGGGATGATTTCCGAAAGATCCAGAAAGACCTCCATGAACTGATGCAGAGTGAAATGAGCAGAACCAGGAAAACATCATACACAGTAACAGCAATATTATGCGATGATCAACTGTGAAAGACTTAGCTACTCTCAGCAATACAATGATCCAGGACAGTTCTGAAGGATTTATGACACAGAATGCTCTCCATCTGCAGAGGAAGAACTGATGGAGTTGGAATACAGATCAAAACATATGATTTTTCACTTTAGCTTATTTGGGTTTTTATTTGGGGGTGTTGGTTTTACATGAGTATTCTCTTAGAACAATGGCCAATATGGAAATCGGTTTTGCATGATAATATATGTATAACACGGATCAAATTGCTTGCTGTTTCCATGAAGGGTGAGGGAAGGAAGAGAGGGAAACAATTTGGATCATGTAACTTCAGAAAACTTATGTGGAAAATTGTTCAGTGTAGTTAGTAAAATAAAATAGCTTTCAAAAAAATTTACAAAGTCCTTTTGTCATAAACCCTATAAGGTAGGGAATTTATTGTTAACCCATTAAATAAATGAAAGACCTGATATTTATAACAGCTCTTTTTATGGTGGCAAAGAATTGGAAACTGAAGGGATGCTTATCAACTGGGGAATGGCTAAACAAGTTGTAGTATATGATTATGATGGAATTGTGCTATGAGAAATGATGAGGGAGATGGCTTCAGAAAAATCTGGGAAGACATATAAACTGATGCAAAATGAAGTGAACAGAACCAGTAGAACATTGTACACAGTTAACAGCAGTTTTGTAGGATGATCAACTATGAATGACTTAACTACTCTGAGCAGTACAATGATCCAAGACATTTTCAAAGCCCTCATGATGACAAATGCTATCCACCTCCAGCAAGAGAACTGAAGAAATTCGAATTCAAATTAAAGCATAATTTTTTTCACTTTATTTTTCTTGCTTTTCCTTTTGCAATATAGCTAATATGAAAATATGTTTTACATGATTTCACACTCATAATTGATATCACATTGCTTGCCTTCTCAGTGGATTGGGGAGGGGAGGGAAGGAAGTAGAGAATTTGGAACTCACAATTTTAAAAAGATGAATGTTAAAAATAAGTAAACAATAGACATAGATATACCTATATATATACATAAACATATCATAAAATAGACATAAATACACCTATATATACATATAAACATTTATGTCTATATGCCCACAATTGAAGAACCTGATGCTCAGGGAGATGATTTCATCTCTCTGATTCTTCACCTATAAGTCACTTGACTTGTCCAAGGTCATTTGGCTAGGTGATCTTCCCTTTGGATCTAAGTAGAAAAAGTTTCATCATTCTCCCATTTAAGTTAAAACCAGAGATCATGTCCATTCCCCCCATCTTTGGCATTTCAGAACGCTATCCAAGATTTTATTCTCCTTTGGTATTATGATTAAAATAATTAGAGAGACTGGTTTGGGGCATGAATATCAATTTATTGGTTAAGCTAGCATTATAATCAATAAAGTGATAGGGTGGTGGGCCCTTAAATGACCAAAGGCACCAAAGGCTCTCTAGGCAGATCTATTAATAGGGTATTAGGAGCTCATTATTCAACACCTCCCTTGAATATCCCAAGACATCCCTAATTGTTAAATAATTAATTAATGGGGCAGCTGGGTGGCTCAGTGGACAGAGAGCCAGGCCTAGAGATAGGAGGTCCTGGGTTCAAATCTGGCCTCGGACACTTCTATGTGATGCTGGGCAAGTCACTTAACCCCCATAGCCCAGCCCTTACCACTCTTATGCCTTGGAACCAGTACACAGTATGGATTCTAAGATGGAAGATTAAAAGTTTTTTTTAAATAGTTAATTAGGAGGTCCATCAAATTCAACCCCTCCTCATACCATTGATTATGGAGGTCACTGTAGACAGGAAGACAATCATTGTGTTCCTTTTCTATTAAACAAATTTTGCTAAAAGGAAAACATTCCTTGGAATTTCCAAGGAGAAAGAAAATATAAAAAGCAACAGATTGATGAGAATCTCTGACCCAGGACCCAGGCACAGGAATACACAGAAATTCTCTCTAACCATGACCCTGACATAGAAATGAATCCAGCCTATGAAAAATAAATTCTCACAGTAGCATCAGAGGAAGGGAGAGAAAGAGAAGGAAGGAGGGAGGGAGGGAGCATTGTCTTCCAGGATTCCTGCATCCCTCCTCACTGGCTACTTGAGATTTCAGTCAGGATATCAGGCCAGCCAAGGGGTGGCATCATGACCAACTGAAATAGCTATTGTCTTGTCTATCGATCGATAGCTCAGCAAGCTTGTGACAATGACAGAGAGGGAGAGAGGGCAGAGTCACCTGCTTTCCCTACATTTTCCTGTGGCTATAGGTATTTCTGGAGCTCACTAGGACAAGTGTGGAGTCCTAGGATCCAGCTTGTGAGGAAGGCCAGCCCGACTTCTGGTGTTCCTTAGCCTATGTAAGATGGTGTGGGTTGGTGCAATGTTTTGGAGCACAGGTTTTGGTGTCAATCAGCCATCAATTATTAGCTACTTCCTCTGTGCTAGGTACTGAGAGCTGGGAAAACAAGAAAAAAGCAAAAACAATTCCTGCCCAGCCAGAAGCCCTAGACTGAAATTTGCAATCTGTTCCTTCTCCCTCTTAGTTGTCTCATCTATAAAATAAAGTTGCATAATGTTTCCTTATTGAACTACATTGAATATATCCCAGCTCTGACATTCTCTGTTCTAAGCTCTGCCCCCCAGCCCTGACATTCTCTGTTCTAAGTTCCCTCTCAGCTCTGACATTCTCTGTTCTAAGCTCCCTCCCAGCTCTGACATTCTCTGTTCTAAGATCCCTCCCAGCTCTGACATTCTCTGTTCTAAGGTCTCTCCCAGCTCTGACATTCTCTATTCCAAGCTCCCTCCCAGCTCTGACATTCTCTGTTCTAAGGACTCTCCCAGCTCTGACATTCCTGTTCTCTGCTCATAGGTCTTTCCCATCACTGCCATGCCAAGATTCTATGGGGCTGAGGCAGAGAAGGGCACAGAGCTGGAAGCTGGGGACACTGAGTGTAAGCTTTGCCTCCTTCTCCGTTTAGTCATGGCCCTCCTAGCTTCCTACCCTTTAATCAGCTGAGAGTTAGGCAAGTCCAGCTGGTCCATGCAGGTGTGGAGGGGGAGGGACAGAAGGACATCAGGCAGCATCCCAGTGGGCTGGGCTGCATCGGCATCTCCCTCCCATGACAGGCCCAGGCGCTGAAGCCTGACAGCTGTATTTATTGTTCAGCTCTTGTAGAAGAGCTAATTACACAGGATGAAAATTTCACACCCACAGTGGAAAACTGGATTTGTTCAAACAAAGACGGGGAATGTTTAAATTAATACATGTAAACACATCTCTTATACAGGCCTTCTTAGACATAGACAAAGAGCCTCAGTGTGTGTGTGTATGTGTGTGTGTATGTGTGTGTATGTTTTCAGGGGGTGCTGGGAAATGATCATCAGTTCTCTCATCAGTAAAGCATTTTACCATTTACAAAGCATTGGCCAGTTCACTAAGTGCTCTACAGTTTATATGTCATAACTTGCAAAGTGCTTTCCACTTTACAAAATGCTTAATCTTTTATGAGGCACAGTTTACAAATCACTTTATAGTTTACAAGAGTTTTTTAATTTAAAATGCATTATAGGAGGCAGCAAGGTGGCTCAATGGATTGAGAGCCAGGCCTAGAGATGGGAAGTCCTAGGTTTGGATTTGAGATTTGATCTCAGACACATCCTAGCTGGGTGACCAGGGGCAAGTCACTTAACCCTCATGGCCTAGCCCTTACCTTACACAGCACTGAATCGAAGATGGAATTTGGGTGCTTTTTAATGCTTCATAGTTCTCTAGCATTTTAGAGTCTTTTCCCCTTATAGGCCCTCTTCCTTAGAGATTGGAGTAGAGGAGAGGGAGCTGATCTGAGGGCAAGTCATGTCTTGGACCTCTGCAGGCTATCTGACCCTGGGCAAGTCATTGCTATAGCTGTCCAAGGTGCCAACTTCTAGAGATAAAAGAAATGTCTTCCTAGACACTTTCTCTACCCCTAAAATCAGAAGTCAAGTCCTTCTTCCTTCACATTTTTCAAAGCTCTTTATGGTTTACAAAATACTGTACCATTCTCAAAATGCTCTATAGCTTACAAAATATTTCCCAGTTTACAAAGACTCTACAGTTGAAAAAGCCCTTTTCTGTTAACAGTGATTTGCCATTTACAGAACCCTTTGAAACTTACCCAAACCGTTCACAGTTTATAATTTACAAAGTGCATCACAGCTTGGGCAATGCTTTCGGGCCCGTTTTTCTTCTTGGAACCTCCTCCTAACTTTGTGCTTGGCAAGGGGTTATTATCCCCCTTTCACAGAGGAGGAGACTGAGGCCAAAAGCGGGAAGCTGGCTTGGCCAAAGGCACCGAGCCAAGGCAAGGGTGAGACCCAGAATATAGATCTTCAGATTCTCTGAGCTAATACCATCTTATCCTTGGGAAGAAAGGGAGTCCCGGGGGAGGTACAGGATTCCACAGGCAGCATCCAAAGCTACCCCACGGTGGGGGGGAAGGGTTTGGGGTCCCCAAGGCAAGAAGCATCTCTACTGTGGTAATGACAGTCGTTGCTAAGGCTCTTATGGAGAATTATGAGCTTTGTGCATGAAAAGTCTGGGGGTGGATTCCTAAATGCCGATTCAGATGAGCTTTCCTTGGTTCCTGGCTCTTGCCTCTCACTTCTATTTAATTCCCCCAAGATCTGATGTTCTCCTTTGTGCGCCACCCTCCTCCTGGCTCTGGCTGGGCTCCAGCTCTCCTCAGTGGGTGGGGACTTTTTGTTTCACGACTCTGAAAAATGAGGATGATTTTGGAGACAGTGGCATCTAGCTAAGATCCACGGAATCATCAGAAAACAGAAGCCGATGTCTTCCGGTGAATTAGAGGGAGCGATTAGCCCAAATGTAGCCTCGAAGGGCGACCCAGTAATTACTCTAAAATTGTGTTTTCATCAGGTGTCTCTCCCGATGAAGAGCTTTTTCATAGATGCCCATAGAATAACGTCTTCTTGGCCAGGCATTTGGGGCCCTTCTCACACTGACCTCAATCTTCCTTTCCAGCCATATCTTCCACCTCTCCCCTAATCTCTGATCAAATTGATTTCCTTCCTATTCCTCTAGGTCAGTGGTCCCCAAACTTTTTCGGCCTACCGCCCTCTTTCCAGAAAAAATATTACTTAGCCCCCTGGAAATTAATTTTTAAAATTTTAATAGCAATTAATAAGAAAGATAAATGCACCTGTGGTCATCACCGCACCCCTGGATCGCTGCAGCACCCACCAGGGGGCGGTGGCGCCCACTTTAGGAATCACTGCAGTCTAGATGAATTCATAAGATGATCTGGATTTATAGCTGGGAGTCTTTAAGCAGAGATTATATGATCATTTGAGTATATATATATATATGTATATATATATTATAGTGGATATTCCTTTCCTTTATAAATTTATAAATTATAAAAATATAAAAGAGATGGTAGGTCTTGGGTTCCAATGTGGCCTCAGATCCTTCCTGGCTATGTGACCTTGGGCAAGTCACTTCACCCCCATTTCCTAGCCCTTACTGCTCTTCTGCCTTAGAACCAATACACAGTATTGATTCTAAGACAGAAGGGAAGGGTTTAAAAATAATAAAAATAAGTTGGATTAAGGCCCTTTCAGCCCCTTCCAACTCTCAACTTCTATGATTTATAAAAATTCTTGGTTAGTCAATAAAGCATTTTTGGATGCAGCTGGGTGGCTCATTGGATTGAGAAGTAGGCCTAGAGAAGGGAGGACCTGGGTTCAAATCTGGACCCAGACAATTCCTAGCTGTGGGACTCTTAACCCCCATTGCCTAGACCTTACTGCTCTTCTACTCTGGAACCTATACTCATTATTGATTCTACAATGGAAAGTAAGGTTTAAAAAAAATTAAGCATCTTTCATATGACAGGCACTGGGTTAAATAATACAAAAAGAGGCAAAAAAAAATAGTTCCTGCCCTCAAGTTGCTCATAATCTAAGACATGTAAACAACTAGGTAGAGAAGCCATAGGAAGTTTGAGAAGGAAAAAAGTTTTGGAAAAGCCACTGTGGAAAATGGGGTAGTTGATAAGGAAGGTATAGGAGGATTGCCCAGCGACAAGGTGAGGTTGTATAACATTAAATTGTAGTGGACCCAGACAAAATGTTCTGTGATTTTTCTCCACCTCTATCCAAAAACTCACTTGTGGGAAAAAAGGTGGCAAACAGTAGGAATGATCCAAGGCTGAGCCTTGACAGGGCACACTTGCTGAAATCATAAAAGGGTTAGAGACTTAAGAGAAGATGACCTTGTAGAGTTGAATTGTTTCTCCCAGGGTTCAAGATAGGGAAAAGAGTAAAAAGAAGCAAATACAGGGGAGACAGCCTGGGAGAAAACTGAGGAATCAAAGTATTGGAGGTCATAGTATGGACAGAGTCAGGTTATGGTCAGATAAGGGAATATTGGAATTCTTAAATATGGAGGTAGTGTGTTTGTGAGTAATGGTAATATCAAGAGTATGACCGTCTTTGTGTGTGGCTGGGGTAGATTGGAGGAATAATTCATGGAAAGTGAGTAGGTTGAAGAATGGTTAAGGAGATTGAAAGAGAATTGATATGTATGTTGTGAAGATGAGATTAACTCTACCCTGCCCATTTTTAGATTTAATCACCAGAAGCACATACACCCTCCACTTATTCTTAAGTATGGGGAGGTATGAGACCCACCTGTGTAAAAGTGGGTGATGAATCAAAATCAACTGACTGCCCCCTGGTCAGTCTTAAGCAAAGCTTTAGCTGTAATTGCTACACATAAAGTGGGAGGAAAGCACAGGAAGTGATGAAAGGAATGGTCTTTATAAATTGCAAGAACCTTCTGTGAAAAGGACCTTTTTTCCTTGACCTGGACCCTGGAGGAGTTCTGGCTGAAGACCTTGGACTGCTTTATATTTCTCCTTAGAACTACCACGAGGGCAAGTGAAAAAGGCTGACTCCCTTCCTTGTTTTTTTTCCTGGAGGTACTAGCCTCCAGAAGGGGCCCCTTCTCTGGAAGAGGCCTCTTGGCTAAAACCCTTGTTAACTGACCCCTTAGACCCTCCTGGCTGGGACTACTGGAGCCCTGCCAGAGTAAGCCAGGGCTTGAGCACATAGTCTAGCTTGTTAAGTTAGATTTCTTACTCTGCCCTCTTCTCATTTCTCTACTTTCTCCCTTTCCCTCTATTTTATAAATAAATTACTAAAAATCATTTTGGAGTTAATTTTAATTCTTGGTGACCACACTCTGATAAATTAAGTCCAACCATAATTTTACCCTTTATATTGTTGAAAGTCTAGAATGAACTCTGAGGTACTACCTATCAAATTGGTCAATATGATAGTAAGGGAAAGTGATAAATGTTGGAAGGGATGTGGCAAAATTGGGACACTAATTCATTGTTGGTAGAATTGTAAACTGATCCAACCATTCTGGAGGGCAATTTGGAACTATGGCCAAAGGGCTATAAAACCATGCATAACCTTTGATCCTGTAATCCCACTAAGGGGTCTAAATACCAAAAAGATCATAAAAAAGGGGAAAGGGCCTACTTGTACAAAAACACTTATAGCAGCTCTTTTTGTGGTGGCAAAAAATTGGAAATTGAGGAGATGCCCATCAACTGGGAAATGGCTGAACAAATTGTGATTTATGATGGCAAGAGAATACTATTGTGCTGTAAGAAATGATGAACAAGATTATTTCAGAAAGAGCCAGAAAGACCTCCATGAACTGATTACGTACAGAAAAATAAGCAGAACCAGGAGAACATTGTAGACAGTAACAGCAATATTATACAATGATCAAATGAGAAAGATTTAGCTACTCTCATCAATGCAATGATCCAGGACAATTCTGAGGGACTTGAGAAAAAAAAATGCTTTCCACCTCTAAAGAAAAGAGCTATGGGAGTTGGATACAGATCAAAGCATACTATCTTTCACTTTGGTTTAAGTTTTATTTGGGGGTTTTTGTTTTATATGAACATTCTTTTACAACAATGACCGATATGGAAGTGTGTTTTGCACAATAATACATTTATAAACCAAGATCAAATTGCTTGCTATCTTTGAGAGGGGGGAGGGAAAAGAGGGAAAGAGACAATTTTGATCTTCTCACTTCAGAAAATATATGTTGAAAATTCTTATTACATGTACTTGGGAAAATAAAATGTCTTTGAATTTAAAAAAAAGTCTAGTATGAGGAGGAGATAAAAATTGTGATCTGAATACGAAGCTCTTTGGGGAAAGAAGGGAAATGTACTTGAAGTCTAAAGACAATAGTTACCAGGATTTTGATTGGGTGGTAAAGATAAACCAGAGGACCTGGAAGGAAGGGAGATTACTGAGTGATGGAGGTAGGAGAAGCTGGAAGTGGTAAGGAGGAGCAAGAAGTAATGCAGTTCTTCTGTCTCAACTAGTGAGCCATGAGGAATGAGTGAAGGTGCAGCCAGTACTGGAAAGAGTGGCTTGAGAAGCTGTATCATCAGGGAGGAGCCAACTTTCAGTGATTGCTAGAGGACACAAGGAATGGAAGAGGAAAAGACATTAGGATGAAGAGAAGTTTGTTGTCTGTGGAACAGGTATTCCAGAGGGCACAGTGGAAGTGGTAGGTGGCCTTTTGGTTGAGACTTTGGGTTGGGAGAGTTGAAGGGGATGAGAATAAGGAATTGGGTCTGTGGGAAGTAGAGAATGAGGTTTGGATGATAGTTTACAGGTGTTCAGGATCACAGGGACGTGTAGGATATGATCGGGACTGAGGATGTTCATCGTTGAGTGGAAGGCACCATTCCTTTTCCCAAAGAGGGCTGAAGATCAGTCTGGGGACAAGTGGAACAAGAGATGAAAGGCAGATGGTCAGATGGGAGGCTTCTTTCACTACTTCCCTCCCAAGAGTGAACAGTAAGTAGGAAACCATGCACAAGAGATGGAAGTTAAACCTGCAAAGCAGAAGATAGGAGTTCCACTGACTTTTCTTTTTCTTTTCCCTCAAGGGACTAGGGTAACAGGAATTGGAAGGCCTGAGGTCAAAGGGAAAGTCCATTTTTTTGGTTAGGAAGTTTCTCGATCCAAATCCAAGTTGGGAGATCAGGATGGAAGGAAGAGCTTGCCTTTAATAAATAGCCTTCCCTGGGGGAATTCGAATAGCAGGATATGAAAGGCTCCTGAAGACAAGATCTCCCTCTTCTCTTCTGAAGCTATAGATAAAGTGGGCACAGCAGGAAGTAGAAGTCTCCTAGCCTTCATCATACAGAGACCAGGAATAGAGAAGTGGCTTTGATTTTGTTGTTGCTGATAGGTATGCATAATAAAGGCAGAAATTAAAAAAAAAAAAGATCTAAGATGAAACTCCAAAATCCCCTAATCTTTTGGTTCTTTGCCCTGGGTTGATATATATATATATGCCTAGAGCATGGGGCATCAGTCAGGCTCTCTAAGGATGAATAATGACCATCAGGGGATGTGACAAGAGTTAAAAGAAATTTCCTAGCCTTCAGTCAGATAATTAGCTGGGACCAGTGACTTCCAGATAGAGAAGCAAGTTCAAAGGACACTCAGACTAAAGGATCCTGCTGGTTTCTACTGTCTAGCTGCCGCTTACATGTCCTTAGACTATATGATGTCAAAACTCTTTATTTTTGCCTTGCAAGGGAGAGGCTTACTAGCTGCTGTACCCCCAGCTTATGATAGCAGAGATAAGAGCTGACCCTTTAGAGGAAAGGATGCATGGTCAAAGGCCTACTTCATTGTTCAGTCATTTCAATTGTGTCCAATTCTTCATAACCCCATTTTTGAGGTTTTCTTGGCAGAGATCCTGGGGTAGTTTGCCATTTCCTTCTCTAGCTCATTTTACAGATGAGGAAACTAAAGCAAAGAGGATTAAGTGACTTGCCCAGGGTCACCCAGCTAATATCTGAGGCCAAATTTGAACTCTGATCCTCCTGACTCCAGACCTGGTGTGCTCTATGTACTGAGCCACCTAGCTGCCCTAGCAGATGGTAGCAAACAGCAGCACAGTGAACACTCCAGTGGAGAAGCCAGTGAGGATAATATGGCAACATGTACAACAATACGACAATGCCTAACAGAGAGCAGAGAGCATGGTGATGACATCACCAGAGGACACTAGCAATTCCCTAGCATCATATATGTATTCCTAGTAGGTATGCCCCCATATACACAGTCCTACGTCCTACCCATTCATATTCACTGGCTGTATCCATTCTTGATCTGTGTGTATTGTTTCCTTCGGTGATGAGTAGCCTCTGGGAAAGTACATTCCTGTGAGCTTGGGATCTTTTCTTCCAACAACTTGCTATGCTGGTTAATTAAACAATTTTTGATTTGAACTAAATAATGCTTTTCATTGGCTTGGGAAAAGTCAATGCACCATGTTGGTTCATTTTGCTGAATTGCCCTTTTTTTCTTTTTATTCTTTGTTCTAAGGGATAACTCTGATGGGAGAGGAAGAGGTATATATTGGATCACAAAGTAAGGTAAATACAAGAAATATCAATTCAGTGTTTTTAAAAAGGAAACACACCAGGGTGAGAGTGGAAAGCCTCAACAGCTATAGCTTTTGAGTTTGTCTTAAAACTCCTGAGTGTCTAGAAGCCTTGTAGGGGCACAAACGTGAGGAAATAGTCAGTGAGCTGATTCTAGAACCCAGGTCTCTGGCTCGCTGATTCAGCTATCTTTCCTTGAACCATTCTTTATTATAGACTCAGTTGGATGGCTCAATGGATAGAAAGCCAATCCTGGAGTCAGGAAGACCTGAATTCAAATCTGACCTCAGATTAAAATCTGACCCCAGATAATTCCCAGCTGTGTGACCCTGGGCAAGTCATTTAACCTCCATTTGCCTCAGTTTCCTCATGTGTATAACAAACTGGAGAAGGAAATGGCGAACCACTCCATTATCTTTGCCAAGAAAATCCCAAAAATGGAGTCACAAGGAGTCAGATACAAGTGAAATGATTCAACAACAACAAAAACTAAAAGAAAATAATAATAGCCAGCGTAGATATTGTTTTTTAAAGTTTGTGAAGTACTTTAACAAGTTATATCATTTTGATCCTCACAATGACCTTGGGAGATAGGTGCTATTATTATCTTCTTTTTGCAAAGTGGAAATGGAAGCACAGAGGTATTTAGTGACTTGCCTAGGGACACACAGCTAGAGAGTAAAGCAGAATCCGATTGCCTTTCAGACTATCTACTAGTCACCAAAATGGAGAAGAATAGAAAGAACTTAGCAGTAGTGAGCCTCATGAGATCTGGGGCTGTGTCCTCCTTAAATTTCAAGTTACTCTCTGTAAACAAGAGATGCTTAATGAATGTCTGACATCAGAACTGAGTTTCCTTGTTTTATTTATTTTAAGTAAAGCTTCTTCAGTTCCTTGTTGACATGAAGAGAAGAAGACAGGTAAAGAGAAAGCTGAGGATTTGAGGATGCAGGATTAGGAAGTTGTACATTTCTTTTTAAATTGTACATTTTAATTTAAATGATGATTAAAAGCTGAAAACAGAAGGAAAGATGTTTGTTTTCCATACCATAGGATGAGTGGAAGTTTCCATCTCCTGGCACGGATTACACCATAGACTCTATTATTGTTCAGTCATGTTTGACTTGACTCTGCATGACCCCATGGACCATCCAGAACACGCCAGGCTCTTCTATCCTCCATTATCTCCTGAAGTCTGTCCAGGTTCATGTTCATTGTTTCCATGACACTGTCTATCCATGGCACCTCATCCTCTACTTCTACCATCCCCTTCTCCTTATGTCTTCAATCTTTCCCAACATCAGAGTCTTTTCCAATGAGTTCTCATTCGGTAGTCAAAGTATTTAAACTTCAACTGCAGTATTTAACCTTTCAGAGAATAAAATGAATTAATTTCATTAAATGTTATTGACTGATTTGATCTCTTTGCTGTCCAATAGACTCTTAAAAGTCTTCTTTAGCACCACAATCCAAAAGCATTGATTTCTGGGGAGCAGCTAGGTGACTCAGTGGATAGAGATCGAGACCTGGAGAACAGAGGTCTGGGATTCAAATTTGGCTTCAGACATTGCCTAACTGTGTGACCCTGGGCAAATCACTTAACCTCAATTGCCAAGCCCTTACCACTCCAGAATATGTAGTATTGATTCTATGGCTCTCAGCTTTCCTTTATAGTCCAGCTCCCACAATCATGCATGGCTCCTGAACAAAATGGACCTTTGTCAGCTAGGTGATGGCTCTGCTTTTTAGTGTACCATTCCTATTTCCTATAGCTCTCTTTTCTGGGATCAAGCATCTTTTCCTTCATGGCTGCAGTCGCTGCCTAAGCCTTTGTAATTCTCAACAAGGAACATTTCCTCCCTGTCTCCCTCTCCAAGTTTTTAAATAGACTCCATTCTTCCTGACCTTCTGGGTTTGTATTTCCTAGCAGTCCTGGGAGAGCTGCCTGGAAACCTTCTAAGTGGGCTGGCTTGGTATTGTTGAGCCCAGTGAGTGAGTCCAGCGGATGGCCTCCCAGACCACTCAAGCAGCTGGCTACCTACTGTTGGGCCCTTGACCTGGCCCATGGCAGCTATGGGGATCATCTCCCACAACCAGCATTTTTAAAGCACTTGCAATGTGTCAGGCACTGAACATTTAAACAAAAGCAAAAACAGAGTCTCTGCCCTCCAGGAGCTCCCATTCCAGTTGAGGGAAAGAGAATATGGAATTAAATAGGATATATTCAAAGTAGAAGGAAGGTGGTTTCAGGAGAAAGACACTGAGGAAAGAGACTGGAAGAAACCTGCAGAAAGTGGGACTTGAGTTATCTGTGGCACAGAAAGAAGACTGGAGTGTTTGGAAAGCTGGGAAGGGGCCAGGTCCAGAAGGGGTGTAAATATTAAACAGTGGATTTTTTTATTTGTTGAGAGACCTTGGGAGGCCTAGAATGAACTGGGACCGACCTGCCCCTCTAGCAGTGTGGAAAAGTGAGGACTACTCATTTGGAGGCAAAAGGCCTAAGTTTGAATCCAGCTCTTCTTTTAACCATCTGTGAGACCTTGAGGAAGTCATTAACCTTTCAGGGTCTCAGTTTTCTTTTCTCTCAGTGAAGAGCCTGGTTTAAAGATGTCCAAGATATCTTAGGCAACCAGGTGACACAGTGGATAGAGCACCAGGTCTGGAGTTAGGAAGACTCACCTTCCTTAGTTCAAATCCAGTCTCAGATCCTTACTTGCTATGTGACCCTGCCCTGGGCAAGTCACTTAACCCTGTTTACCTCGGTTTCCTCATCTGTAAAATGAACCGGAGAAGGAAATGGCAAACCACACCAGTATCTTTGCCAAGAAAATTCCAAATGGAATTGCGAAAAATTGGACATAACTAAAAACAATGAAACAGACTTCTGTGTTAAGATGGCTGCAGAGTAGTTGCACAACTTTTACCCTCCCCACCACTGACCTGTACTATACCTCAAAAGAACAAAAAGGCCAAGTTCAGATGAGCGAAGGGACTCCACAATAGGGTGCAGCATTGAAGGTACATGGGATTTTGGCATTTCCAGGCTATAAGGGGGTTAATTAGCTTCCACCAAACCTCAAGCTGATCAAACCCTCCACCACCCCAGCTATGGGGTAGGATTCATAGCAAGCACCCTAGAATTAAAGCAGTGGGAAACAACCTTTAAGTTCTTAGCAGCTGATCAAGAGCATCCCCCAGAGCAGCTAGACCTGAAACCCCAGGAGGCTGAAAAGTGCACACCTTGGACTTAGAGAGGGGAGAAGGGAGTGGGCCTGGGGAGGCATACAGCAAAAACTGCAGACAGACTCAAAAAGTAGCCTTAGGCAAAAACCACTCTGTAGCTCCATACACAGAGATCCTGCCCTCTTCACCCAGACTTCTAAGCAAGAAACAGCAGAGTAATGGCTAACAAGGCTCAAGAAAAACCAACCAACAAAGAAGCAAAAAAAAAAAAATCCACAAACTCTAGATCATTTTTACATAGAAAAATCCAGACCACAGAACAGATAGCAGAGGAGGACAAACATGTAAACACATCCAAACCCTCCCAAAAAAATGAAAATTGGTCACAAGCTCTAGAGGAGTTCCAATCTAAGATCATGAGAGAGATGGAAGAAATCTGGCAAGAAAAGTGGGAAATAGTTCAAAAAGAAACAGTTTAAAAGGAAGAATTTCACAATTGGAAATTGAGGTTCATATGCCCAAAGAGTGCTAAAAGAATGCCTGCCCTTTGATCCAGCCATACCACTGCTGGGTGTGTACCCCAAAGAGATCATAGGGAAAAAGACATGTACAAAAATATTTATAGCCACACTCTTTTCTTTGTGGTGGCAAAAAACTGGAAAATAAGGGTATGTCCATCAATTGGGGAATGGCTGAACAAACTGTGGTACATGCTGGTGATGGAATACTATTGTGCTCAAAGGAATAACAAACTGGAGGAATTCCATGTGAACTGGAATGACCTCCAGGAATTGATGCAGAGTGAAAGGAGCAGAACCAGGAGAACATTGTACACAGAGACAGATACACTGTGGTAAAATCAAATGTAAAGGACTTCTGTACTAGCAGCAATGAAATGATCCAGAACAATTCTGAGGGATTTATGGAAAAGAACATTACCCACATTGAGAGGAAGAACTATAGGAGTGGAAACACAAAAGAAAAACAACTGCTTTAACACATGGGTTGATGCAGACACAATTTGGATGTAGACTCTTAATGATCACACTAGAACAATTATCTATAATATGGAAATAGATTTTGATCCATAACACAGGAAGAAACCAGTGGTAATGCTCATCAGCTATTGGGGGGTGAGGAGGAGAGAGCAAGAACATGAATCATGTAACCATGGAAAAAATTTTCTAAAAAATAAAAATAATAAAAATTTTAAAAAAAAGAAATTGAGGTTCAGAAATCAAATGAAATGATAAGCAAATTGAAGACCAGAAATGACCAGCTGGAAGCCATGAAGAGCCAGATAGACAAGATTGAAAAGGAAAACCAACAGATTATAGCCAAAAATCAGTCTTTAAAGGCTAGAATTGGGCAAGTGGCCTCACAAGACAGCAAGAATTAATAAAGCAAAGTCAAAAGACGGAAAAAATAGAAGAAAACATGAAATATCTCAATGGGAAAATGACAGATCAAGAAAACAGGTCTATAAGAGACAACTTGATAATTATTGGTCTTCTGGAACAATCAGAGACAAATAGAAATCTAGATATCATACTACAAGAAATTATCCAAGAAAACTGCCCTGATATCCTTGAACAAGAGGGCAAAATAGACATTGAAAGAGCCCATAGAATACCCTCTATAATAAATCCTCAAAAGACAACCCCCAGGAATGTAATAGCCAAATTCAAAAACTTCCAAGTTAAGGAGAAAATATTACAAGAAGCCAGAAAGAGACAATTCAGATATCAAAGAACACCAATCAGGATTACACAGGATCTGGCAGCCTCCACACTACAAGACCTCAAGGCTTGGAATATAATATTCAGAAAGGCAAGAGAACTGGGTCTACAACCAAGGATCACCTACCCATCAAAACTGACTATATACTTCCAGGGGAAAGTATGGGCATTCAACAAAATAGAAGATTTCCAAGTATTTGCAAAGAAAAGACCAGGACTAAATGGAAAGTTTGATATCCAAACACACACACAAAAAAAGAGAAACATGAAAAGGTAAATAAGAAAGAGAGGGGAAAGAAAAAGATATTTTTAAAGGTTCTTCTTTAAGGGCCTTCAATAAGATCAAATTACTTATATTCCTATATGGGAAAATGTTATTTGTAATTCTTAAAAACTGTACTCACTATATATAGTTCTTCTATACATAGGGAAATGTTGGGTACTAAGTGGTCTGAGATGATACACACAAAAAAAGAAAAGGAAAGGGAAAAAAAGAAAGAAAATGGGTGGGGGAATAGAAGATGGCACCAAGAGAAACTTAAAGGTATGAGAAAAATAGGATAATCTATACCACACAAAGAGGCATATGGGAAGGAGAATGGGAAGGGAAGAATACTATTATAAGAAGGAGAGGAAGAGAGTGTTAATAGGTAATACTTAAACCTTACTCTCAGAGGAATCAGTTCTGAGGGGGAAGAGCAGCTAGAACCACTGGGGTAACCAATTCTATCTTACACTACACAGGGAAAAGCAGAAAGGAAAAACCAAGGGGGGAGTAGGGCAGGGAGTACATAAAGGGAGGGAAAGAGAGGGGGGAGGGAATCTAATTGACCCTAAAAAACATAACAAGAGGGGAACAAAAAGGGAGGGGACGGAAAGGGAAGTAAAATAAGGGTGGGAATTTGGGGGACTGATTAAATGCAAACCATTGGTTTAAAAGGAAATAGCAAAAGAAGAAAAGGCAGAATTAAGAGAAGACTTCAAAATGATGAGGAATACACGAATGACAATCATAACTCTGAATGTGAATGGGATGAACTCGCCCATAAAACGGAAGCAAATAGCAAAGTATAGAATAGCAGAGAATAGAATCCAAAAGCCTACCATATGTTGTCTATAAGAAACACACATGATGGGCAGCTGGGTAGCTCAGTGGATTGAGAGTCAGGCCTAGAGATGGGAGGTCCTAGGTTCAAATCCGGCCTCAGACACTTCCCAGCTGTGTGACCCTGGGCAAGTCACTTGACCCCCATTGCCCACCCTTACCACTCTTCCACCTAGGAGCCAATTCACAGAAGTTAAGGGTTTAAAAACAAAACAAAACAAACAAACAAACAAAAAGAAACACACATAAGGCAGATAGACACATACAGGGTGAAGGTGAAAGGATGGAGCAAAATCTATTGGGCTTCAACTGAGAAAAAGAAGGCAGGAGTTGCCATCTTGATAACTGATAAAACCAAAGTAAAAATAGATCTGATCAAAAGAGATAGGGAAGGTAATTATATGCCGATAAAAGGCAGCATAGAGAATTAGGAAATATCAGAAACATCTATGCATCAAATGGTATAGCATCCAGATTTCTAAAGGAGAAACTAGCAGAGCTCAAGGAGGAAATAGATAGTAAAACAATACTAGTAGGATACTTGAACCTTCCCATATCAGATCTAGATAAATCAAACCAAAAAATAAATAAGAAAGAGGTAATGGAGATGAATGAAATCCTAGAAAAATTAGAGTTAATAGATATGTGGAGAAAAATAAATAGGGGCAAAAAGAAATACACTTTCTTTTCAGCTGCACATGGTACATTCTCAAAGAATGACTGTGCACTAGGACATAGAAATATGGCAAACAAATGCAAAAGAGCAGAAATAATAAATGCAACCTTTTCAGATCATAATGCAATAAAAATAATAATTAGTAAGGGCATATGGAAAGGCAAGTCAAAAACTAATTGGAAATTGAATAATATGACTCTCCAAAATCAGTTAATTAAAGAACAAATCATAGAAACAATTAATAATTTCACTGAAGAGAATGACAATGATGAGACATCCTACCAAAACCTGTGGGATACAGCCAAAGCAGTACGTAGGGGGAAAAATTTATATCCTTGAGTGCATATATTAACAAATTAGGGAGGGCAGAGGTCAATGAATTGGGCATGCAAATCAAAAAACTAGAAAGGGAACAAATTAAAAACCCCCAGATGAAAACTAAATTAGAGATTATAAAAATTAAAGGAGAAATTAATAAAATTGAAAGTAAAAGAACTATTGAATTAATAAATAAGACCAGAAGCTGGTACTTTCAAAAAAAAAAAAAACAAATAAAATTGACAAAGTACTGGTCAATCTAATAAAAAAAAGGAAAGAAGAAAACCAAATTAACAGTATCAAAGATGAAAAGGGAGACCTCACCTCTAATGAAGAGGAAATTAAGGCAATCATTAAAAACTATTTTGCCCAATAATTTGGCAATATAGTAATCTAGGTGATATGAATGAATATTTACAGAAATATAAATTGCCTAGATTAACAGCAGAAGAAATAGAATACTTAAATAATCTCATATCAGAAAAAGAAATTGAACAAACCATCAAAAAACTCCCTAAGAAAAAATCCATAGGACCAGATGGATTCATAAGTGAATTCTATCAAACATTCAAAGAACAACTAATCCCAATACTATGCAAATTATTTGACATAATAAGAAAAGGAGTTCTACCAAATTCCTTTTATGACACAAATATGGTACTGATCCCAAAGCCAGATAGATCAAAAATAGAGAAAGAAAACTACAGACCAATCTTCTTAATGAACATAGATGCAAAAGTCTTAAATAGAATACTAGCAAAAAGATTCCAGCAAGTGGTCATGAGGGTTATTCATTATGACCAGATGGGATTTATACCAGAAATGCAAGGATGGTTCAAAATTAGGAAAACCATCCACAAAATTGACCATATCAACAAACTAATGAACAAAAATCACATGATTATCTCAATAGATGCTGAAAAAGCCTTTGACAAAATACAATCCCCACTCATACTGAAAACACTAGAAAGTATGGGAATATAAGGGTCTTTCCTAAAAGTAATAAACAGTATATATCTTAAACCATTAACAAGCATCATATGCAATGGGGACAAATTAGAAGCATTCCCAATAAGATCAGGAGTGAAACAAGGATGCCCATTATCACTTCTTTTATTTAACATTGTACTAGAAACACTAGCAGTAGCAATTAGAGAAGAAAAAGAAATTGAAGATATTAAAATAGGCAATGAGGAGACCAAGCTATCACTCTTTGCAGATGATATGATGGTGTACTTAAAAATCCTAGAGAATCAACTAAAAAAACTAGTGGAAGTAATCAACAACTTTAGCAAAGTTGCAGGATACTAAATAAATGCACATAAATCATCAGCATTTCTATATATTTCCAGCACATCTCAGTGGCAAGAGTTAGAAACAGAAATACCATTCAAAATCACCTTAGACAATATAAAATACTTAGGAATCTATCTGCCAAAACAAACACAGTAATTATATGAACATAACTACGAAACACTTTCCAAACAATTAAAACTAGATCTAAACAATTGGAAAAACATTGATTGCTCATGGATAGGATGAGCAAACATAATAAAAATGACCATTCTACCCAAACTAATTTATTTATTTAGTGCCATACCTATCAACTACCAAAAAACTTTTACTGAAGTAGAAAAAACTATAATAAAGTTCATTTGGAATAACAAAAGATCAAGAATATCAAGGGAAATAGTGAAAAAAAAAAGTGAAGGAAGGTGGCCTAGCACTACCAGATCTTAAACTGTACTATAAAGCATTAGTCATTAAAACATTATGGTATTGGCTAAGAGATAGAAGGGAGGATCAGTGGAATAGACTAGGGGTAAGTGATGTCAGCAAGATAGTCTATGATAAACCAAAAGAGCCCAGGCTTTTGGGACAAAAACCCACTATTTGACAAAAACTGTCGGGAAAATTAGAAAACAATATGGGAGAGATTAGGTTTAGATCAACATCTCACACCCTACACCAAGATAAATTCAGAATGGGTGAATGATTTGAATATAAAGAAGGAAACTGTAAGTAAATTAGGTGAACACAAAATAGTATACTTATCAAATCTTTGGGAAAGGAGAGATTTTAAAACCAAGCAAGAGTTAGAAAAAATTACAAAATGTAAAATAAATCATTTTGATTACATTAAATTAAAAAGGTTTTGTACAAACAAAACTAATGCAACCAAAATTAGAAGGGAATCAACAAATTGGGAAAAAAATCTTTATAACAAAAAACCATGATGAAGGTCTAATTACTCAAATTTATAAGGAGCTAAATCAATTGTACAAAAAATCAAGCCATTCCCCAATTGATAAATGGGCAAGGGACATGATAGGCAATTTTCAGATAAAGACATCAAAACTATCAATAACACATGAGAAAGTGTTCTAAATATCTCATAATTAGAGAAATGCAAATCAAAACAACTCTGAGGTACCACCTCACACCTAGCAGATTAGCTAACATGATAGCAAAGGAAAGTGGTGAATGTTGGAGGGGATGTGGCAAAATTGGGACATTAATGCATTGCTGGTGGAGTTATGAATTGATCCAACCATTCTGGATGGCAATTTGGAACTATGATCAAAGGGCTTTGAAAGACTATCTGCCTTTTGATCCAGCCATAGCACTGTTTGGTTTATACCCCAAAGAGATAATAAGGAAAAAGACTTGTACAAAAATATTTACAGCCGCGATTTTTGTGGTGGCAAAAAACTGGAAAACGAAATGTCCTTCAATTAGGGAATGGTTGAACAAACTGTGGTATCTGCTGGTGATGGAATACTATTGTGTTCAAAGAAATAAAGAACTGGAGGAATTCCATGTGAACTGGAATGACCTCAGGAATTGATGCAAAGTGAAAGGAGCAGAACCAGGAGAACATTGTACATAGAGACTGATACACTGTGGTACAATCGAATGTAATGGACTTCTCTACTAGCAGCAATGCAAGAATCCAGAGCAAGGCTGAGGGACTTATGAGAAAGAAAACTAGCCACATTCAGAGGAAGAACTGTGGGAGGAAAAACATAGAGGAAGAACAACTGCTTGAACACATGAGCCAATGAGGATATTATTGGTGATATTGACACTAAATGATAACTCTAGTCCAACTATCAAATATATGGCATTAGATCTTAATCAATGATATATGTAAAACCCAGTGGAATTGTGTGTTGGCTACAGTGGGGCGTTGGGGGGGGGGGAGAGGGAAAGAACATGAAACATGTAACTATGGGAAAATATTCAAAATAAAAAATTTAAATTAAAAAATAAATAAAGTGAAAATATGTAAATAAATAAAGATAATAGAACGATTAACAAGATTCCTTGGAGTTCAAAATCCTGTGAAACCAACTTTTCATCTTCTAATAGGGAATAACCTAATGACAAAATGCTGGTATTTAAGTTAAATTGACTAGGAAAAAAAGGGAGAAGGAGAAAATAGTCTTAAGGCCCTACACAGTCATGCCCTAGATGCCACACAGAGACAAAGCTCTGGGACTCTGGGAACACTGTCTTTGGGCAAAAGCACTGCAAAAGGGGATTTTGCAATGAGCTGAAGAACTTGGAGTCTTATATACCTTTGGGAGAATAGAGGACAGGGGGGTTCAATTGATTGGCTTTACAATGGACACAAGGAAAGGAGGATTCCATCCAATAGCTGGACTACCTGGGAAAGGCCAATGCTTTACAATGGGAACAACTTCCAAGACAAAAAGACATTTAAGCTTTACTTAGATCTACTAATTATATCCAAGCTGAGATCTTTGGGTACTGTAAGGTTTATTGTTCAGGCTAAGACAAGGTCAGTCTAGGACTTCCCTTAAAGCAAGTTCCCCAGGGACAGGGGCAAACTTGGGGATTCTATAAACAAAGTTGACATATATATTATATGAATGGAAACTCATCCTATTCCTGGTGACATAATGGAAAGATTCGGAGGCCCCCTGGATTCAAATCCCAGTTCTGATACTTACTGGCTATGTGACCCTCTCTTGCGAGGCTCTCTGAACCTCACTTTTCTCTTCTATAAAATGGGAATGATAGTAACTATACTACTTACCTTATACTATCTACCTTATAGACCTAAAGGCTCTATAGAAATAAGATGTAGAATATCAGCCCTTGTAGGGAGGGATGGTCTCACTTCTGTTTTTGTGCATCCCGAGTTCCTATCCCAGCTCCTAGCATAGATATATAAGCAAATCTATACACACAAACATATATGCATACATACATACACACATGTATATAGCTAAACACATCATAAATGTATGTTGGTTGAGTGCAAGAATCTAATATTTCTCTAGTACATACAGCCTCAATACTCATAGAACGCATGGATGCTGGTGCCGAGCTCGGTGTTAATTGGTTGTTTCAGTCCTGTCTGACTCTTTGTGACCCCATTTGGGGTTTTCTTGGCAAAGATATTGTAGTAGTTTCCCATTTTCTTCTCCAGTTCATTTTACAGTTGAAGAATCTGAGGCAAATAGTGTTAAGTGACTTGCCCAGGGTCACACAGCTTGTAAGGGGCTAAGGCTGGTACCCAGTTGCCCTGAACTATTGGCTGACCCTCAAACCCGACAATCCATCTTCCATCTTTTTTCCTTTTGACCTGAGTCTACAGCCATGCCTGGAATGCAAGGTACCCCTCCCTTGATTCAGTCAGGCAGACAGTCTGCATTTGTTAAACACCCACTTTATGCCAGGCACCATGCTGAGCTGTCTCTCAGAACTGATCCCCATTGTCCTTCAGTCTTCAGTTTAAATCCCACCAACCCCAGAAGGGTTTTTCTTTTCTACCACTCCCATCCTCACCCCAGAGTCTTCCCTTCTAAGATTTCCTCTCATCTGTTCCCTATGTAGCTCCTATGTTCTTGTTCATTTACAGGTTGGCTCTTTTATTAGAATGTAAGCTCCTGGGGGGCAGCTGGGTAGCTCAGTGGATTGAGAGCCAGGCCTAGAGACGGGAGGTCCTAGGTTCAAATCCGGCCTCAGACACTTCCCGGCTGTGTGACCCTGGGCAAGTCACTTGACCCCCATTGCCTACCCTTACCACTCTTCCACCTATAAGACAATACATAGAAGTTAAGGGTTTAAAATTAAAAAAAAGAAAAAAGAATGTAAGCTCCTGGAAGGCAGGGCAATTTTCTGGGAATCAAAGCACAGTGCCTGGCTTCATATATGCTCATTGATTGATTGCTTGGAAGGTCAATGAGCAGAGTATTGAGGTGAGGGATGCTCCTTCCCTCATTTTGAATTCTGATACTAGCTCTAGGCTGAGTCTTCTCTCACTCTATCCCAAGACTGACTTCTGACCCTGGTCTCATGCTAAGCCTTGATCCTGGTTCTAGACCAAGAATTCTTTTTTTTAATGTCCTTACCTTCCATCTTAGAATCAATACTAAGTATTGTTTCCAAGACAGAAGAGTGGTAAGGGCTAGGCAATGGGAGTTAAGTGACTTGCCCAGGGTAACACAGCTGGGAAGTGTCTGAGGCCATATCTGAACCCAGAACTTTTTATCTCCAAGCCTGGCTCTCAATCCACTGAGCTACCCATAGCCCCTTAGACCAAGCATTCTTTTTTTAATTGTTTAATTAATTAATTAATTAAGTATATTTTTCCATGGTTACATGATTCATATTCTTTCCCTCCCCTCCTCCCACCCCCCTCCATAGCCAATGAGCAATTCCCCTGGGTTTTACATGTGTCATTGATCAAGACCTATTTCCATATTATTGATATTTACACTGGTGTGATCGCTTAGAGTCTACATCCCCAGACATATCCCCATCAACCCATGTGATCAAGCATTTGTTTTTCTTCTGTGTTTCTACTCCCACAGTTCTTCCTCTGAATGTGGGTAGCGTTCTTTCTCTTAAGTCCCTCAGAATTGTCCTGGGTCATTGCATTGCTGCTAGTACAGAAGTCCATTACATTCAATTTTACCACAGTGTATCAGTCTCTGTGTACAATGTTCTTCTGGTTCTGCTCCTTTCACTTTGCATCAATTTCTGGAGGTCATTCCAGTTCACGTGGAATTCCTCCAGTTCATTATTTCTTTGAACACAATAGTATTCCATCACCAGCAGATACCACAAATTGTTCAGCCATTCCCCAATCGAAGGACATTCCCTCATTTTCCAATTTTTTGCCACCACAAAGAGTGAGGCTATAAATATTTTTGTACAAGTCTTTTTCCTTATGATCTTTTTGGGGTAGAAACTCAGCAGTTAGACCAAGCATTCTTAACCCTTGAAGGGGCTATGGGTAGATTTGAGGGGGTCCATAAACCTAGATGGGAAGAAATTATGTTTTATTTTCATTTACTGTTAACTACAATTTAGCGCTTACTTCAATTATTTCAAAATGTGGTTCTGAGAAGAAAGCACTCCATAGATTTCACTATAACAGCAATAATAATAACTAGCCTTTATATAGGGCCCACTTTATGTCTCAGGCAGATAGAGCCTCTAGCCTGGATTCAGAAGTTCGAATTTGGCCTCAGACACTTTCTAGCTATGTGACCCTGGGCAACTCCCATTGTCTAGTCCTTACCACTCTTCTACCTTGGAAGTGATATTCATTATCTATTCTAAAAAAAAGTTAAGGGTTTAAAAGAAAATTTAAAGCAGACTGGGATTCATAGGCATTGTGACTGCAGGCTCAGGATAGCCATGAGCAAGCAAGCACCTCCGAGGCAGACAGGCCCCTTTATTTTTTTTCTGATGCCCCAGACCATGGAGAGGCCTCAAAAGGGGATTACAGGGACTGTCCTGGTTTGTGCTAACAGGCAGGAAAATCCTTCGAGATCCAGCCATCCTGTCAGCATTTATTTGTACTGCCTGCTGTGAGATAGGTCAGTCCATTCACAAACAATCCTGACAGAGAGTTACTTTACATGGACCCTGCTTGAAATAAAGAATGAACTGATGTCAATAGCACAACCACACAGGGCAAACTAAGCTTGACCCACCTCCTCTTATGTGTCAGCCTCTATCTGTCCTCTTTCTTTCCTACCATCCCCAATTCACTACCTTATATCTGTAAAATCACAGGCTGATATTCATTCATTCATATATTTATGGGTACATTCATTTTTCCAAAATAATGTTTTTTAAACTCATACTGTGTATTTTAATTCAATACTTTGCATTGGTTCCAAGTCAGAAGAACAATAAGGGCTCAGCAATTGGAGTTAAATGACTTGACAAGGGTTACATAGCTAGGAAGTATCTGAGGGTAGATTTGAACCCAGAACCTTCCATCTTTAGGATTGGCTCTCAATCCACTGAACTACCTAGCTGTCTCAGGACTAGGTAATCCTTAAAATGCTTCCTATGATCCTTTGATTGCTTCAGGGGCCAAAAAATTCCACCCAGATTAGCAGCTTCCAAAATATCCTTCAACCCTATATGGTGTCCTCCCCCCCTCCCCCCCCAAAGATGGAGGACTAGATCTGGAGTCAGCAAGTCTTGGGTTCAAATTTGGATTCAAATACTTAGTAGCTATGTGACCCTGGGCAAGTCACTTAACCGCTGCTTGCCTCCATTTCCTCAAAAGTAAAACCAATAAGACAATAAGGGAAAGTTATAAATGTTGGAGCAGGTGGGGCAACATTGAGTGTGAAGTGGAAATTTAAGGAAACCTTGAAAATATCAAAGTACAACCATTAAAAAAGGGGGAAACTATCTTTAAAATAGAATGTATTTATAGAGAGAGAAACAAAGGGCACTGCCTCAAGTCATGGAACTTTGGACAAATGCCCCCAAAACTTTAAAGAGAGAGAGATCAGGCCATTGTCTGCCTTGGACTCACCAGAGACAGACTCTGATGCTGTGCTCCAGATACAAAAATGTCCTTGGGTTAACAGAGACACTCCCAATTTATAGGAAAATACAAATGGGTGAGTCTGAGACCTCCCTTGGGGTGAATTGTCAGGGGACAGGGGCACACTTGAGACTCCCAAAAATCCAGTTATCACTGAGCAATACAATGATCCAGGATGATTCTGAATTATGATAAAGAATGCTGTCCATCTCCAGAGAAAGAACTGCAGGATTTGGACTGCGGATAAAAGCATGCGATTTTTCACTTTAATTTATTTTTTTATTTGGGGGCTTCGGGTTTTCTATGAGTATTCTCTTAAAGCAATGACCAACAAGGAAATATATTTTGCATGATAATATATGTATAACCCAGATCAAATTACTTGCCATCTTCTAGAAGGGAGAAGGAAAGGTGGGAGGGAGACAAGTTGAATCTTACCATTTCAGAAAACCTATATGGAAAATTGTTATTAAATGTAATTGGGAAGATCAAAATCTTTGAGTGCATTTTTAAAAAAACCAATAAAATGGGGGCAGCTGGGTAGCTCAGTGGATTGAGAGCCAGGCCTAGAGACGGGAGGTCCTAGGTTCAAATTTGACCTCAGACACTTCCCAGCTGTGTGACCCTGGGCAAGTCACTTGACCCCCATTGCCTACCCTTACCACTCTTCCACCTATGGGTCAATGCACAGAAGTTAAGGGTTTAAAATTAAAAAAAAAATTAAAAAAAAAAAACCAATAAAATGAGTATTATGATAATAGTACCTCCCTCAGAGGGTTATCTTGAGGATCAAATGAGATAATATCTATACAGCACTTAGCCCAGTGTATGCGTTTAATAAGTGCTTATTCCTTTCCCCTTCTTCCTTCCTCCTTCCCTCCCCTATTCAGTGAATTACCAAGTGTCAACAGTTCTACCTTCCCAATGCACCTGTGCCCTTCCGGCTCCTCCTGTGGCTACCAGCCTGAATCAGACGCTTCTCACCTCTCTTAATGAGACTTCCCAACTGACAAAATAATACTCCCAAAGTACAAGCTTGCCCTTTAACACCTCTCACTAGAGCTATTGCCACAGACTTCTAACTGGATTTCCTGCATCGATTTTCTCCCTTCTGCAATCCACTTTCTACATAGCTGCTAACCTGATGTTTCTGGATCACAAGTTGGACCATGTACTCCCCTGATCAGGAAGCTTCTCCTCCATCGCCTTTAAGATCAAAAACAAATTTCTCTGTTTAAAGTTCTCCCCAGCCTGGCTTCATCCTCTTTCTCTAGATTCCTCTGACCAATTGGACTTATTGACAATTCACTTTCCACACATTCCCTTCTCCATCCTACATATCTTTTGCATGTTCTCTTGTCCATCCCGGATACCCTCACAACTCACCGGCACCTTTATCGGAGACAACGTCCTTCAAGAAACCTTTCCTGATTCCTCTAAAAATGGTACCTTCCTCCCAGTCACCATATTCTTTTGACATGGTTCCTTTTTTTTTTTTTTATTTCTCCAAGAACTTGTATTCCCCTGACTGAATGGAAGCTCCTCCAGCAGGGACTGTCTTCCTTTTGTGTTTGTATCTGAACATCTAGCACAGTGCTAGGCACAATGGTTAGCACCTAATAAATCAGGGGTCAGCAACGTATGGCTCTCGAGCAATATCTGGCTCTTTTGAGGGCCAGATACGGCTCTTTCTGCAGGAGCCATAAAGTCCTTTTTTTTTTTTCAGGCTCTGTTACAGGAGCGGCACTGTGAGCACTGTACGGCTCATGAAATTACATTTTAAAAAATGTGGCATTTATGGCTCTCATGGCCAAAAAGGTTGCCGACCCCTGTAATAAATGATTATTGATTACATAATTGTTACACTCTTGCCCAAGAATGTTGAGTCTCCCTATGACTATTAGTGTATATATATATATATATATTAGTGTATATATATTAGTGTATATATATATATTTTTTTTTTTTTAAACCCACCAACTCCTCTGCTTCTACCTGGATTTCCTGCATCCCCGCCATGAACTCCCACCCCACACCCATAAACTGGATTCAGCCTCTTTCCAAGCCTTATTTCACATGACTGCCTTTGAGCAAACCTGCTCAAGCATCCCTGACCTCTTTCATTTTCTGTGACTATCCTCACTTCTGTTTCCTGGAATCCTAGCTTTTTTGAAGGGTTGACTCATAACCCACTTCCTAGGGAAAGCCTTTCACAGTCCCCCAGCTCATCTGTGTGTTTATCTATTGCATTTCGCCAACAGAATGTAAAATCCTTAAGAATACAGGTTGTTTCTGATCCCATTCTAACTGGGGAAGAGCTAGAATAACCAGAGATACCTAATTCCTGGGCCAAAGGTCCTCCCTATATACCATGTTGCCTACCTTCAAAGAGCCTATAACCATTTTAGGGAGAGAAAGATTAGAGGTAAGAAGTCTTATGCACATAAAATGATCAAACATTAGGTGAGAAAAGTCCCAATTTTACTAACCTAATTTTTAAAAGTTCATTGATAAATTTGGGGTTTTTATGAGACATAATTTCTTGATTTACTCCCCCCCCTTCCTGAATCTTCATCCCAAATTCCTTGAAATCGAGAAAAACTAATAACAAAAATGTAGGAAAGGAAAGAAATATGTTTCATCACCTATAATCCACTCCATTTTATGGATAAAGAAACTGAGGCTTATGGTCAGGACTGAGATTGGAACTCAAGTCCCCTGCATTTCAGGGCAATTTCTGTCTCTCTTCCTCCTCCACTTTGCTTTTTTCTTTCCCTTTCTCTTTCCTTTCTCTTTCTCTCTTACTGTCTATCTTTCTCCCTCTCTCTCCCCTTTCTCTTTTGCTCTCTTTTTCACTATCTGTCTCTCTCCTCTCTTTCCTTCTCTCTGTCTGTCTCTGTCTCTCTCTCTCCTTTTTCATTGTCTGTCTCTTCTCTTTCCTTCTCTCTGTCTCTGTCTCTCTTTCTGTCTCTCTCCCCTTTCTGTCTCTCTCTCCTTTTCACTGTCTATCTTTCTCTTCTTTCCTTCTCTGTCTCTGTCTCTCTTTCTGTCTCCCTCCTTCTCTCTGTCACCCTGTTGCCTTCTTGATGTTTCTCTATAAGCATTTGCTAATCTTTGACCAAAGGCAAAACTTACAGGTGTACAGCAATGGCAGAAGACCGTACAGTCTCATAACCCAGGCCCCCTCCCCCAAGTAAGCACAACAAAGGGCTGGGTTGCTGCCAGAGGGCCAGCATGAAGGGCATGCTCAGTTAAGTGCCTGCTCCCGGAAGGCCGTTTAATCAGCTTTAAAAAGGCCTATTTCTCTTCATCAGCTTTGCCAGTGTTAGAGACTGTTTCCTTGCAAGACTGTGCCAGGAGTCAGGGACTGGGTCTCTCAGAGCTTCTTGCTCTCCCATAGAGAGGCCACGTGGCAAACGTCTGGTCCCTAGGAGCCAGCAGGTCCTTAGTTACTCACCTCCAGGCCTGCTGGATGGCAGGTTTGAACAGCATCCAAGGCTCTGCTTCTTTCTCCTGAAAGGCGATCTTTGTGCTCAGCTCTCTGGGCCCCACTCATACAGACCCCAGAATACAGAATGAGTTGTGGTGAGTCTTTGCACCTTCACCCAGCCTTAGGATGGCTTTTCAGAAATCTGCCAACAATAGCATTCATTTGCCCTATGGACTTGGTGCTTGATCTTTCCCCTGTCTGGATCTCAATTTTCTCACCTGTAAAATGAGGTTGAACTACATGATTTTCAAGGTTCCTTTTGCCTCTGAAACCTATGAAAATTTCCATTTCTAATCCTTACTTTTCTCATCTGTCAAATAACCTTATCTCAGCCATCCTGTGATCTAGAAGCCAGGGCTCTGTCACTAATAATAATATGCTACCCTGGGCAAGTCAGGTCTCTTCTTTGAGCCTCAGTTTCTCCTTAGATAAAATGAAGGGACCAAACTAGGTGGGCCTCTCCAATTCTGATAATCTATGGCCACAGAAACAAGAAGAGAAAATAAGATAGCATATGGGGAAAGAGCAATGACTCATTATTTCCTATGATGGTAAAGCTGGAAGGGACTATGTGCCCTTAACATCTTTATTCCCTGCTATAGTTCATCTTGGCTAGCTTTCATAATTCAATTTTCAATGTGTATTTACAATGTGAATTGTAAATATCCATAGTCAATTTGTATTTCCATGAGTATTTATACTTCAGAAACTGGCAACTAAAAGATGGTGGATTAAGGCAGGGCACTCACCTGAGCTCTCCCAAATTGCCCTCCAAATGATTTAAAAGAAGCTCAAAATGAATTCGGGAGTGGCAGAATCAGCCAAAGGATAGGTTGAAAGAATTTTCCCTCACAAGACAACTTAGAAGGTTGATAGGAGAAGTGGTCATGCTGAAGGGAAAGTGGAGTACAGTCTAGTACAGGTAGTGCTCCTACAAGCCAGCAGCATGCCTTAGAGGTACCTGAATCTTGTGGCAGGATTTCTGGAGTTCTCAGGCCACAGATGGTAAGGGGACTAGACAACTGGTTGAAAGAGTTACTGGGGACACTTTGCTAGAGTGGTTGCAGTGTAAGAAATAAAATTAACATAAAAAAGGTAACTTTAGAAATATTATGGTTTTAATAGATTTATTAATAGCCATTAGAAAATGAAACCACATGCCATACTAGCTAAGTCAATTTAAAAGATGCGCGCTGTTACCTCCTCTCCCCCCATAGTGTATCAGAAGCCAAGAGAGCCAAGAGTGCAAAGAGGAAGTGCAAGTCCAGCCACTCAATTTTATCCTCTTGTCTACATTATCACGTAACTGTCTATGTCATCACGTAATGACAAAAAGCCAGTGAGCTCATGGGAAATGTAGTTCAGAGACCCCAAAATTTCCAATAACACAGCAAAATTTCCAATAACACAGCATTGCCCATATGGAGATCCAAGCAGCAGTTCCAGGGCAAAGAGGAGCACTAGCACACTAGAATTCACAGCACAGTGGAGCAGGGAACTAGTCACAGTTTCAAGGTCACAGATCAGAGCACAGGCCAGAAGAGTAGTGATCATACTTCTCCTTAGAAGACCTAGAAATTGCAACATGAAAAACTTGAAGCTTGGGACAGTGTCCCCTCCACCCCAAGAACAGAGCCCAAAGTTAAAAGTCAAGAAATAGTCTGGGAAAATTAGCAAACAACAAAAATAACTAACCATACAAAGGTACTATGGTGTCAGGGAAGATCAAAACACAAACTCAGAAGAAGACAACAATGTCAAAATGGCCACAGGCAAAGCCCTCAGAAAATAATGTAAGTTCATGTCAGGTCCAAAAAGAATTCCTGGAAGAACTTAAATAAGAGGGGTGGGGAGAAAATTGAGAAAAGAAATGGAAGTGATGCAAGAGAATAATGAAAAAAGAATCAACAGAAGAAGCACACAAAAAATTGGGAAAAGATGAGCAAAAATTCACTGAAGAAAAATGTAAAAGGGGAAAATTGAGGTTTGGTTGACTGAATATTAAAAGTTTTGGTCGCCAAGGAATTGATTTAATTCCTAATGAAAAACTTCAAGTCAAAATGGCTTTTATGGTAGTTTATTTACAGATGAGAAGAGAGAGTGAAAGTAAGAAAATCAGAGAGAGAATAGGGTAAGATAACTAATAACACACTAAGTAATTTGCTTTGGCCTCTGGCTCAACTCAGGCAGAGCTAATTAGTCCTCAGCCAGAGAAGGCTCAGCCTTGAGCTGAGAGCCCAGAATGAATGAAGGAAAAGCTTCAGTCATGAAGCCTCCCTTGAAAGGAGAGTTCCTTCAGAGAAATCCAGGAAGAGTCTGTCTTTGCACTCACCACATGATAGTACAAAGGGAGAGATTTAAGAACAGTCTCATGTAAAAATAATAATAGGCAAGCCCACAAATAAGGGACAAAGAACTAGAAAATAAAGGTTCAAAATTGTTTCTAGATACTTTTGATAGATGTTATCAAAGTATCTTCAGTGGTAAATGAAGTGAAAATAACTTTTTATTTAAAATATATATATTAGGGTAAAAGGATTTCTAATTCTAAGGGATTCTAACTCCACCCAAACAAACTCCCATGTCCCACAAGGAACTGCTTCTCCTGTAGTTCACAGACTACGCTAATCCTCCCTGATCTAACTAACCAAATTTATATTATTCTAAATAAACCTAACCACTATAACTCTTAACTTCACCTTTAAGTTATAAACTTAGGCTAGCTGGTTGAGCCTCCACAAGAATCAAGTTAACAAGTCTATTAAAACTCAGAGTCCAAACCAAAGACCAGATTTTGTTTGGTCTTTTCAAAGTTTAACCAATCTATAAACAGTAATAGATAAATGAATAGTGTTTCCCAAGTTGGAAAAGAAAACACTCTACTCCTTCAAGTCTTTCACTCAGACAGAGATAGAGAGAGGCAAAGATGTTACCTTCTCTAGCCCTGAGAGAGAAAGAAGCTGCGTGTGGCTCTGTTGACTGCCAGAAACCCACTTCTGGAATGACACACCCAGAGAGTGTAACTGTCATAGAATAACAGTTATAACTGCCAACAGTTGAAATTAACACTCTCTCTCTGCTTATTTGAAACTCCAATTCTTCCTCAAGCTAGCTTCTCTACTTCTTATTTCTAAACTAATAAAATAATACTTATTTTCTAATATCATCCTTATACTCACCAAGGTCTCAGGTCTCAGGTCTCTAACTTGAGTTCCAGCTCTAAGAAATGAACAAGAACTGAACTACAGGAAGTTGTCACTCCCTTTTAAAGGCACTTCTTTTGTGTCACTTCCTGTGCCTTCCTCTTAATTTACCTGTCCAATCACAACAAACACTTTGCTTAGGACTGCCCAAGGGGCAGTCAGTCAATTCTGATTCCTCACCCACTCCTGCATACATGGGTTACAGACTTTCCCACTTGAGAATTAAGTGGTGGTATTTACACTTTGGTGATTAAATCTAAAAATGGGCAGGGTAGGTTTAATCTCATTATTACAAAAACTTCTTTAAAAGTAGAATTAGCCAAATGGAAAAGGAGGTACAAAACCTTACTGAAGAAAAGAATTTCTTAAAAATTAGAATTGAGCAAGTGAAAGCTAATGATTCCATGAGACATCAAGAGGCAATAAATCAAAATCAAAAAGAATATCAAAAGAGAAGAAAATGTGAAATCTCTCATTTAAAAACCAACTGACTTGGAAAATAGATCTAGGAGAGAGATGGTTTAAGATATGTGAAAGCTGTGATTAAAAGAAAAAAAGAGCCTAGACATTATTTTTCAAGCAATTATTAAGGAAAACTGCCTTAATATCCTAGAATCAGAGGGTAAAATAAAAATTGAAAGAATCCACCAATCACCTCCCAAAAGAGATCCCCAAATGAAAATTCTGGAATATTCAAATATACAAGGAGCTAAATCAATTGTACAAAAAAATCAAGCCATTCCCCAATCGATAAATGGGCAAGGGACATGAATAGACAATTTTCAGATAAAGACATCAAAACTATCAATAAGCACATGAGAAAGTGTTCTAAATCTCTCATAATTAGAGAAATGCAAATCAAAACAACTCTGAGGTACCACCTCACACCTAGCAGATTGGCTAAAATGACAACATGGGAGAGTAATGAATGTTGGAGGGAATGTGGCAAAATTGGGACATTAATGCATTGCTGGTGGAGTTATGAATTGATCCAACCATTCTGGATGGCAATTTGGAACTATGATCAAAGGGCTTTGAAAGACTATCTGACTTTTGATCCAGCCATATCATTGCTTGGATTATACCCCAAAGAGATAATAAGGAAAAAGACTTGTACAAAAATATTCATAACTGCGCTCTTTGTGGTGGCAAAAAATTGGAAAATGAGAGAATGTCCTTTGATCGGGGAGTGGCTGAACAAATTGTGGTATCTGCTGGTGATGGAATACTATTGTGCTCAAAGAAATAATGAACTGGAGGAATTCCATATGAACTGGAATGACCTCCAGGAATTGATGCAGAGTGAAAGGAGCAGAACCAGGAGAACATTGTACACAGAGACTGATACACTGTGGTATAATCAAACATAACGGACTTCTCTACTAGCAGCAATGCAAGAATCCAGAGCAAGGCTGTGGGACTTATGAGAAAGAAAACTAGCTACATTCAGAAGAAGAACTATGGGAGGAGAAACACAGAAGAAAAACAACTGCTTGAACACCTGGGCTGATGGGGATATTATTGGAGATGCAGATACTAAATGATAACTCTAGTCCAACTATCATAATATGGAATTAGCTCTTGATCAATGATACATGTAAAACCCAGTGGAATTGTGCATCAGCTAAGGAGGGTTAGGGGGGATTGAAGGAGAGGGAAAGAACATGAAATATGTAACTATGGGAAAATATTCAAAATTAAAATTAAAAAAAGAAAAAGAAAATTCTGGAGTATTAAAACCAAATTCCAGAAGTCCCAGGTGTAAATAGTGTTTGCAAATGACCATCTTGTATTGTAAATAGCTTTTGCCAGTAGCCATCTTGTGCCAACTGTAGCAGATTTTAGAATGCCCAAAGCTGGCATGAGACAGTGGAAGACCATTGGAGCACCCTTATAAGTAGGAGATCACCCCAAGGCAAAGGCACTCAGTTGTGTGTTAGGTGGGTGGCAAAGGGTAAAAGGGGAAAGTTCTCCAGACAAACCAAGAAGCTTCACCACAGACTTGTGTTAGTTGTCTCACTTTAGGGATCTGCTACTTAGGCCAATTGTTCAATACAGAAATCTGAATTATATTTAATCATCACCAACAGCCATATTCATCAAAACCAACAAAAAAATCACCTCTGAAAATCAACAGATATGTATAATCAGCCAAGTTTAATTCAGCTACTAGGCCAAGGTTGCCAAGCCAGTGTGGCAGAATTCTGTTCAAGGCTTTTCCCTAAGGGGATCTGCCTAGCTGTTTATCAATTAGTTTTTAGTTTAGCTTAATCCTTTTAACCTCTATCCTCACCCATCAATCCTTGATCCTCACTCCCTCAAGATATTCCTGTTACCTTTAAATTAAAATAGTTTTTCCTAAGATCTTGTTTCTAGTCTATTCCATTGTCTCCAAGAAGAATTCTCACTGTCTAGTCTCTCAGTTGAGCTTGATTCCCTGGCTGAGGAGGATTTCTCAGGCATTAGTAATCATCAACTCTTACCTGAGATTAACTTCAAATCAATTCAAGATCATCTGTATCAATTTGCAGTCAGATCAATATAATCAATAGTGCATCAAGAAAGATATTAAGATTTATATCCTCAAAGAAACAGTGGTTTAAGCCTGTTTTCAGTTGGAAATTATAACAGTGTCAGCCTTCTGACTCTCCCCAGAGGGAAGTGCTGTCCAGTTGCTAAACAGAGGGCAACCTCTTGAATATTATCCCTACATAGGTCAAGGAGAAAATATCGCAAGCAACCAAAAAGAAATACAGTCAGGTTAACATAGGATTTAGCAGCTTCTACATTAAAGGATCTTGGAATATGATATTTCAGAAGACAAGTGAACTAGGATTGCAACCAAAAATCACCTACCCAGTGAAACAAAGTATTATCCTTTGGGGAGGTGCAGGAGGCGGGGGATAGATATTTAATGAAATAGATGCCTTTTGAGAATTCCTGATGAAAAAAACAAAGCTAAATGGAAATTTTTATTTTCAAATACAGGACTCAAGAAAATCTTGAAAAGGGAAAGAGAAATACAAATGATTCAATAAGGTTAAACAGTTTACATTCCTGAATTGAAAAGATGATACTTGTAACTTATAAGAACTTTGTCATTATTAGGGCTGTTAGAAGGAATATACATAGACAGAGAGCATGGGTATGAGTTGACTATGATGGAATGGCAAAAAAAAAATTAAGGGGTGAGAAAGAGAGCGGCTCTAGGAAAACAGGAAGAGAGAGGTAGAATGGGGTAAATTATCTCACATAAAAGTGACTCAAAAAGCTTTTACAGTGGAGGGGAAGGTGTGTGGCAGGGTTATGCTTTAACCTTAATTTCATTGGATTTGGCTGCAAGAGAGAATAACATTCACACTTAATTGGATATGGAAATCTATTTTATCTTACAGGGAATTAGGTGAGAGGGATGAGAGAAGGAGGGAGCCTGAAAGAAGGGAGAGCATATTGGGGGAGGTGGTGTTTAGAAGTAAAACACTTTTAAGGAGGGACAGGGTGTAGGGAGAAAGAGGGAGAAGGATAAACATGGAAAACATAAGACAGAGGAAAATGCACAGTTAGTAATCTTAACTGTTAATATGAATGGTAGGAAGTCACCCATAAAATAGAAGTGGATAGCAGGGTGGATTAAAAACCAGAAGCCTACATTATGTTACTTACAGGAAACACACTTGGAGCAAAGAGATACACACACTGAGTAAAGGTAAGAGGCTGGTGTAGAATCTATTATGCTTCAATCGAAGTTAAAAAAGCACAGGTAGCAATCATGATCTTAGACAAAGCAAAAGCAAAAATAGTAATGAGATAAGCAGGGAAATTGTATCTTGCTAAAAAGGTATCATAGATAATGAAGTAATATCAGAACCAATTGCTATAGTACTCAAATTCTTAAAGGAAAAAAAGCACAGGAGAAAATAGGCAATAAAACTATATTAGTGGGGGACTTCAACTTTTCCCTTTCAGAACTCAATAAATCTACCAAAAAATAAATAAGAAAGAAGTTAGTAGAATTTTAGAAATGTTTGATATGATAGACCTCTACAAAAAACTGAATGGGAGTAAAAAGAAACCAATAATTATACCAAGCAGGGTTAGACTTAGTTTTTATTTGACCATAACTTAAGAAAGTGATGGAGAAAATGTCAATAATGCTGATTAAGCTTAAATGTTTTTTTTTTTTTCAGCAAACCAATTGACCATTTACCAGCATATCACTGCCCAGACTGTACAAATGAGGAAACTGCCTGGAACAGGGTGTATGACCTAAAGTCATATTGATGATAAATAGCAGAGTAATTATTTAAGACCCAGATCTTCTGATTTCAAGTAGTTTCCTGACTTGTAGAGGGACCTCACAATGAAATGTTTTTAAAAATCAAGCTCAATTTGGTGAAGTGAATAGTATCTGTCCACTTTCCATCTTGCCATGCCTTTTTCTCTAAACAGAGACTACTTAACTTGGTACTTCCTGGGATTCTACACCCCATCTTTACTCTGCTACCAATGCATGCACCCTCTTCTCCCCTCCTACCTCTTGCTCTGAGAATTGTAATCAACATTATCATTGCTTCTTGAAAGGGAATGTCAATAGAAATATTGTTTCACAATAACTCCTCCATCCTGGTAACCACTCTATCCTATACGTTATATTTCTCATTAGAATCTGAGTCCCTTAAAGGCAAGGATTATCTATTTTTGTATTTGTAAACCCTATGCTTAGCACAATTCTTGACCTATAGTAAGTGGTTAATGAATTTTTTAAAATTTAGTTATTCATTTTTTTGTATCGCCCCTTCTGGACTTTGCTTCCAATTTGTACTTGCATTTACAGGTGTGATCCCCAGAGGACAACTACTACCTTAAGTTATAGAGGTAACCCTGTGCATTTACTGTCTGATAAGCCCTTGTCAATATGTTTACGAATAACAGTAAGCCAATAAGCTCAATGGTTTCCTATCAAAAGTATTTACTCAAATGAAATAGTAAGTATAGTAGTTAACAAAACATTTCCTATAGAAGCCTTCCATAAATGTACACAGAATTCATAGGCAAGGTTGACTTTGACTTAGAGCATATTGGTAGTGATACACACATGGAAAATACATATGTGGCAGAGATAACTGACAACTTCTGGCACTGCAGAGCCTCGAAGCCCTTTCTCTCTTTATAGGGTTCTTGGGGAATAGTCCTCTCCAGAGCCTAACTCTTGATTACCCGGGGTCACACTCTTTGAATCTGTTTTTTCCTCTCACCCCGCTATCTCTCATGTCTGTCTGGAATGGATATCTCTGCTCCTCAGTAAATGAAGTGTGAAGGGCTAAACCTTTGAAGCTACAGGGCCAATGTGGAGAATGGAGAGAAATACTCTCTTTTTCTCTTTCCAGGGTCTTTTCTATAACCTCTCTGGCTACCTCCTCAGGGCTTAACTATTTAACAGTATATAATGGATATCATATTTCTTGCCTTCTCAGTGGGTGAGGGAGTGGGTGAAAAGTAGAGAATTTGGGGCTGAACATAGAAATAAAAATTGTTAAAGAAAAAATAGTATTAGGGCTTAATTTTTTTACCATTAGTTTAATAACTCATTAATACCTTATGATTACATTCTGGGACATCAACTGAAGAGCGGAAGGAGCTTCCTTATGTATTCTTCATCTCATCTGATGGTAACATCCCTTTAAGATGGTACAGCAGCTATTATTATCCTCATTTTGTAGATAAGAAAACTGAGCCTTAAAGAAAGGGTGTGACTTCATGGAGACAAAGTGTGGAAAGAACATTGGATTTGGGAGTGAGAAGACCTGAATTCAACTTTCAAACTATTAATGGTATTATAAAGAGAACAAGCCCATGTTTCTGAGTGTTGCATAATTTCTAACCATAGGAACACAAATGATAAACAAAGCCTCCAACCCATAAAGAAATAGCCTTATTTGGAGAGGGCCAGTCTCCCAGTAAAGCCAGATTTCTGGTCAAGACCAAAAGACCCCAAGCTTTGTGAGAGACCTTTCTATATATCCAAAAGAATATCACAATTTTTATACCAAGTTTAAAATACCATGTTAAATATAGATCAGGAAGTACTTCTCATTGGTAGAAGTCACTTGGTGGAAAAGGGGGGAGTGGAGTAGCCTGGAATAGTGAAGCAAATGGGCTTAATTACAATTATGATTATCTCAAGACTACTGCTAACTTTAAAATCTGATCCTCATGTAAGGAGGTAGGGGATTTTTCACTAGCAAGAGCCTTGGTTTTGCTACTTATAAAATTTGAGTATTGGATTCTTTTTCTGTTCTGTCTTATACAAGTAAATGATAATTTTATTTAATGTTTATTAAGCCCAGATTTTAAAAATAAAACAATTATATATATATATGTATAAAAGATTAGACTGGATAATTTCTAAATCCCCTGCTCTGTTCTGGCATTCTACGCTCTAAAGTCTCTTCTAGCTCCAGATCTTTTATGATTTGCCCAAAGTTACATGCCTTGTAAGTGAGAGAGAGAGACAAGACCAGAACCCAAGACCCCCAAATCCTACTCAAGGGCACTGTCCATTTCCCTCCATCACCTGTGGTCCTGACATGTCAAAAATATAGTTCTTCTAAGCCAAAGTGATTCTTTACCCCAACCCTCACCTCCCAAAATCAGGAGGAGACTTACAGGCTGGGGAAGTCAACATTGCATAGTTTAGCTAGAGTCACTGACTGTCCCAGCTCCTATTTCAAGGAAATAATGAGCGTGCAGAGGATAGTTGGAGAACAGGAAGCCAGAGAGATCAGGTGGCTTTGGGAATACAAACAGTGGGGAAGGCATGGCCACTGTGTGTCTGGCATAAAGCAAAGGGGCCGCTACTGTGGGGAAAAGATGATAGGAGAGAAAGGACAAAGAGCCCAGGGACACATTGCCAGCTCAGAAATGGGAGAAAGTGGGATGAAACTTGCAACAAGAATTTCTAAAGAGTTTCCTATGTATTGGGTATTGTGCTAATTGCTGAGGATACAATACAACATAAAGAAAAATAATTCTTGTCTTTAAAGAGTTCCCATTCTAATTGAAGAAGGGCCAGGTTCAGCCTTTCCTTTGAAAAACAATAATAATAACTAACATTTGTATAGTGTTTTAAAGTTTGCAAGGTACTTTACATACGTTATCTCTTTTGATCCTGGAAACAACCCTGGGTAGGTGTTATTTTTTTATCCCCATTTTACAGGTGGGGAAAATGAGGCAGACATCAGTTAAATGACTTAGCTGTGGTCACACACTGAATAAGTGTCTGTCTGAGTCCAGATATGAATTCAGTTCATCCTGTGTGAAGGAAATTTACTCTTCTGGGGTCTCACACTTGAAAAGCCTCAGGATTTTAATTCTTACAATCCTGATTCCGGGTCTGGAACTCAACTGCCCCAAGTATGCAACTTCTAACCAGGGTTTGATCTCTTAAGCTACCTCTCAGTCCCTACATTCTACATCCATTTCCCCCTAATATTTATATTCTCCTGAGGATGATGCCCCAAAACATCCAAATGAAATAAAGATCTAAAGCAGAAAAAATCATTTGATTATACCCGAAACACACTATTTTAGGGATGTTGTTAAGGGTGTCCCAGTTATAGAGCTGATTCAACTGAACAAACTCATTAAACACCTGCTGTGCACAGGACATTTGCTAGGTGTGAGAAATACAATGAAGAAAAATCAGGATAGTCCTTCTTGTCTTCAAGAAGCTTAGAATCTACATCGGGGAAATCTGACATGCTTACAGTGTAATGGAAAGCAGGACAGCTAGGTCGTGGTGCAATGGGTAGAAGAGCACTGGACTTGAAGTTAGAAAAACTTATCTTCATGAGTTCAAATCTAATGTCAAATACTTCCTAGCCATGTGACCCTGGGCAAGTCACTTAACCCTATCTGCTTTAGTTTCCTTATTTGTTAAAAAATGAGCTAGAGAACGAAATGGCAAACCACTCCAGCATCTACGCCAAGAAAACCCCAAAATGTGGTCATGAAGAATCAGACATGACTGAATCTATGCAACAACAGTAATAGAAAGTGGAAAGCAAGGAGGAAAATTACCTTGGGCCAGCTCCCTGATAGCTGTTGTGAAAAAAGTGCTTTGTAAATTGTGAAGTGCTGGAGAAGTGGGAGAGACAGCCTATGGCTCAGTGGATAGAACTTCAGGCCTAGAGTCAGGAAGACCTGAATTCAAATGTGGCCTCAGACACTTACTAGTTGTATAACCCTGGACAAGTCATTTAATCTGCCTGAAAAAAGGATCTACTAGAAAAGGAAATGGCAAACTACTCCGGTGTCCGAGTCAAGAAAATCCCAAGAACAGATATAGTCCATGAAGAGCAGGACACAACTGAAAAATAAGAGAAGTGGCCCCAAAGTAATTTGGAAAAGAGATTCTTTATTTAAAGATTCCGCCTCACTCCCACTCCACCCCATTTTTTTTTCCAGCAAAGAAGCATCCTTTCCTTCTCCTCCTCCTTTTCCTTTGATTTTTTTTTTCTTTCCTTTTTTAGAGGGCTGTGTTTGAAAAATAATTGGTTAGCAGTGAAGAAGCTTATTAATTGAAATCCTTGCTCAGCAGGGTTCTGGGCCTGGCGGGTGATTTGGAAGCTGCTCATATGGCAAACTCACAGATCTGGGCCTTTCTGAAAGATTCAGGGAGGTGGGAGGCTGGGAGGGACTGTTCAGAAGCTCAGATGGTGCCGAAGAAGATGTCACCAGATCTGTCCTCCCCACCCCCCTGGCTTGAATTGTCTGACTCCAAATCTAAGGAAGCCTCAGTGGTGGCAATAGCTAACATTTATACAGCGCTCACTATGAGCCAGGCCCTGTGCTAAGTGCTTTACGATTATTATCTAGGCATGGCAAGCACGTTTTATTATTATCCTTATTTTACAGATGAGGAAACAGAGGCAAACAGCAGTTAAGTGACTTGCCTAGGTCACACAGCTAGAAAGTATCTGGAATAAAATTTGAACTTAGGTCTTCCTGACTCCAGATCTGGCACTCTATCCACTGTGCCACCTAGCTGTCCCTCGTCAAGGGGGCTAAAGAAAATGACCAATGTTGAAAGAGTCCCTACCCTACCTGAGCATTGACCACTTTGACCCTCAGTTATATGCTCTCTTCCCATTCTAAAGATGACTAATTTTTGACCTGCTAGCAAACACTGATTTTTTTTTAAATCTATCGCTTGTTTCATCCTGTGATAGATTCTGCTACTGATCAACTATGTGCCATTGGGCAAGACACTTTTTTCCCCTAAGCCCCTGTTTTCTCCACCTGGTAAACTGGGACATCTGTGCCTCCAACAGGTTGCTTGAGACCTGCAGACCTCTTGAACTGGTCGCTCCTTTTCCATTTCTCATCCATCATCATCATCCTCAGGAAAACCCTCTCTGTAGATGAGCGAACCAGGTTGATTGGCTTCAAATTTCAGAGTTCTCATGGACTGGATTCATGGATCCATGAGAAGAGTAAGCTCAAACTTAAAACTATGGTAGTAAGGCACACAATGGTAAATTCATGGCTGTTGGTTATTGGAAGTACTTTCCTGTGTCCACAGCCAGCATTCTTCTCTAGCAAAGGGTCATGCTCCTTGAGGCTATTTCCGCTCTTGGGTGACTATCTTTCTGTATCTGTATATCTGTGTTTCTGCTCAATGTGTCCTCTGGCTGGTTGGTCATTCCAGTAAATGATTCAAGCAAAGTGTTTGAGTCTTTTGTGATTAAATTAATCGGAGTGTGGTGGAAGCCTATCTTTAGGATTAATTTGTTCCATAGGTTTAGGAGGTAGGAGGGAGGGAGAAAGAGAGAGAGAGAGAAAGAGAGAGAGAGAGAGAGAGAATGCTTGAAAAACCAATCTGATAGAAGAGATAGGTTCAAAGATGGACCATTTTGAACCTGGAGCAAAGGAAAAGACAGTAGAAGCAGAGGAGCCTAGAGACTGTAGATGAGATTAGAAGAGGGTACCTTCCTCACAGTAATAGTCTGGAATTTCTAAAAAAATAGTAGCCAAGGTTTTATGAGTGTGTGTGTAGGTGAGGAGAGAGTTTGGGAAGGTAAAAGGAAGTTTGGCGCTATGGTTTATGTAAACTTGATAGAGAAGAATAAAATAATTCCTTTGAAGCACTGAGGGCCCAATTAAGATTAGATAACATAAACTAGCACATAAGTTTGACATTGCTAGAGGCAATAGTTTAGCCAAGGCCCCAGGGTTAGCAAGCGGTACCAATCCCTGACTTTTTACCTAGCCCTGGAGTTCCGTCCAGGTAGTTTGTCAATCAGTCAATAAACTTTTTAAAATAAAGATATTTCATCAATTATATGTAATGATAAATTTCCACATAGATTTTCAGAAGTTATATGATCCAAATTGTCTCCCTCCCTCTACCTTCCCTCCCCCATTCCTGGAGTTGGCAAGCAATTTGATCTGGATTATGTATGTATTATCATGCAAAATAATATTTCCATATTATTCATTTTTGTAAGAGAAAAATCATATAAAACAAAAAAACTAATAAAGTGAAAAATCATATGCTTTGATCTGTATTCCAATTCCCATAGTTCTTTCTCTGGAGGTAGAGAGCATTCTTTGTCATAAGTCCTCAAAATTGTCCTGGATCATTGTATTGCTCAGAGTAGCTAAGTCTTTTGCATTTGATTGTTGTTACTGTGTATAATGTTCTCCTGGTTCTGCTTATTCTACTCTTCATCAGTTCATGTATTTCTTTCCAGTTCTTTCTGAGATCATCCTATTCCTCATTTCTTACAGCACAATAGTATTCCATCGCCATCATATACCACAATTTGTTCAGCCATTCCCCAATTGAGAGACATCCCCTCACTTTCCAATTCTTTGCTACTATAAAAAGAGCTGCTAAAGTAGAGCACTTCATGTAACAACATCTAGACACCCTGAATTAGTGGAACTTTTATTTATTTATTTATTACTGGCCAGGGAGTCCTCCTAATGAGAGTCACTCTGAATAGAAGTTTCATTCAGCTTTTGTAGGTGTTCAGATAGGCAGGAAACAGGCGGACTCAAATACTTTCATACGTTCATTTCCTTATTGGGTTTGGCAGAAGCAAGCAAGCCTTATCTGACAGAAGTGGATGTGCCATTAGTGTTACTGCAGGACAGGGTACATTCCATCTTGGAGTCTTCTCCTCATATACCATATGCTACATTAAGCTCAAGTATCTCCTCACATACTATATACTATATTAAGCTCATAAAGCTTCCTAATTCCCTCTCCCTAGGACTAACTATAGTGCTGGGGGCCATCAAACCCACCCTGTTTGACATGGTCACAGGGGTGACTTCAAGGAAGTGCATGGTAGCCTCAGAAGGATGGAAACCCCTCACTCAGATGCCCCTCTGTTACTCTTCTCTTGCTAACACTCCTTATTATTGGAATTTTGTGATCAATATCCCTACTCAGCCCCAGGGGAAATCAGAATAACAGTAAAGGCTGTTACTAGAACCCTCACAGGCCCCCTAAAGACTCTTAGGAAATTTCTACCTTTACATGTAGTAATACAGAAATTTCCCTAAAAGTCACTTCGCAACAAACCAGCAAATAGTGAGTTAAAGTTAAAGATTTTAAAACCCTAACTTAGATCTCTCACTCCCTGCAAAAACAGGCCAGAAGAGTCTCCAAGTTTCCCCCCAGCCCTGATCCCTAATTCGGTATGGTACGTTAACATAAAAGAACAATAGATGATAAATGGAGAAATTGTCTCCCATGAAAAGACCTGTACATTCCCACCACTGTAGCCCAAGAGATATGTCAAACACACCTTGAAAAATATCAAAAGTTATGGATAATGAAAAGCTGGTAGTTACAAAGTTAATGTATGACTTAATACATTGTCTCTAAGAAAAGATGTATGATAAGAATGGATTTCCATGCCAACATTATGTGTGATCTCAAAGCATATAAAAATAAACCTTACTCAAGGCAGAGCAGAGCAGTATTCATGATGCCTGCCTGGCTGAAGTTCAGACTGTCTCTCATTTGTCTTAACGCAGCAACGCTGTCCCACCACCAAGATTTCCTGGACTTGTGGGAGTTAAAATCCCGCACTATAGATCTTTGTCTGTTTTACTGCAATAAATATTTTTGTACAAGTAGGTCCTTTCCCCTTTTTTTAATGATCTCTCTGGGAGACATACCTAGTAATGGTATTGTAAGATCAAAGGGTATGCAGTTTTACCCTTTGGGCATGGTTCCAAATGGTGACCACAATATTATTTTTTAAACTCTCATATTGAGTAAAACCTAATTTAATTTTTATATGAGGTAGTACCTCAGAGTTAATAAACAGTTTTTTTAATCATTACTTTCCCTCTTAGAATCAATACTAAGTATTGGTTCCAAGGCAGAACAACAGAAAGAATTAGGCAATGGGGGTTAAGTGACTTGCTCAGGGTCACACAGCTAGGAAGTATCTGAGGTCATATTTGAACTCGGGAATTTCTATCCCTCAATAAACATTTATTAAGCATCAGCTATGTGCTACTTGCTGAGCTAAGCAATGGAGATACAATAACAATAAAAAAAAAGTCAAATGTCCTCAAGGAGCTCATATAATTGGGAGACAACAAGCAAATAAATATGCACAAACTATATACAAGATAAATAGGAATAATTAACATAGGGAAGTCAATAGAATTAAGAAGGGTTAAGAAAAGATTTCTAGTAGGAGATGGGATTTTAGTTGGGACTTGAAAAATGTCAGGGAAAAGAAAAAGGAGGAGATGAGGAAGAGAATTCTAGATATGAGAGTCAGAATTAGAGAAGATGTCCAGAGCTGAGAGATGAAGTGCTTTGTGGAACAACCAGGAAGCCGGTGTCACTGGATTGAAGGGTATGTTGCTGGGGAGGAAGGTATAAGAAGATTGGAAAGATAGGAAGGGGTTAGGTAATGAAAAGCTTTGAATGCCAAAAAGAGGGTCTTAAATTTGACTCTGGAGGTAATAGTGAGCCATTGGAATTTATTAAGTAGAGAGATGACATGGTAAGATCTATGCACTTTAGGAAAAACACTTTGGCGGCTGAATGGAGGATGGACTAGAGTGGGAAAAGACTTGAGGCAGATAGATCTTTATTCAGGATATTGCAATAATCCGAGTGCGAAGTGATGAGGGCCTATACAAGAGGGATGGTAGAGTCAGACAAGGGAAGGGGGACATATCTGAGAGATGTTGCATAGGTGAAATCAATAGACTTTGTCAATAGATTGTATATGTGGGGGTGAGAGACAGTAGTCCAAGGTGATACTTATAGAAGGAACTTAAGGGGCTTGTAGGATGTTGGTTCCCTTGATAGTGACAAGGAAGTTTGGAGTTTGGGAGGGCTTAAAAGAAAATAAAATTAGTCCAGTTTTGGATATATTGAGTTTAAGATGTCTTCTAGATTATAAGGAGTTACGAAGAAAGTGAGCTTTTTCAAAGAGTTTAGTCACAAAAGGCAGAAGAAATATAGTACAATAGTTACCAGGGATAGAAGAATCAAGTGAAGGTTTTTGAGAATGGTGGAGGGATGGAAATGTTTATAGGTTGGAGGAAAGAGTCATTAGACTGGAAGAAATTGAAGATAAGAGATAAAAAGTGGTTGACAGCAGGATTAATCTGTTGGAGGAAATGGAATAGAATGAGATTGCTTGTGCAGGTATATAGTTTGACTTTTATAAGGAGTAAGACTGTCTCTTCATGTGAGACAGGGATGAAGGTGGAGATAGTGACTGAAGGCATATGAGAGATATGAAATGAGGAAGAGAGTTATTTGAAGCCAACCAGCAGCTTCACGAAGATTCCTAGTGGGTTGGACACTTAGAAAGGGGAACCAAGGACTGAGTGAAAATGGGTTACGGGTTAAGGATTAATGGAAAGAGAACATAAGGTGAGAATAAAGACACACAGAAACAAAGTTTTGGCATAAGGTAGACAGACAGCGAGTAAGCTCTGATGGTCAAGAGCTTCATGGTTAGGAGCTCTGATGGTTAAGAGCTCTCTTGCCAACTGATGTCTTGTCACTTTTATTGGGGTTACAACAGTATGGGGGGAAGGGGAGAGGCTGGTGGCCTGATACATTAACATTATGAGGTAATCATCATAAAATGCAAACTGCCAAAACCTAAAACAATAAGTAGAGCTAAGATCAGGATCCAGATCGGATATGGCCTAAGGCATCTACTGATGTTTGATACCTATGTTAATAGATCATTGAAGGTAAAGTAAGGAGACTGAGATAACTGACTCTCTTCTGGGGTGTAGCCTTAGGGAAGGGCTAGGGATTTGGCAAGGTCCACATTCAATTTGACTCAAGATTGCTGAGATCAATCATTAGCAGTATAAGAGTTAAGTTTTTGAATACTTCTTAAAATAATATCACAATTAATGTATACCTGGATTGCTACATTATTAAAGAGGAAGCTTATAGAAAATATCTTCAATTTTTTTCTGTAAAATATGAGACAAGGTTCTCAGCTGAGGGTGTCAGGGGGAGTAGGAGCCATAGGAGGCTTGAGGAGGAATGAAAAAGTTTGGAAGAACTCCTATGAAGAGTGTGATAGTGAACTGGTAAGGAAGATCTTAGAAGGATTGTCTAGCAGCGATGAGAGCCTAGATCAGGTTGAATAACATTAATTTGTAGTGAATACAATCAGAATGGTTGTGTAATATTCTCCACCTTCATCTAGCAATTTATTTGAGGAATGAAGGCAGCAAATAGTGGAAATGATCCAAGGCTGAGTGGTATGGCACAATTGTTAAAATGATAAGAAGTTCAGAGACTCGAGAGAAGAGGACCAATGTAGAGTTGGATTGGTTCACCAAGGAGTCAAATTAGGGAAAAGAGTAAAGTGTGGCAAATATGGGGGAGATAGCCTAGGAGAGAACTTGGAGGTCATAGTATAGACAAAGAGTAGGATTTGTAAGGGAAGGCCAAGGGGGAGGTGGAGAGTCAATAAAATATGGTCAGATAAAGGAATGTTGGAATTCTTGAATATGGAGGTGGTGCAGTTGTAAGTGATGGTAAAATCAAGGGTATGATCATTTTTATGTGTGATCTAGTGGGTAGGTCATGGGAAGTCAGTAGGTTGAGGACGTGAGTAATTAGAGTGATTGAAGAAAAATCAATATGTATGTTGAAAGTCTCCTAGTATGAGGACAGAAGTAGTGAAGGAGAGGAAAACTGTACACCTGGTACCAAACTCATTGGAGAAGGAAAGAAGAGGAATCAATTGGAGTTCTATGGATAATAGCGACCAGAATTTTGATTAGGTGATAGATATGTATCACATGAACCTCAAAGGAAGAAAGATTACTGAATGGTGGGGATAGGGGAAGAAGCTGGAAGCTGGCAATGGGGAATAAGGCGTATTTCAGTTCCCCTGGCCCAGAAAGTTGAGGGAAATAAATGAAAGTGTAGCCAGTCCTGGAAAGAATGGCCAGGAAGGCTTGTCTTCAGGGAGGATCCAGGTTTCAGTGATTGCTAGAAGATGCAAGGAGTGGTGGTGGTGGTGGTGGGGGGGGGGGTGGAAATATTTAAGACAAAAAGAAATGTGTTGCCCATGGAACAGACATTCTGGAGGCTACAGTATAAGGTGTGGGTGGCATATGGTAAGGACTTTGGGGTAGATTTAAAGAGGATGGGAATAAGGAATTGGGTAGTGAGGATGGGAAATGAGTTTTGGATGATGACCTACAGGGGGTCACTGGTATCTGTAGGATATGTCCAAATGTGAAAATGCTCATCATTGAATGGAAGGCACCACTTCTCTTCTGAAAGAAGCCTGAAGATCAGGCAGGAGACAAGTACAGCATGCACGGTCAGATGGAAAGCACAGTATTATTACTTTCTTCGCTCCAAAGGCTGGAATTTAGGCAGGGGACAGGGCAGTAAGAGACAGAAGTCAAATCTGCATAGAAACAGACAGAAGTTCTCCCTAATAACTTTCCTCTTCCTCTTCCCTCCAGGGACAGGTGCAGAGAAGATGGAAGACATCAGGTCAGAGGGAAGGATGCTTCTCTTTGCTCCTCAAAGGTGGGAAATCAAACAGGCAGTAGAGGGTGGAAGTTGTTTTGTACTGTCCACATAAAGAAGACAAGGCTGCTGGCTCCTGGGAGCCTTCAGTTAGGAAGGAACATCCAGAGATGGAAGGCTTTTTTATGGTCAGAGGAAGATCTTGCTCCTCTTCTGACATGAGGTTGGAGATAAGGCTGGCTAGGGTAGCAGGATCATGTATACATGATGAGCTTTGAGCCCCTAGAAGTCTTCCCTCAGGGAAAGGGAATGCCAAAGACATCCTGACTTGTCAAGAAGGGAAGTAGTTCTATCCATTGGCTCACTGTCCTCTCCTGAGGATTCTGGGGAAAGTTACTAATTATATAATAGTAATAGTTAGGGCACCACATTCAAAGGGTTTCCATGAAAAGAAGGGGAAAGTAAAAAAAAAAAGGTGCCTAATGTGCAAACATGAATCAGATATGTAGCAGGTTATTCATTCCTACAAAACAGAGGAAATGTAAATAATAAAATAATCATAGAGTCCATCAGGAGTGATTACAACAGAATTTAGTAGTTTGCTAATAACTCTGCTGAAAGGTTGTTTGATAAGCCTCATCAAGGCATAATAGAGTGTGGTAATTTTGCTAATTAGTCATTTCACATTTCGTCTCTTTGCCTCATATTCTTTCTTGTGATCTCTTTCCTGGTGATATTTGAATGACTGTCCTTTGCAGGTGCTTCCCCCTACTCTCAAACATTGCCATGCTAGGGAACTCAACTGCTATTGCCTTGCTTATAGGAGAAGCCACACTTGTTTCTTTTAACGCTTACAAGGTTGATGTCAAAGGAAAGAAACACAAGAGAGGTAGTGGTAAGATCTGGGAGCCCTTGGGACAGATCACAGAAATGGCCCACTACCCAATTTTGGAAGGAGAAAATAAGTCCAAAGGTCAGGGTGAAGAAGAGGTTCTGGTTTTTCTCTGGAAAGGGGTTCAGTCTCTTGGCAATAGAGGAAACAGAAAAGAGAACATTGGCAGGAAGATTGGAGTTGAGCTCAGAGGCAAGGGGGAGGAGACAGTGGGATCCTACTGGTTTCTAGTTTTAGCTGGGGTATTTCAGGCATCCTGAATGGGGTCAGCTCTCAGGGGAAGGGCATTGGGGGTACACTGGAAACCAGCTCCAGCTGGAGCCTTCTAGGTGTCCCAGTATGTCTCAAGAAAGAAAGGGGAAGGGGAATCTAGGTGGCTCAGGGGATAGAGTGCCAGACCTAGTCAGGAAGACCTGGGTTTAAATCTGGATTCAGATACTTCCTAACTTTGTGTGACCCTGGGCAAGTCATTTATCCCAAATTCCCTATCCCTCCCTCACTGTTATCCTGCCTTGGAACCAATACTTGTATCAATTCTAGAATTAATTCTAAAATAGAAGGTAAAGCTTAAAAAAAAAAAAAAAAAAAAAAAGGAAAAAGCAAGAAATGTAGGGTGGAGCCAGGTTCTGAAGGGCTTTAAATACTGAACAGAGGAGTTTATATTTGATTCCAGGGGTAAATGCCCTTAAGTGATTTGCTTAGAAGGCATAATTAAAACAGGAACTATAAAACATTCCCCCATAAACCTGGCACCCACTCTTCTACAACTCAGGGTTTGTGGGAAGAGTGAGCAAAACATTCCTACCTATGGATGGAAACCATGTGGCTAAGGCTACTCTGTCAGTGGTGTCTGCATGGCCTCAAAATTCTTTTTTCCTCCTCCAGAAGTTTTCTCTGCAGAAACATTTTTGATTGCTAGGGTTATCTCTCTCTTGAGCTAGTTCTTTTCTTTGTTGGCATAGGCTGCTTCCAAGCAGGGAAGGGACTGTCCTTCTCCATCTGTATCTTTCTGGAATCTGTGTCTTCCTTATGTGCACCTTAACCTCTCTTGAACTGACTCTATGACCGCTGCTTTGGGTATAAGCTTACTTCCTGGGTCAGTAGGCCTGCTACTACTCATTACTAGATGCAGTGGCCAATATTGGGGTTAGGAAGACACACAGGATAAGAGAAGAGATCCCCTTCTTTCTCTACCCCCAGCTCCCCATTACTAAAGAGCTGGGTTCTTCTCTGACTCCTGGTTCTCTTTTAGACTGATTCAAACTGGTTGGACTACATCTTTTAAGGATCATCCAGGGAAATAGCCAATTATTATTTATCCGATGACTTTGGCCCCTTCTGACTTGGGGAAAAGTGTTTATACTTTGTAATGGAATTTCAGGGTATTAATACTTATTAACATATTAAGAAACCACCATTTGTGATTATATTCGGTGAGTATATTAATTAACCTGAAATTGAAGGATGGAGAGGAGTGAACCAAATTTTCCTCTTCCCTACCACGAGTATATAATATAATATATACAAAATGAAAATTAGATAGTTCTAGGAGGGACTACACAAGGAACTGGGGGGAAGGAAATGGGGAGGATCAAGAAAAGTTTTATATTAAAGATGAAACTTGAGCTGAGTTGAAGGGAGATGGGGAGGCAGTATATCCCAGGCACAGGTGACAGCCAGTATATTATAGTACCTGGAGTCTAGAGATGGAGCGTTGTTCTCTGAGCAGAAAAGAAAGTAGGTCAGTTTGGTAACTCTTTAAGTTGGGTAAGAAAATGGATAAGAAGACTGGAAGGAAAGAGGAAAGGACCTACTTGTACAAAAATGTTTATAACTGCTCTTTTTGTGATGACAAAGAATTGGAAAATTAAAAATATGTCTATCAATTGGGAAATCCTGAACACATTGTGGTGATGGAACACTATTGTACTATAAGGAATCATAAACAGCAGGATTTCAGAAACAGCTGGAAAGACCTACATAAACCGATTCAGAATAAAATAAGTAGAACCAGAACCAGAAGAATATTGGACACAATAATAGCATTATTGTGGAATGATCAAATGTGATTGACTTAGCAATTCTCAGCAATACAATGATCCAGGACACTTCTGAGGGACTTATGACAAAAAAATGCTATCCACCTCCAGATAAAAAATGGTTGGAGTCAGAATGCCAGTGAAAGCATATGATTTTTCAGTTGTTTATTTGGGTTTATGTTTTGGGATTTGGTTATTTAAGATTACTCATGAAAATGAATGATATGGAAATATGTTTTGCTTGATAATACAGGTATAACCCAGATCGAATTGCCTACTAGCACTGGGAGAAGGAAGGGAAGAAAGGAAGGAAGATAAGTTCAATCACATAACTTAGGAAAACTTGTGTGGAAATTCGTTATTACATATAATTGATAAAAATATTTAAAAAATAATAAAAAGATTGGAAGGGTAAGAAGAGATCATGAGAGTGTTCTAAATGCCAAAACTCCATCTTCTGGCCACATCAATGTAAAAAATAAAATGAACATAAAAAAGGATAACTTTAAAATTATTATGGGTTTTTAAGATTTATTAGTAACCAGTAGAAAATAAAGCCACGTGCCATGCTAGCTTAGTCACTTTAAAAGGTGCTCTGTTGCCTGCCACCACCATGGTTGGATAGAGAGCAAAGAGGAAGTCGAAATGCCAGCCCCTCAGTTTTATCCCTCTGTCTACATTTTTGCATAATGACAGGAAGCCAGTGGGCTCATGGGAAATGTAGTTCAAGAATCCCCAAATTTCCAATAATACACCATGTTAACATATTTTTTAAAATAAGAATAACTTTTTCCATTACAAAATGTTGCAAGAGGTGGCATTGTTTTATATATTTTTGCAAATCTCTTTAATGTCTGGCTAAAGAAAATAGCTGGATTCTTACATTTGCTTCTCCATTCAGTCTGTGATACCTTGTTTTAGGCGAACTATATGAAGAAAATCTGGCCTACAGATATGAAGTTGGAAAGGTGAGGTATATTTTAAAACCCAAATCAAATCTTAGTATTGTTATGAAAATAATCTTGACCTTGAAATCCCCTGAAAGGTTCTCAGGGTTCCCCAGGAGCCCTCAGTCTTTGGACCACATTATGTTAGAGAATACTGAGGATGGGTTTAAAGAAGGGTAAATGGAGAAGTGTCATCTCTTTATCAGAGATTTTTGTGAAGGAGAGGGATGATGTCAAGATGAAGAGGAAGATAAGAGGTAGTTCACATTTTCTTGGGAAATTATGAGACAGAGGGCGGCTGCTGAGATTATGGGGTGAAGGGGATAGTGTGGGAAATTGGAGAAAAGAAGAGAAGGATTGGAACAGCTATTGTAGAAAATGGGACAGAGACTCTATTAAAGAGTAGTAAAAGGATTATCTTATAGTGAGGGATCAGATGAGATTTGATCACATAAATTTGTAGTGGATCTAGCCATCATTCTTGTACAACTTACACGAGGTCTGCATAGGAATAGGAGTGGATGAGATGGATGCATGGGAATAATCTAAGGTTAGGCTATGGCAAGACATGAGTGGCAACAGGACAGGAGGATGCAAGAGATTTGATAATAAAGATAAGGTATAGACAGGTTGAAATATATGAGATGACAATCAGATAAAGAGACTTCTGAATCCTTGATTGGCAAGATCAAGGGATACGGCTGTTCCTGCATGTAGCTGAGGTGGTTTGGAGGAATGGGTCGTGGGAGTTGGATAGATTAAGAAACTCAGTGAGTTGAGCATTTATTAAGTACTTACCCTGTGCTAGTAGATGGAGACAAACTGGATTTAACTTTTCTAATTCATATGTGTTGAACCAAGCAGGTTGGTTCCTTAGAGCAAGGTTGGCTCCATCTAGCTCCTAGGGTAAGCCTGAGAGTTAGAAGGGTTCTTCTAAGGCTACTGGCTTGAGTCCCCATTTGGTATATTCCCTCCAATATCCCTCCATTATCACATAATCTGTTGGTATTTCACTATCATTGATAAGCATTTTTTTTTTTACAACCAAAGTACAAAAATGTCTTCCCTAAACTGGGGTACATACTCCCCTCTATCACTTCGGTCCCTGGTATGGATTGGTTCAATCTCATTCCTCTCACTCTTCTCTGAATATAGCATAGCTGCTGGTTGAATTTCACTTTTTCCCTTGCCTGCAGGACACTGTGCTTTGGCTACTGAGTAGATTGGGTCACACAGGCTACTCTGATTTCTTCTCTGGCTTGGCTACAGCAGCCATGATTGTCTGGGTCATGGACCTTTGCCCTGATCTTTGGTGTTTCCTCTAATCTTTCAGGGCTCATAAGATTGCTTCAAGGTCCATTCCAGATCATTGCTTATCCACTTGGAATAAAAAGGCTTTTCTTCACCAGGCAGGAAACAATCATGGGGTATCTGTCCATGTTCTGAATCAGAGGCAATTCTCCTTCCCCATATAGCATCACTATCAAAGAAGCAAACACATCAAAACAGCAGGCAGAAGCCTCCGCATATGCTGGGAGGGCTTAAGGAGTGTACATTATAAAGGGGGAGGTAGCATGTAAATCATTAAGTATATACAAAATCTATACTAGTGATTAGAAGGTCATCTGAAAGGGAGGGAAGACATTAGAAGCTAGGGGAAGTAGGAAAGGCCTCTTGAAGAAGGCAGGTTTTGACCTACATCTTGAAGGAAGACAAAACCACAATCTTTTTTATCCTTGCCACTTTGACAATTGTGAGGAGACTTTAAAATACTGCAGTCAAGTCAACAAGCATTTATGAAGTATTTGCTGTGTGCCAGAGACAGTGTTAGGATCTGGGGATACAATGAGAGGTAAGAAACAGTCCCTGCTCTCAAGGGGCTCAGGCTAACTGGGGAGACATCAAGCAAACACAATGGACAAACAAGATAGATACAGGATAAACTGGAAATAATCTCAGAAGGCAAGCATGTTAAGATTGAGAAGTAAAAGAAGAAAGGTAGAGACTTCTTGCAGAAGTTAAGATTTTGGATGAGATTTGAAGGAAATCAGGGAATTGGGAGAGATGAAGAGAAAAAGAGTTCTAGGTTTGGGGAACATCCATGAAAAATTGCCAAAGTTGGGGGCAGCTGAGTGGCTCAGTGGATTGAGAGCCAGGTCTAGAGATGGGAGGTCCTAGGTTCAAATTTGGCCTCAGTTATTTCCTAGCTGTGTGACCCTGGGCAAGTCATTTGACCCCCTTTGCCTACTCCTTACCACTCTACTGCCTTGGAGCCAATACATAGTATTGATTCTAAGACATAAGGTAAGGGTTTTAAAAAAAATTGCCAAAGTTAGATCAGTATTTTGTGCAAGGAATAGCAAGGAGACCAAGTCACAAGATAGAATAGGTGGGAGGTGAAGATAGGAGGGTGTAAGAAGACTGAAAAAGTGGCATGGGGCTAGGTTGTAAAGGGCTTTAAATATCTTATAGGATTTTATACTTGCTCCCTAAAGGTGATTGTTGTTACTCTTTTTTTTTTTAGGAGAGGACCAATGACATCACAGGGTGCTGTCTTGACTTGTACATGAACTGAATTTAAATGATGCAGAGTAGTATTTTAGGGAGATCATTCAGGACAGATGATTCTATAAGGATCAACTGGAGTTGGGGACAGATTTGAAAGTGGGAAGCTGCTCAGCAAGCTATAGCAATAGTTTAGGCATTGAGATGAAGTGTGAGTTATTATTATAACTAGAACCAACGGTGGAAGTTTGCACATACAGATTTTTGGCTCAACTTAAAGAAAAATTTCCTAACAATGACAGCTGTCCAGTATCAAATGTCCCCATCGGTGGAAGTGCTCAAGTAAAAAGGCTGGATGACAACTCTTTGGGTATGTTGTAAAGGAAATTTCTATTTTGTTAGGGGTCCTCTTTCCATTTTGGGGATTCTTGGAAACCATGATCTTGTGTTTCAAAGTAAAGAGACCTAGACCTGGAATGGTGCCTTGGTTTAGAATCCTAGCTCTTACATTTGCTGACCCGGCAACCTTTAGTCACCTCTTCCGGCCCAAGTTCCCCTTCTGTTAATATAAGGTAATATAAGGATGTTGGACTTCGGCGGTGTCTAAGGGTCTTCTTAGCTCCGGTAGTCAGATCCTTTGAGAGCCTCTACCTCTTCAGACTTTGTCAGGGTCTTAGGATTTATTTAGAAATGGGTCCTGGAGCCCAAGCCTCTCATTTTACAAATGAGGAAACTGAGGCTCAGTGAGGGGGAAATGATTAATTCAGGATCACACAGACGAACGGGAAGTCTTTTTCTGCGGGTCACCTAAGGAGTGGTACTAGCTCTTTCCACTCGGGCCCCACCCTCGTATCGCCGTATCGCCGCAGAGAGCTGGAATTGTCGCGACATCCGCCCCAGGAGGGAGGGCGGTGCCTTGCCGTGGCTCACGCTATTGACGTAAAATGGCGAGATTGTGACGCAATGCCCACGACGGCGCGGGCGGCGTCATGGCAACCCGCCTCCGCGGCTTCGTGGAAGCAGGAGAGGAGATGGGTGGAATGGGATTGGGGGGGTGTCAAGAGGCCTCCGAGGAGCCAAGTCCCCCGCCCTTCCTTGGCGTACTCAGTGTTTGTCGCCCGCCGATGATTGGCGAGGACGGTGGGCGGGAGATGACTGCGAACGTCACCTATCCTGCGGCCGGAAAGCGCGGTCGCTGTCGCGAAACAGCTGCTCTTTCTGCTTTCCCCAAAGCCTGGCTCCACCGCCTCCGCGCTTCCTCCTTGTCCATCCCGCCCAGTCTCTCATTCTCGAACACTTTCTGCGCCAATTGCGCGGGCGGGCTACGTGGAGCGGGCCTGCCGCCTGCGCATGTTTCTTTCTCTTCCTCCTCTACACCCTCCCTCCCCTCGCAGTTTTCATCGTCGTCGTCCTCCTCTCACTTCGGCATCCCCGAAAGCGGCTGCGCCAAGTACGCGGCGTAGCGGCCTTCTCCTTCCCCCACCTCCACCTTTCCCGAAAGGCGACTGCGCCGAGAGCGTGGCGTAGCGGCCGCCCCTCCCCCCGCCGCCGGCATCCCCGAAAGGCGTCTGCGCCAAGAGCGTGGCGTAGCGGCCTCTCCCTGACTTTGCCCGCCGGCGCTGCCCTTACGCTAGTAGCGTACGTGGAGGCGTCGCTTTGCCCACACTGGCTGCTGCGGGGCGGGCTCCGGGACGCCGCGGCGGGCGGGGGAGGAGGAGTCGGAGCCGGAGCCTGAGTCGGAGCCGGCGGGGAGGAAGAGGCGGCGGCGACGGTGGCGGTGGCGACGACAGGGGATTAAAGAGACCACAGGCCAGGCCGGACCGAGCCGAGCGAGCAGAAGCTGAGGAAGAGGACCAGGACCGTCGGTAACGGCGGCGGCGGAGGCGGCGGCCCCCCACCCCGGCTATGAGGAGGGCGGCGGCGGCGGGGGCGGCGGGGGTGGGGGCTGCGGGGCCCCGCTGGTGATCTCCCGGACGGACCCTGAGGTAAAACCCCGTGGGCAAGGGGCGGGGGCGACTCTGGTCCTGGCCTTGGCTCTGGTTCTGCTGCCACCAGCCGTCCCTAGACAGATGAAAGGGAGGCGAGACACGCATTTTCTCTCAGATCCGGCTCCGACCCCCTCCCCCTTCCCCACTTCTCTACCCTTTCCCTGACTCCCTGTTCCCTTCCCCCTTTTCCCTGACTCCCCCTTCCTTTCCTGAGAACCCCCCTTTCTAGACTCCCTATTACCCTTCCTCTTCCCTAACTCCCCCCGTTGAAATTCCCCTGTTTTGCTCAGCTCCTTTCCTTCCCACACTCCCTGCTGAAGCCCCCCC